>NC_030832.1:17489855-17792885 GCF_001704415.2 Capra hircus
CAACCAAATCCCATCCAAGCAAGTCCCCATCAACTTCATGATCAAAATATCAATGCTTCTAAAAAACAAATCCTTTCTGTCAATGTTGGCTTTGGGCAGGTTTAAGCTCCTGGGTGATATAAAGCCCATGCTTTGGGATTGCAAAGCTTCTTGGTTATATTATTGGGGAATTAATTTCCTATACTTTGCAGCTTACTGTACACAAATTTGAGAGGATTTGGGGAACAGCTGAAAGAACAACACAGGTCGGGCTGTCAGACCCCACCACCGGGTGGTTGACTGGAGCAGAGGGGAAGGGTCAAGGTCTTCCTGACGTATTTTCTATGTCTATGAGGAATAAGAGTCAGAAGAGCCCTGACTGGGAGTTTGGAGTTTACATTTCTTAATTCTGCTACATATCTAGTTTTTTTTCGGTCTTTGAAAATTATTTTCTTCAATTATAAAAGTAAAATATACTTGTAAAAATTAAACATATCAGTGCATAATAATATTATTAGCTCACTTTTATTGAGCATTTATTTTTAAGCATCTTACGTACAACACTTCAATTTAATCTTTACAACCACCCTATGAGGTCATAACAGTTATCTGAAAGCTTTGAGGCTCAGAGAGGTTATAAGTAACTTGTTTGAGGTCACACAGAAAGCGAGTGGTGAGCCAGAACAGCCAGGCTTTTGTCTTCTGTGTTGGTACATTTAACTATTACATCAGACACTGGAAAATGAAAGTCTGTCCAAATCCCAATATCTAGTTGCTTCGATGGCCCTCAGTGAACCACCTCCTGATACTCATGCCTCTGTGCAGTCTCTTCCTTTTGATTCAGGGTTGGTCCCGTGACTCACTTTCAACCAGGAGACTGTTGTGGGAGTGACATTGTGCAATCAGACTGTAAGTTTTTCAAAAGAAAACTTGTTTTGGGAAGCTCTATCTTGGAGTCCAACTGTGAGAAGTCCATGTCACTTGCAGAGGCTGTGTGTAGGGACTCTGATTGAAAGCCCCAGGTGAGTTCATAGCTGACATCCAACATCAGTTGTCATGTGAGTGAACACTCTTGGATGTCCAGCTCAATGGAACCCCTGATAATGGCAGTCCCAGCTGCTTCTCTGCTGCAACTGCTAGAGACCCCGAGCAAGAGCCATCCAGCTGAGCCCAGTCAGCCTAAGAACCAGGACAAACAATCCTACACTGTTGTGTTAAGGCTGTAAGTACTGGTTTACAATAGTTTACGATGCTGCCACCAGAACAGAGGTTAACCATTTGGTGTTTGTTTCTCTAGGATATTTACATGCCTATAATTATAAATATAATTAGTAATATGATCATTACCACAAAATGAGGTTATACACTAATACTGTCATGCAAGCTGTTTTTTTTTTTAAATTAGAAATTAGAATCTTCCTATGCCAACAATATTCAGGAAATATTCACCTATGGCTGGACATTACTTATTTTATTATTTTGGCCACTACAGAGTTTCATTAAACATCTTTGCATATTTCTGTGGAATAAGTTCTCCAAAGTAGAAATGCTGGTTTAAAGGATAACACATTTTTTCTCTTCCCCTCTCTCTCCTTCCCTCCTGTCCTCCCTTTTCCCTTCCTTCCTCCCTCTTTCCCTCCCTGTCAGCCTCCTCTCTTCCTAAAGACAGCTAATAGAATTTGTAAGAAGGAAAGGAGCTCAAGTTGAAGCTACAAAAAGACTTAGGTTAGACATCAAAGAGCACTTTCTGACTGCAGTGGCAGTTATGTGAACTAGAGTAGGCCACTGATACCACAGCTGTTTGGTCCATGCAGGTCTTCCAAAAAGAACAGAGAGTTGCGTATTTGGGCTGATTAAATTCCTGGGATTACCTTCTACAAATCCTCTCTCTGCATCCTACATCATGTTCTTGTGAATTTCCCAAAAGAGAACCATTCAACCCTTTCAGCCACCATCACCTGTGACTTAAATGAATCCCCCCCCGCCGCCTCCTTCGGATGCCCATGTTTTGCACTGGAAGAGGCAGTCCTCATGTCCTACAGACACAGCAGGACCCCTGACATTGTGAGCAATTCTGGCGGTGTTATTTATGTGGCTGCTGGAAGGTACCTCAAGGACAGATTTTTAGGGAAAGCAATTTCCAAGTCCCAGGAGCAAGAAATCAGCAGTGTCCTTGTTTAGATCAGCTGTGGGGGCTGAATTGTGTGATGGGACATTGCCTCTTTTGGGCTGCTGCTTTCCTTATTGTTACCTTTTCAGTTACAGATCTTGGAGTGGAGAAAGGGGAAACAAAATGATGCTAGCTCTGGAATCCTGAACCAGGCTGCTGCTACTGCCCCGGTTCCCCTGTGGTAGGGAGGGCACCAGGTTGCTGCATCTAGAGGGGCCAAAAGTGGAAGGAGGCATTGTTTCCATTGCAGCTGCCACACCGATGATGCAGAGCATCAGGTGTGTGGTGGCAGGTGATGGGACTCAGAGCTACATAACTGATGCCTTCCCCAAGGAGAACAGCTCTGCAGTGTCTGATGATTACAGTGCCCTGAGTGCATGGTGGGCCCAGACCTGTGGGATGCAGGGCCAGGAGGAGTACGACCCTCTGGCACACTCTCCCACCCTTAGGCCAATGTCTTTGTCATCTGTGCCTCCATTGCAGAGAATGTGTGGCATCAGTGGCATCCAGAAGTGTGTGACCACTCCCCAGAGGTGCCCAGCCACCTGGTGGACATCAGGGAAGACCCGAGAGCCCAGCCTGATACCTGTGGCTCCTCAAGGAGCAGGGCAGACCCATGCTGTGTGCTACGAGCAGGGCTCAACTTGGCAGCAGGACAGCACTCAGCTTGGGACAGCCCCTGCCTCTGACTAATTGTGCCTTGAGTGCCCCAGCTGAGCCTAAAGGACAGTTCTGAAACCCCTGGAGGCATTTCCTGAATGCCTTTAAAAGAGGCCCACAGGAAAGGGGCTTTGGGCTCTGCGCCACACCACTTGGGAACACCAGGTATTCTTGAGAGCTCAAGGTGGTGCCCCTCCCCAAGATGCAGCCCGGTGCCCCTCCCTGTTTTCCCACACAGACACTGCTGCCTAGGTGCTGCGTCCTCTCAGGTTAAGAGCTCTCAGCTGTCCTGTCCTTAACTGCTCCCTCACTGCTCTTCAAACTGTTCCCCACTCAAGATGCTCTCTCCTTTCCCCAAAGTAGGAGCCACAAAACCCAAGGAAAACAAATGCACCCTAACCTACCCCCATGTGCCCAGGCTGCTTCTGCATCTGCTGACTGACTCTGCCCCTACCCCCTCTGGACCTTTCCCACCCCATCAGCCTCAAGAAAATCTCCTGTCTCCAGTGGGGGCAGGCTGGTGGGGAAGATGATGCTGACAAGACTTGGTATTCAGTTTTTTTGGCCTCTGTGGACGGTGTCAGGAGGTCTTCAGGAGGTTGTGCCCTCCTGAGGGCTCCTAGGAGAGGAGCAGGGAAGGGTTTCCAACCCCAGGCACTGCCTGCTGGCCAGTGGCCATCCTTGTTTCCTGTTGTTCCACTTGCTTCAGGGCAGAAGCCAGGGAATGTGGAATGTCCTTCCTGAAGTTGGTTGTTAGAAGCATAAAACTGACTGTGGCTGGTGGAGTGGAGATCAGACAGTGGGGCCCCACTTCATAGGAAGGTAATCCCTGAGAGATGCCTTCAAGCTTCCTGGAAGGGCCGCTTGTTCCTTTTGCTCTTTGCAGGCTAGAAGTTGCAAATCATAGTGGAAGAAGTTATGAAGTAGAGTGACTAATCTCCCTGAGCTTCAGTTCCTACATCTGTGAATTTGGCATCAATATAAACGGTATCATCATAGACTGATAGATAGAGGAAATAAAGGGTGTCAAATGCTCCCAGAACATGGTGAGCACTCTGTAAATGTTAGTTGTTACTTTTCACATCTGGCCTGAACACACAGTTCAGTTCAGCAGACAATATTGAGCTAGAGGCCAGACCCCGTGCTGGAAGAAGAGCTGAATAGGCGAGAGTCCGAGCTCTCAACGAATCCATAGAAGAGTCCCATTTCCCTCTATGGATCATTCCAGGCATTACAGTCCTGTCACGTTATCTGGAAATTCGTCATTCCCAGTCCCTCTAGCTGCATCTGTATTTCACCTCCAGCCTCCTCTTTGTTTCTCTGTTTGGTGGAGAAAACCATTGCGCTTTACTACTTGATGATTCAGGTGTCCCTTACGTCCTCTGAAACAGCCTTTGTTCTTTTTAAATTCTAGTTCTTATTTTGATAGCCCTTTAATTTTCTTTGTAACTTTACTATCATGCCCTTCACTGTTATACTACTTGTCGCCACACTTAGCATTTGAATGTATTCTTCTCAAAGTAGGATCAGTGTTTCCTGCTTTCTTTGAATCGCTCTAGGATCTCATGCCTAGAGTAAGAGCACAGCTTGAGGCAGGGATGACAAAAATATTAAATCTTCAATTGATTGGTACGGGCTGCTGGACACCATATTGAAGTTCAGTTCAGTCGCTCAGTTGTGTCCGACTCTTTGCGACCCCATGAATCCCAGCACGCCAGGCCTCCCTGTCCATCACCAACTCCTGGAGTTCACTCAGACTCACATCCATCGAGTCAGTGATGCCATCCAGCCATCTCATCCTCGGTCGTCCCCTTCTCCTCCTGCCCCCAATCCCTCCCAGCATCCAAGTCTTTTCCAATGAGTCAGCTCTTCGCATGAGGTGGCCAAAGTACTGGAGTTTCAGCTTGAGCATCATTCCTTCCAAAGAAATCCCAGGGTTGATCTCCTTCAGAATGGACTGGTTGGATCTCCTTGCAGTCCAAGGGACTCTCAAGAGTCTTCTCCAACACCACAGTTCAAAAGCACCAATTCTTCACAGCCAAAGATGGACAAGCTCTATACAGTCAGTAAAAACAGGACTGGGAGCTGACTATGGCTCAGATCATGAACTCCTTGTTGCCAAATTCAGACTTAAATTGAAGAAAGTAGGGAAAACCACTAGACCATTCAGGTATGACCTAAATCAAATCCCTTATGATTATACAGTGGAAGTGACAAATAGATTTAAGGGACTAGATCTGATAGATAGAGTGCCTGATGAACTATGGAATGAGGTTCATGACATTGCACAGGAGACAGGGATCAAGACCATCCCCATGGAAAAGAAATACAAAAAAGCAAAATGGCTGTCTGGGGAGGCCTTACAAATAGCTGTGAAAAGAAGAGAAGTGAAAAGCAAAGGAGAAAAGGAAAGATATAAGCATCTGAATTCAGAATTCCAAAGAATAGCAAGAAGAGATAAGAAAGCCTTCCTCAGGGATCAGTGCAAAGAAATAGAGGAAAACAACAGATTGGGAAAGACTAGAGATCTCTTCAAGAACATTAGAGATACCAAGGGAACATTTCATGCAAAGATGGGCTCGATAAAGGACAGAAAAGGTATGGACCTAACAGAAGCAGAAGATATTAAGAAGAGGTGGCAAGAATACACAGAACTGTACAAAAAAGATCTTCATGACCAAGAAAATCACAATGGTGTGATCAATCACCTAGAGCCAGACATCCTGGAATGTGAAGTCAAGTGGGCCTTAGAAAGCGACACTACGAACAAAGCTAGTGGAGGTGCTGGAATTCCAGTTGAGCTATTTCAAATCCTGAAAGATGATGCTGTGAAAGTGCTGTACTCAATATGCCAGCAAATTTGGAAAACTCAGCAGTGACCATATTGAAACTTTTCCCAAAATCACACCTGCGTCTGGTAGTGCTGTGATGCATTGGTGATGTCTGCCATCATGCTAGAAAAAAAACAAAAACGCTGTGGGGATTTGCCGTGAGGAAGTCTTAGGACCGGGATCCATGGTGCACCTTTCCTTTCCCTCAGAACTTAAGGAAGTAGTCATTTCTGGTGTTGACCAGGACTAGTTGAGACCTAGCAAGACAACCCACTCCAGTATTCTTGCCTGGAGAATCTCACGGACAGAGGAGCCTGGCAGGCTACAGTCCATGGGGTCACAAGAGTTGGACATGACTTAGCGACTAAACCACCACCAACCAAGCCTGCCTTTGCAGTTGCCTAGTCAGCAAGAGCTAAGATTGCTGCCACCTCAGGCAGGTCTGAGTCAGGGCAATGGGGAGAAGGGAGTCAGCATCTAGGCCAGGAACCAATCAGTTGGCCTTCTCTTGTCAGTAAAATTGATTCTGGCTTTTTGACCAGGGGCAGCCTCTTTGGGTAACCATGACAACTACTAGATTCTCAACTGGGAAACCACATTCAAGCTGGCCAACGACTCAAATGTTTCCAAACCACACTTCTCAGTGCCAAGCTTCATTGTCTTATGACTGCCATGTATTGAGTGTCTACTGTGTGCTGGGTGGCTTTGTATAGATGAGATGATTTTATGAGATTTGCTGATGAATATTTTTACTTTCCAAGTTATGTATTTAATTTAAATGGTATTAGAGGAATGTTATTTTTCCATTTAGGGCAGTGATAAAAGCCTGTATATAAAGTAACTTTATTTAAAAAGTGAGTTGATTTAAAGAAGTATATAAAATGGCAGTGCAAGCATTCTCTGATCTCTATTTTACAAATGAGGAGAAACTAATTCAGAAAGGGTGAGCCACCTGCCCAAGATGGCACAGCTGGGAAGTCTAAGATGCATTTTGAGAGCACTTGATGGTGCCATTCTGGGTCAACTTTTGTGCCAAGTGAGGGATGCAGCTGTGTTTTTCTCAGCTCTGGGGCTTTTGTCACAGAGACAGATGTGGGCAGGGCTTGAGGTGACTGGCCAGAAAACAGAGAGCAGAAGAATTATCAGAAAGAATGGGCTTGGGTAAAAGTGAGAGGCATGGATTTTGGAGTCTGGAGGAGCTGGGTTAGCACTCCAGATCCTCACGTTTCTCACGGCACCCTTGGGCAAGTAAGTGCAGGGGGAAAGTAATAAATGAGGGTAACAGTGGTGTCTGGTTCAGAGGGCTATTTTGAGGATTAGAGGGAATCACATGCAGATAAAGCTCTTGGCATGGTGCCTGGTACAGGGAGAGCGTGTGGTAAGTGGTCTCAGTTAGTGTCTTTGAGTGTGATGACCAGTCCTGTGAAGGCGGCAAACTGGACCAGGCAAAAGCCTGATGCAGAGGCAACAACACGGGTCTAGGTGGGGCTTCTCCCGGTGTAGTTCTTGAGGCTTGGAGAACTGGCTCTAGGAGAGACCTCTGACTTATTTTTCTTACTCGCGCAGTAAAAGTGTCCTTCAGCTGCTGTATGTTACATATGAACGTTGTTAAGAGAGTAAATCCTAAGAGTTCTCATCACAAGGAAAACTATTTTTGTTTCCTTTTCTGCTTTCTCTTTTTCTTGTATTAAATCTGTATGAAATGACGGATGTCAACTAAACTCATTGGAGTAATCATTTCATACTATACGTAAGTCAGTCGTCATACTGTACACCTTACTCTTATGCAGTGATGTATGCCAATGATATCTTGATAAAGCTGAAAAAAGAAAGCATCCTTAGCCTTTCCAATTTTGTTAGGAGACCCCTCGGGATTAGACTGAATTCTCACATAGACACTTGTGTTCTCCTGGACAAATCGCTTCCCTTCTCAGAGCCTCAATTTCCAGATCTGCAAAGTGAGCCAGTTAATAAAGCACTAATTTAAAAATAGTATCATAGCTCCCATTCGGTAAAGGTGGGCAAGGGTTTAACAGGTACACAAGAAAAGGGAGGGCTCCCAGAGAGTGTGACCAGTATGTGCCAAGGCAAAGAGAAGGAAAAAGGAAGATCCCTCGTCATCCTCTCAGGGCAGCTAACAGTTACTGAGTGTTTACTGTTTGTCAGGCCCTGAACTCAGTTCTTCATCTATGAAGAATATTTCATGTTTATAATATCAAACATTATCTAATATTAAATATCCAACAGGGCTTCCCTAGTTGGCTCAGATAGTAAAGAATCTGCCCACAATGTAGGGAACCTGGGTTCAATTCTTGGGTTGGGAAGATCCCCTGGAGAACAGAATGGCAACCCACTCCAGTATTCTTGCCTGGAAAATTTTATGGACAGAGGATCCTGGCAGGCTACAGTCCATGGGATTGCAAAGAGTCAGACATGACTGAGTGACTAACACTTTCATTTTCAAATATCCAATATACAATATTTACTAATAAAGTAGATACTATTTTCATCCCTTTATTATAGATGAGAGAGACAGAGGCTCAGAGGGTGAAGAAGTTGACTGAAGTTGGATGCAAAAGTGTCCAATGCCTCTTCCAGTTCTTCCACTCACACAGATCTATAATACAAGGGCTGAGCATCTGCAGTAATAATTGGGACATTTATTAATAATGATTCCCTTTACTAGGCACTTGCTATTGTGGCCCACTTGTTAGAGGTTTTACTGAAATCAAATTTAATCCTCACACAACATTAGGAGGTAGATACTATTTATTAATAGGCCCATTATAGAGTTGAGAACACTGAGGCTCAGTGGGTTGAGAGACTGGCCCATTAGATATCAAATGTGCTCTGGACCTAGGATTCAAAAACAATTTATTAGACTTTAGAGTCTGTTTGATGGACCTGCTCATCCAGTTTCTTCCATCATTAGCTCAAGGGAACTGACCATTAAGTAGAAATGGGTCAGTTCTTTCTCTGTTTCTGTTTTTATTTAACAGTGGGTGTCAGCTGGCATGTATATGGCATGAGGTAGCTGAGGAAAAAATTCCCTACAGAGAATCTGTAAGTCCTTCAAGAATACTTACCAGCTGGTATAGCCACTATGGAGAATGGTATGGAGGTTCCTTAAAAAACTAAAAATAGAGAAGTGCCACTTCTGGGCATATATCCAGAGAAAAACATGATCCAGAAGGACCCAAACATGCACCCCAGTGTTCACTGCAGCACCGTTTACAGTAGCCAAGACATGGAAGCAACCTAAATGTCCATCGACAGAAGGACGGATAAAAAGATGTAGTACATATATACAATGAACTATTACTCTGCCATTAAAAAGGATGAAATAGAGCCAGCATGGATGGACCTAGAGATTAGAGATTGTCATACCAAGTGCTAAGTCACTTCAGTCATGCCTGACTCTTTGTGACCCCATGGACTATAGCCTACGAGGCTCCTCTGTCCATGGAATTTTTCAGGCAACAATACTGGAGTGAGTTGCCATTTCCTCCTCCAGAGGATCTTCCCAGCCCAGAGATCGAACCTGGGTCTCTTATATCTCCTGCATTAGCAGGTGGGTTCTTTACCTCTAGCGTCACTTGGGAAGCCCTGAGATTGTCATACTGAGTGAAGTAAATCAGACGGAGAAGGCAAAATATCATATGACATCCCTTATATGTGGAATCTAAAAAGAAATGATAGAAATGAACTTACAAAATAGAAAGGGACTCAGAAGTAGGGAACAAACAGGGTTGCCAGGGGGAAAGATGGGAAGGGAGGGATAGGGAGTTTGGGATGGACATGTACACACTGCTGTATTTAAAATGGATAACCAACGAGGACATACTGCATAGCACATGGAACTCTGCTCAATGATGTGTAGCAGCCTGGATGGGAAGGGAGTTTGGGGGAGAATGGAAACAGGTGTACATATGGCTGAACCCTTTCACTGTTCACCTGCAACTATCACAACATTGTTAGCTGGCTATACCCCAATACAAAGTAAGAAGTTTTGTTTGTTTGTTTGTTTTTTTAAAAGAACACCTGCCACTCCCAGCCCTTGGGAATAAGCAAGGATAAAGAGACAGGGGGTTCATCTCTGCCTCTGAGAGTCTAATTTCTCCCTTCAAGTACAAGGTTTATGACTGGGGCCCTCTCTGTGGCTCCTCCGGATATGGAATGGTGCTCACACTGGCTAATCCTCCCTGGGATTCACCCCAGGTGCTTGCCGCTGGCGGCTGCTGTGTGCACAGGATGCTCATTTGCCTGACAGTTTTGTGGACCCAGAGTGATGGTCACTGGGTGTCAGGGGACCAACAGGAAATCAGAGGCTTCTGGGCTCTTCATCTGGAGTTCACTCGGGTGTCAGAGGCTAATTGTGGCTCCGCTCAGGTTGTCACTGTTTGATTAAACATCTTGCGCTAAGCACCATCCATCTGTCTCCCAATGGCTGCTGGGGTAGGTATTTGCAGCTATGGGAAAATTTCTTATCAATCATGCATATAAAACACATCCAGTATGAAAGCTTCATTCCTGTTGCCTATCTTCTTCTGTGCAGTCAAGGACAATGGGACAATTAAAGGAGGCTGGCACTCATTTACACATTTCACAAACATTTACTGAGCAACTCACCCTGCACCAGGCACTGGGCCACGCACTGCAGATGCAGTGCTGTGCAAACACATAGGTGGAACAAGTCCACAAGGGGCTTACGATCTATTTTAACCAAGTATAGGTCAGTTCTGCTACCTACTAGCTCTGAGGCCTTGGGTGAATCACACGTTTCTGTGGACCTTTTCTCATTCAAAAAGCATGTGCTGGACAGGTGCAATGTGGCATTCGCAGTACTGAGGCTGCTGGAGAGAGGAGGCAAGTCTCTCTCCACTGGCAAGGGAGGCAGAAAGGAAAAGAGGTTGCATGACTGAGAAGCGAGTGTGACCCAGGGGGCCCAGGTATTTTCTTGGGCCCGCAGGGAGAAAGTGGGAATGAATTCTGACTTTGGGGCCTGGGAAAGCTGCATGAAAGTGTGAAGAGGAGTTGGGATCCAGGACCTGCACGAGCAAAGGAAATGGGGCCATAGGTGGCACAGTCAAGAACGAGGAACATAATAGATAAATTAAACAAATAATTCTTCAGCTAATAACCCAAGCTGTCTTTCTAGCCTGAAGGCTCTCTTCCCAGGGACCATTTCCTAGGGACAGCTGATTGCCCTGCAGCTAAAGCCAGGTATAACCTGCAGCAATCAGCTGTCAACTTTGCACCTCCAGCTGCTTTCTAGTACAAGGTCTGCATCAAATGTCTCCAAGTTAAAAGAAGGAAAAGCAATACCATGTGATGCCAAGAAACAAATCCCACTCGCTAGGATAAACAAAAGTCCCAGGACATGTTGTAAAGGTTAATCTACTTACCCAGGGTTCCATTGCTATAGACACCACCAACACCAGGGTTCCATTGCTACAGACACCACCAACACCAATGTTAGCACAGCTCTCATGAACACTTCTTTGATGATTTGGGAGGCACTTCAGGGATTCCCAGTGTCATCCCAGAATGAAAAGAGGCAAAGAGTAAAGATTCTGGAGACTTGCTGCTAGGGTGCAAACCTGCTTCTGCTACTTTCTAGCTGTGTGAACTTGGACAATTTAACCTTTCTATGCTTCAGTTGGCACATCTATGTAAAAAATAATGATACAGTACAGGCTTTTGTGAGCATTAAATGAATTAATACATGGAAAGTGCCAAGCACAGTGCATTGCACTATATAGGCCATATAATTTTAACACTGTAACTATTAGGTTAGAAGTCCAGAAGGGCATGAAGTGTATTACTATTAACATATTGCCAACCTCTTACACAGTCCCAGGCATATGGTTGTTGTTGTTTAATCACTAAGTTGTGTCTGACTCTTTTGTGACCCTTATGTACTGTAACTTAGGCTTCCCAGGTGGCTCAGTGGGTAAAGAACCTGCCTGCCAATGCAGGAGACATAAGAGACACGGGTTCAGTCCCTTGGTAGGGAAGATCCCCCGGAGGAGGGCATGGCAACCCACTCCAGTATTCTTGGCTGGAGAATCCCCATGGACAGAGGAGGCTGGTGGGCTACAGGCCATTGGGTCATAAAGAGTTGGACACAAGTGCAACGACTTAGCAACCAAGTGCTGTAACCCACTAGGTTCCTCTGTCGATGGGATTTCCTAGGCAAGAATACACAAGTGGGTTACTATTTCCTTTTCCAGGGGATCTTCCCAACCTGGGGGTCTAACCTGCATCTCCTGCATTGGCAGGTGGATTCTTTACCACTGAACCATGAAAGAAGCCCTAGGCATATGGTAGGTACTCTAATATCTACTGAATGAATGATTATAAATATAGATTAATGTGACATTGTAGACATGCAGAAAAGGGCTTTGTCATAGTTTTGAATAGACTGGAAGATTGCTAAGTGTTTACTGTGGAAAATAAGTCAGGTGATGTGATCAAGGGTAATTGGAAATTAATTTAGTGTTCAGTGGGAGAGAGATCTTTTAAAGACTATCAGCTTCTCAATGTTTTGTGCCAGAATCTTCCATGTGAATCCAATTTCAGTTCAGTATAAATTCAGTGATGCCTAACTATGTGCCAAGCCTGGATCAGTCTCTCAAGGAGTACAAGACCCTGGGCTCAGGGTGCTGAGATCTTACTGAATAAGTCATCCCAAGACAGCATGAGGAATCATTCAAACTCCTTGCTCCCTTCAATGACTATGCCATGGCTTATAAACTCAGATGTCACAAGATACCAGGCAGCTGACATCAATGTGTGAGGTGAGCCTGCAGGGGCCTTTAGTCGACTCCCTAGCGTATATCCCCTTTCAAGAGAGCAGTCACTGTTCATTTCCACCTACTGGTTTCCCTGATGCTGGGAAAGATTGCAGGCAGGAGAGTGGGGAGACAGAAGATGAGATGGTTGGATGGTATCGTCAACTCAATGGACATTAGTTTGAATAAACTCCGGGAGATAGTAAAGGACAGGGAAGCCTGGCGTGCTGCAGTCCATGGGGTTGCAAAGAGTCAGACATGACTGAGAAACTGGACAACAACAAGTGGTTTCCCAGAAGGGAATGACAACCAACTCTGGCTGTACTCAGTTGCTCAGTCGTGTCCGACTCTCTGAAACCCCGTGGACTGCAGCATGCCAGGCTCCTCTGTCCGTGGGACTTTCCAGGCAAGAATACTGGAGTGGGCTGCCATTTCTGTTTCCAGGGGATCCTTCTGACCCAGGGGTCGAACTGCAGGTGGATTCTTTACCTTTGAACTACCAGGGAAGCCAACTGTGGCTCGGTCATCCAATATTTCAAGAGAGACTTGCAGTCAACACACACATACACAAACACACAGTGACCCATGGGTCTTGGATTTGAGACCTCTGCTCTAGAGCAAAATCCCATGTCTTTGCACAAACATCCAGATACCTTCCATATCTTTGCATCCTATGCGAACGCTCTTCACTTCATGAGCTGTTGCCCCAGTGTGCATTGCTCTTTCCTAGCTTTGTAGCACACTATAGGCTATTTCTTCTGCTTGGAATCTTTTCCCTGCCTATACCACTTTGCCTGGCAGACTTTTTATTTTTAAAGCCTTTCCTGTTCTCAAGGCACTGAGGTAAGCACCTTATTGGATAGAGTATTTAGAACCTTTTATAATGATCTCCTTCAAATCTTTACCTATCCATTAACTGGGAGTCCCTGGGAGGCAGAGACTGTATTTCTTTTCTGTGAACCTTGGGGGGGCCTATCACAGGGCAAACAAAGAGTATGCACTCTGTCAATGTTAGAGAAATAAACGAGTGACAGGTGGATGGATGGATGGGTGGATGAATGGATTCCCCAAGGCACTCTCTGTGGAGCATTCATCTGCTGGCTGTCACTTCTGAGGTGCTCCATTCTGTCCATGATGACATGATCTTATCCTATCTCTGTCTTCTCTCTAAACCGGGTCTCTCTAGGTAGCCTCTTGGGAAAATTTTCCTGTTTCCTCCTAAGATGGTTGATGGATCTGGGTTCAGATTACCCATTTACTTGTCCAGGCATGGTCTTAACTCAGTTTCCTCATCTATGCAATGGGCACAATACTATTTCCCAAAGGACTTCTTAAGAAGACTGAGTAGGACTTCCCTGGTAGTCCAGTGGGTAGGAATCTGGCTGCCAATGCATGCAACCTGGGTTCAGTTCCTGATCCGGGAAGATTTCACATGCCATAGCTGAGCCCATGTGCACAATTACTAAGCCTGCACTCTAGAGCCTGTGCTCCCTAACAAGAGAAGCTACCACAGTGAGAAGCCTGTGCACCGCAGCTAGAGATCAGTCCCCACTTGCTGCAACTAGAGAAAGCCCATGTGCAGCAATGAAGGCAAAAGTGCAAAGCTCAGTGCAGCCAAAAATAAATAAATAAAATTAAAAAAGAAGACTGAGTAACCTCATACAGTAGAGCATTAATACTATGCCTAGCATTTAGCAGGTGCTCAAAAGTATTATTCATCCCAGGTGGCTCAGTGGTAGAGAATCTGCCTGTCAAGGCAGGAGATGCAAGAGACGTAGGTTCGATCCCTGGGTAGGAAAGATACCCAGGAGGAGAAAATGGCAACCCACTGCAGTATTCTTGCCTAGAAAATTCTGTGGACAGCGGAGCCTGGTGAGATAGAGTCCATGGGTCACAAAGACTTGACACGACTGAGCATGCACACACACTTGTACATTGGATGGGCTAGCTTCTTTCTTAGAGCATCAACTCTTTCCCTTGTCAGAAAGCAGGGAGCACCAATTTGGAAACCAGACTTTGTGGACTTAAATCCCAAGTTTGTCAATTCCTAGCTTTGTGATCTTGGCTGAGTTACTTAAATACTCCGTGCCTTGAAGTTCCTCATTTGTAAAGTGGGGATAATAATTCCTGTCTCCTAGGGTTCTTGTGGGAATTAAATCAAGGGCTGAGAAGTGTGTTTGGCACACAGTGAGTGCTCAGTAAGTGGTCATTTTGTTGCTTGCCAGCTCAACCAAAGAGACTCAGGGGTGAAGAGGACTTTGTGTGTTCACCAGGACTCCTTACTCAGTCCAGCTTCCTGCCCCTTCCTGCCTCTGAGTTGGCCAAAAAGTTCCTTTAGTTTTTTAAGTAAAAATAAAAGACACATTTTCCATTTTCACCAAGAACTTTACTGAACAATATATTTACCATTTTGTTCCACTACCTTCTGCCATTTTTCAGGCAACTTCATAATTCCATCTTCCCAGTACTTTTATTTTTTTGAGCAAAGAACTCTTCTAAGTGCCTTTTACAGTCTTCTAGGGAATTGAAATTTTTTCCATTAAGAGAATTTTGTAAAGGCCAAAATAAATGAAAAGCTGAAGATGTAATGTCTGGTGAATACAGCAGATGAATCAGAACTTCCCAGCCAAGCTGTAACAGTTTTTGCCTGGTCATCAAAGAAACACGTGGTCTTGTGTTATCCTGATGGAAGATTATGTATTTTCTGTTGACTAATTCTGAATGGTTTTCATCAAGTGCTGCCTACAGTTGGTCTAGCTGGGAGCAGTACTGTTGGAAGTAATTGTCTGGTTTTGAGCAGGAGCTCATAATAGAGGACTCACTTCCAATCCCACCATATACACAACATCACCTTCTTTGAACAAAGATCTGTCTTTGGTATGGTTGGTGGTGGTTCATTTCTCTTGTCCCATGTTCCATTCCACATTATTGTACAGTATCCACTTTTCATTGCTCATTACAATTTGTTTTAAAAATAGAATATTTTTGTTATGTTTAAGGAGAGAATTATATGTGGAAATACAGTCAAGGAGGTTTTTTCTTTTTCATTTAACTTATGTGGAACCCAAACATCAAAGTGATTAATATAACCAAACTGGTGCAAATGGTTTTCAATACTTGAATTGCATATTTTGAGTATATTAGCTATCTCCTGTGTAGTATAATGTTGATTGTTCTCAATTAATATCTCAATTTGATCACTATCAACTTCAACTGTTCTAGCAAGGTCTTCAGCAAGAAAATTCATAAACCATTTTTGACACATTCAATCAGTCATAATCTCTTCTCCATACACAGTACTTTTTGTTTTTGCATTTCAGTTATGTTTTTACTTTTCTTGAAATAATAAAGCATAATATTGCCAAAAATGTTGCTTTTTTTCCCTTCCATCTTCAGTATTAAAATGGTTACACAAAAATTCACCAATTTTGATACTTAAAAAAAAAATGCAAGCTGTCACAATACTATCTAAGAAAATTGTTCTGAATGAAGGTAAAGGCAACTAAGTTCTATTAGAGCCATCTTAAAGAGGAAAGTGGGCTTCCCTAGCGGCTCAGTGGAAAGAATCCATCTGTAAGGCAGGAGCCACAGGAGATGTGGGTTTGATCCCTGGGTGGGGAAGATCCCCTGGAGAAGGAAACAGCAACCCACTCCAGTATTCTTGCCTGGAGAATCCCATGAACAGAGGAGCCTGGTGGGCTACAGTCCACAGGTTTGCAAAGAGTCAGACAACTGAAGTAACTTTGCATGCATGCACACGTGGAAAAAAGCCGAATGAACCTTTTGGCCAACCCTTAGAGATATTGACTTCCTGCTGGATTCAGGCACCTTGCTACAGCCATGGATGTCCTAATAAATCAGAGGAAATGGTTTCTTCCTTCCTGGAGCTCCTAGCCTGGCAGAAGCCAGATCAATCCCCAGAGACAAGCTCCACAATAGTGGGAGGAAGCATGCCTTGGCTGTGCTTAGGAAGGGATGATGAGTCTGACCTAGAGAATCACAGACTGGGGGCCCAAGGGGCTGATTTCAGGCTGCAGGTATGTCTTTGACGTTTTTGAATCAGTTGCCATGTTTACAAATTGGAGTATTTCATGTCCAATCAAAGATTTGAGCTCCTTTTGAAAACTGGAAGGGGAGGCCACACTGGGTCCACATTTCCGCTTGGGGCTAGCCTCCAGCTCAGTAAGTCCCCATGGGCCTCACTCATGTCTGCCACCTGCCTGTCCCAGCCCAGAGCTGGAGTGGGAGCTGGAGGGAGCCCTGGTGGGAGAAGAGGTAGAGAAGTAACAGCACTAGATTCTAATGATTTAAACTGGGTTTGAGTTGAATTTGTCCTGAGGCAATGGAGATTCACTGAAGGGCTTTAAGCACTAAAGGGTTTTACTAAGGAAGATGCCTGTTATTTCTGTACCTAACCACAGACATCCCTGAAGGTAGATGAGGGGGTGGTGGAAAACAGTTTCCTTTACAGACTTCGTTGATACTTTCAAACATGGGTTGGCACTGTAGCTTCCTCCTATATACAACTTTTTTTTTTTCTTCCCATGTCCCCCTCCCTCCTGAAACTCCTTCCCATGTCCCCCTCCCTCCTGAACCTCCTTCCCATCTCCCTCCCCACTAGACTCTCTCCACCCCTCTAGACTGTCACAGAGCCCCCCGTTTGAGTTCCCTGAGTCATATAGCAAATTTCCACTGGCTATCTGTTTTACATATGGTATTGTAAGTTTCCATGTTACTCTCTTCATATGTGCAATAACTCTCCTCCTATATACAATTTCACAGCAGCAGCAGAAATGTTTAGAGGTACCATCTTCCTGCATAATATGTCCCCTTCTCCTCTTAGGCTGGCAGGGGAAACCTCCACAGGATCTGGATGTTCAAGAACGTCGGAAATTCTCTGATGCGCACCCCCCGCGCGCTGCACGCTCTTCAAGGCTACCGCCCTGGCGGATGTTCTGTTCCACGATGGGACCTGCATTCCCCTCAGCAGATGCGGGATTGAAGTGGCAGCACCTGTGCCAGGGGACGTGAACGGACAGGGAACAGGCCATGCCCGGAAGACAATGTCTAATTACCCGGGGGCCTCAGGAAGCAATTTTCTCTGCTTGGAGAAATTGGTTTTTGTGCCTCCAGCCCATGTACACAGCTGAATGACATGTAGGTCAAGGAGCTATAATTATATGGAAATGGATTTATGTTTGGGAACTTCTAAAGACCCACCTCTGCACACAGGGAGGTGGCAGAGAGAGAGATTAGCTACCATTCTGCCCAAGCTGGGTTCAGCAGGTGAAGGACAGTTTGCTTCTTTGTGATTTTCAGGGGGCCTGTATCTTTTATGGTTTGGGGACACCTGCCTGAACATCACAGCAGAAAAGAAACCAGTACTGCCCTGACTAGTGCTGTGATGATGAGCATGGGCATGGGATGCAGATCTGACTCCTACTTGCTGTGTGACCCTGGGCAAGTTACTTAACTTCTCTGTGCCTCCATGTGCGCATCTTGAAATGGAGACAATTGTGAGGACTAAAGTAGTTAATGCATTGAAAGTGCCTAAAAAAGTTAGGACTTGCATAGTAGACATCACTGGAATTATGACCTCAGCTCCCCTGTCCATCTCATTTCACTCACCACTCTTTCCTTCCCTGTTTCCCAGTTTAGAGGAACCATGGCACCTGCAGCACCCCAAACAAGCCCATTGCCTCCAGCTTTGAGCTTTGCCTATGGAGTTCTCCCTTCCTGTAATGCTCCTCATCCATTTCATCAGGATGACCCTTGTCGTTTACCCTCAAGGAGCCAGCTGGTCTAGTCCACCCCTCCCCCCATTGATGCCCCTATGGTCTCCCTATGACAAAATAATCTGCCTCTGCCTCTCTTTCTTTTCTTAGCAGAAATACCATTTCCAAGAGATGATAGGGAAAATGTCAGTAAAAAATGCAAGTCTTTTTTTCCCTTTTAGAAATAAGAGAAAATGTAAGTAATAATAGCAGTAGTAGTAGTAACAGTGATGATGATGATGACAATGAATGATTCTATACATTTTTCTGTCATGAAGGAAGTGGTCTTTAAAAAAAAATTACTATATTTCTCCAGGTTTCCACACTGTTTACATTTTCTTTTTTTTTGGTTGGCCACATCACATGGCTTGTGGGATCTTAGTTCTCTGACCAGGGATTGAACCCAGGTCTTTGGCAATGAAAGTGCAGAGTTTTAACCACTGGACTGCCAGGGAATGCCTGGAAGTGGTCTTAATAATAAAAGGGATAACTTCTACTTAGCAATCTTAGGATAAGTGTTTTACACTCAATTTTCATTGCTGCTTCCCTCACTTTGATTGGTGTTATCAGATCCATCCTATAGAGGAGGGTATTTGGACTGGATTTAGAGTTGCCCAAGTTCACACAGCTAGTAAGTCACAAAGCCAGGATTTGAACTCAGGTCTGTCCAACTGTAACTGCTACACTTTCTAAGAAGTCAGAGGGCCTTGGGAACATTGTTCTACTGACACCAAATTAGCTGCAGGACAGATTCTGTATTCACTAGTCTGCTGGTCTGCCACTGACAGGAGCACCATCCCGGGGTGCTCCCGACTCCAAGGTACTGGACCTTCCTTGCTGCCCCAGGGTAAAAGGTCTTTGCCTACCTGCCCAGGGTTTCCCAGAATGCAGAGGGCCCTCCTTGGTTGGACAGAGAAGGGATGGGCTCCTTTCTTGGCAAAGGGAACCACAAGTACAAAATCAAGCAAGTGTGAAACCATGCTGTGTTTGCAGAACTGTAAAATGACAGGCTTGGCTAGCATATGGACCGTGGGGAAATGAGGTTTGAGAATTCAAGACTGCAGAGTGATAACCTCAGTGCAATTGCTTTGCAAACTCCCAAGGTTGTTGTGGGGACTGAAGGAGACAATGCATGGGAAGGGGCTTTGCAACTCAAAGAGCGCGAGGCAAACGTTAATTATCATGAGATATTTCAGAGGAGCCTCACTGGTATCAGGAATGAGATAGCAGAAAATTAAAATGCCTGTTAATTTCTCTTGAATCCACATTTTCAAAAGCATTCGTAGATGAAAAATTCCCATTTCCTTGTTCTCATCTTTTTTTTTTTTTTTCAGGTGAGCAGATTGTAATAGATTTTGGAAGCTAATAAAAATATCAGTTGATTTCCTAGTGATAGGTTTTGAGACTTGAAATAATTTTTGTTGCTCACCCGTAAGACCACATCCAGCTAATTCTTTATCCAAATACTTCCTAGATGAACCCTATCTTTTCTCTTTCCTCAGGCAGCTTGATACTGGGGGCTCTGGGGTAGGGGACAGGTGTGTGTCTGCCTCGTTTTGTGTCTCTAGCACAGTTTCTGACAGATAGTAGACACTTGACAAATATTTGTTTAGTGCAGCATCCATGTCTAGATGGCATCATATTATACCTGAGTTACTTACTGCAGGACTTCTCCACTCCACCCTGGCTCTTGCCCTTCTGTTCCTGAAGCCATTTGTCTACATTTGCTCAAAACCTCAATCCATTTTCCTCAGTCTAATTAAATAGGTAAAACTAACTTAACTAATGTTACATACTAATACTACTACTAATAGAATCCAAATCTACGGTTTCAACAAAATGCTAAGGTAGGAAACTAAACAAAGAGGTGAAACTATTCAAGAAAGCATAACTGTTGTTATTCTTATTTGCAGATGATACAATAGTATGCTTAGAGAACTCAAGAAAGTAGTCAAAACATTATTGGAACCAGCAGCTGAGACCTCAAGAGGACCAAAGTCAAAGGTAATAACAATAGTTGATTAGAAAATGGAACAGAAAGAAGATTCTATCCACAGCATTCTAAGCTCCCAACGGTGGGGAGAATGGTCTCCTTTCCAACTCTGGTTTGTCTCCTGGGTTCCCAAGCAGCCCTGCTTGTGCCTGAAATCTCCCTAAGTCTCTCACAAAACTGGTGGAAAGTACCATGGAAATCTCCATTTCTTGCTGCAGCTGATAGATGGGCACACAGGCTCTGGCTCCTGGTGTCTGGGTCAGAGGTCTGTCTTTGCAATAGAAGTAACTGACCTCGAGCCACTTAACCACTTACCTTGTCCCTCAGTTTCCTTATATGTAAAATGAGGGGTAATAACAGCACCTACTTGATTAGGATTAAATTAGTTAACTCATGGAAAGTGCTGGAAACACTGTCCAACAGGTAGCAAGCACTCAAAGTTTGTTATGATTCTACCATCAAGGTTTCAGCGGTCCTGCTTTCCAAGCTGCAGCTGTGGATTCTGCCACAGGGGGATGGTGGAGGAAGAAGTGTGCTGAGGGTTTGGGACTTTCACATCATCCTGAGTTTTTCTTTAGTACAGCAAATTATTACATTATTGGGTAATCGATTGAACCATACAGAATGGACTTTTTAAAAGGTAAGAAGTGGCCAAATATTGACAATTTCATAGATACAACCTAATCATTTTCAATTTACTTGTTTTGTGTACTGGACAGTGTAGTGTATGTCTTGAAAGCATGGGAAAAGTTCATTCTCCTTTCTTATCCCCAGTCCTTGGCAGTGGTTCTGATGCTGAAGGAGACGCTCAGTGTGTGTGTGATGAAGAAACAGACTTGTCATCAGAACACACGTAGCATGTCAGATCCCAGAGGGGAAGAGGGGATTTTCCAGGTAGTGGTAAATATCTGCCCTGACAGCCCCACCCCATCTCCAGCACTGCCATCCCCCATCCCAGGACTGCAGTTGATACCTTCCTCTGTGTCCCATGGTGTACCACACCCCACAGATGTATACCACACAGATGTACCTGCTTTTTCATCTCTTCAGCTAGACTGTGCTCTCCCCAAGGACAGGAGCCCAGATCTATTTGCAGCACCAGTAGGGAGCACTCTGTTTTCAAATGAATGGATACCGGACAGTCCTAGCAAGATTCAGAGGGGTGGCTCCATTTTGGGTAGGGGTCATTCCTGTCTTTCATAGCTTTTGTGCATTTTGTGGAACATGGAGCCTGGGTTTGAGATTCAAGGAGGTAGTTTAATTTTTTTCAAGCCTGCCTATTGGGAGTAACTTGGGAAAGCTGTTTGACTCCTCCTAACTTCAGTTTCATAATGGACGAGCAAGCCCTCTGTAAATTTTAATTCACTTTGTATATTGGCCAACACTATATTAACATTAATGGCTATTACTGATGATTTTTTTTTAAGGATTAGGAACAGAACCTGGCACATAATAGGTGGTCAATAAACATTCACCACATGAATTGGATTTGGAATTCTGAGCACTTGACTGAAGTGAGTTTGCTTCTGGCTGAAAAAGGACACCTTGGAAGTCTCTGGAAGATGGCAGAGTTTTTCAGGGAGTCATTTCATCACAGTATGCTTCTTAAAAAAAAAAGCAACTTAATTTCCATTTTGTAGGTTAGGTGTGGAGTGGATAGGGAATTCACCTTCCTGTCCTTGCTTAAAAATAATTTCAAGTAATTAAAGCATCTGCTTGGGGAAAGGGCAATAGGGACACCAGGAAGTGTCCTCAATCAGAAAGGAAGACGTAGTCCCTCAAAATGCCTGCAAAGACCAGGCTGGGAGGGTGAACCAAGGCAGAGGTCTGTAGACACAGCATTTGTCCTCTCTCATACTCTGAATACCAATGTCCACAGCAGGCCCCGTGGCAGCTCAGGCACAAGCAGGGGTGCACAGGATTGCCACAGCTCAGATCTGCTGCTCAGTGGCTGAATTCTCTTGGGTGGCTCACTGTATTTCTCAGAGCCTCAGTTTCCCCACCTGCCACAGAAGTTCCAACCTCATAGCCATTGCTATGAGGATTAAATGATGCATTGTGGAGCAAAGTGTTTGATCTGGTGTTTGTCTCAGAGTAAGGGCTCAGTAATGGTAGCGGTGGTGATAACGATATTATGGTCAAGATGTATTTTCAGTCTCTTCAAGATTATTAAGGAAGTTATACTCATGGAATTGAGATGGCAGTCATCTGTTTATTCATCCATCCATCCATCCATCCATCCATCCATCCATCCATCCATCTATCCATCCACCCACCCAATACTTACCAAAGCCATTGGCATGTGCCAAAACCAGAGGGCACTGGAATCAAAGAGTGGACTCAGACTCTGTGCCTACTATCAAGGGCACATTGCCTAACTCAGTATCTTTTTGCTGCTTCCAGGAAGAGGTAAGTTTGGTTTCCTACATGAATTTCAATGCCTCACCCTCACTTCTGTTAAAGAATGTGTCACATTATATTATGATTATTGATTTGCTTTTTTACCTAACTAGAGTGAGTGCTTTAAGGGACAATTTCACTGTATCTTTTTCTTTCCCTCCATCATTATCCCCTATAACCTTCGGCACAAATTAGGGCCTCATGGAATGGAGCCTGATACTTTATGCAGCCTAAGAGCCCAAGTGGGGATCAGATAGGAAATCCTTGTCAGCGTTATTTATTAAGCACCTGTTACACCCTTGATCACTGCAGATGGTGATTGCAGCCATGAAATTAAAAGACGCTTACTCCTTGGAAGAAAAGTTATGACCAACCTAGATAGTATATTCAAAAGCAGAGACATTACTTTGCCGACTAAGGTCCGTCTAGTCGAGGCTATGGTTTTTCCTGTGGTCATGCATGGATGTGAGAGTTGGAGTATGAAGAAGGCTGAGTGCTGAAGAATTGATGCTTTTGAACTGTGGTGTTGGAGAAGACTCTTGAGAGTCCCTTGGACTGCAAGGAGATCCAACCAATCCATTCTGAAGGAGATCAACCCTGGGATTTCTTTGGAAGGAATGATGCTAAAGCTGAAACTCCAGTACTTTGGCCACCTCATGCGAAGAGTTGACTCATTAGAAAAGACTCTGATGCTGGGAGGGATTGGGGGCAGGAGGAGAAGGGGACGATCGAGGATGAGATGGCTGGATGGCATCACGGACTCGATGGACGTGAGTCTGAGTGAACTCCGGGAGATGGTGATGGACAGGGAGGCCTGGCGTGCTGGGATTCATGGGGTCGCAAAGAGTCGGACACGACTGAGCGACTGAACTGAACTGAACTGAACACCTTTGATGTACGTGATGTCATATATTCTCAGCAAGGTGGGTGCTCTTAACCTTATGTAATAGATCTGGAAATAGAGGCTCAGAGAGAGAAGTTAACTACATACATCCAGAAAGTCCAGTGGGCCTCTAATACAGGTCTTAGCAACTTTTCTTGCAATAAAGCATTTAGAATGGTTGGAAGGTGGCTATGCAGTCATAAGTGTGAAGGCGTAAATGGACATGGAGGTGTGTCTGTAGTGTATACAAAGTTACATTTGAGGAAAGGCATTAACACAGAAAATTCAAAATCCTAGAGGGGCCAGGCAGAGGACCTAAGTGAGAGACACAGATCAGGTAGAAGAAAAAAATCTTTGTCTTGGGCGTGAGTAAGGCAAGAGGTGGGGCTGCGGTGAACTGCACAGCACCAGCTCCCTGCAAAGGTGGTCACGGCTTCCTGGTTTTGGCCGCTTGATAACAGTCTGGGAGAGTTCAGTTTGGCCAGACTTTAAAATTTCTTAAGAGTCACGAGAAATGTGAATCTCTCTGAAAGTTAATAGGGAAGGTGCTACTTTTTAAGAAAACCTTGAATAGGCTTCTCTCATATTCTGAGAGGTCTGAGTTTCCAGTCAGCTGCCGGAAGCTGTGACCCCCGGTCTAGACCTCTTCCGGAAGTGAAACAAGGGGCTTGAGGAGGGTGTTAACCAGCAAGCATCTGACCAGCGTTTAGTGCTGGCAGTGATTAAGAAAAAAAAGGTCATCTCATTTCTCAGACTCCGCCTCTTCTGGCCAGAAGGTCTCCTCTGAGAAGACCCAAAAGCCCTTTCTTCCGTCTTCCACACACCTCTCCGTCCGTGGTCACGTTGTCTTCAGCCTCTCCACCACAGTCTTGGGGACATTACTCCCTTCCTCCTGCTGGACCCTAGCCCTCAGAGCTGAGTGCAGCCATGATGATGACGTCCTGCTGCCACGCCGGCCACAACTCGATCCCGTTCCTTTGTCAAGTGACAGAGCTGAAGGTGACTTACTGTTCTCGCCCAGGCATTCGCCTCCTCTCTGATCAGAACTCTCCTCAACTGACAGCTGGGTCATCAGCGGGACTTACCCAGGGCCACGACCCTGATCAGGGATCTTCCAGCGCAGGGTCCCACACTGCCCCGGAGCAGGCACATGTCCGAAGACATCCTCAGTTGGCTCACTTCTCTTGGCTGCCTGTTTTACTTGGAGACGGAGGAGATGGTGGATGGGGCAGGAGTGGGATGTGGGGTGGGCTGTAAACGTGACCTTTGACCCACACTCCCACCTCATGCCCTGCCCTGTGCCAGCTCCCGGAGGCCCTTCACACCCCGTTCCACGGCAGCCACCTCCTCAGCCTCTCCCTTCCCACCACCTTCCCTCCATTCTTTTCACAGCAGCCAGACAGTTCTTTGAAAAACTCAAATTAGGTCATGTCACCTGCTTAGTGTCTCTTGCAACACTTAGAGTAAACCCAAGCGCCTCATCGACCCCAAAGGCCCACGCCGTCCAGCCTGCGACTCCCTGGTTCCCACCTCTCGGCATAACGTTCAAGCCCCCCAGCCCTGCCTTCCAGCTCGAGCAGCGCATCCCCTCCCCCGCTTTCACACTCTGCCTGCGCCTTCCTTTCCGGCAGCCATGCCCCTCCTTCTTGTCATTCCAGCCTCTGCTCAGATATCGTTCTCCGGGGAGCCCTGTCCTGCACCCCTCTCTCTGCCACGTCTTACCCTCTCAGACTGCATCAGCATCTGACGTGACTTTGTGGCTGCGCTGTTATCTTGTCACTGCTGTCTGCCTCCTGGAGGGCCTGCTGCCTCCCTTAGTGCCCACAGGGGTGCCTGGCACCTGACAGGGGCTCCACAGACACATGCGCAGTGGGAGACCAAGGCTTGAAGATGGGGAAAGACCTCACAACTGGCAAGATGGCACTTAATTCCTAAACCATTGTTCTGTGATGCCTCTGACCATGAGCAGTGGAGTTCTGGAAGGATCCTGGGTGTGGAGGGCGGACATGTGCTCTGTGAAGGTCAAGAGTTTGTGGGGCCTGTGATTCCCTTAAGGCACATCCATCCCCTCCTTGGAGAAGGCAATGGCAACTCACTCCAGTACTCTTGCCTGGAAAATCCCATGGACGGAGGAGCCATGGACTGCAGGCTGCAGTCCATGGGGTTGTGAAGAGTTGGAGATGACTAATCGACTTCACTTTCACTTTTCACTTTCATGCATTTGAGAAGGAAATGGCAACCCACTCGAGTATTCTTGCCTAGAGAATCCCAGGGACAGAGGAGCCTGGTGGGCTGCCCTCTATGGGGTCACACAGAGTCAGACACGACTGAAGTGATTTAGCATCAGCAGCAGCACCCCCTCCTCACAGCAGTGGCCCCTGCAATCACCGCTCTGTGTTACCACCTTCCAAGGATGCTGCTGGTTTTTTTCAAGAGGCAGATGATGGCCCTTGTCAGCAGGTTCTGTGGAGCTGAACGGTGGGGTGAGGCCAGGAATGCTAAAAGCAAGGGTTGCAGCCAGAAGAGAATCACAGGCCATTCTTTTCCTTTGACTATGGAATATGTGTCTGTGGGGGGGGGGTAGGGTGGGGGGTGGGGGGTGGATATATGTATGCATGTCTGTATGTGTGTCTGTGTCTGTTTGTGAGTGTGTGTGTGTGTGTGTGTGTGTGTGTGAAGAGGCCCTCAGTTGAAGAGATATGGCTGATAGCTTGCTCTGCACTTAGCTGGAAATGGTAAGAAATGTCTGTGGCAAAAAGCAGCTCCCTGAGCTCTAGCAAGAGCAAACAATGGGGAAGGATAGAAGTTGCTGGTGGACACATCAGTCCTCACACTGCAGAGTGTGTTGTCCCAGCTCAGGATTGGTGTGCATGGTTTTAATGAAGCTCTGGCTTTCTGTTCCCTTCTGCTTGCACCTCACACTATGCTCTCGCCTTGCCTCAGCCACCTTACTCCCAGAATTGAGTGCCTTTTCTGTTCAGCTGTGCGGGGACCGGGTCGCCTCCTGAAGGGTGGCTGCACAGCCGGCTCCCGTTGTCCTCATCCTTCCATCCTTTCTTTCCTCGGCCTCGGGTTTCAGCTGTTCCCCTTGAGGCTCCCTATATGTGCAGGTCACCACGTGCCCTTCTCTGCTTCAAGATCTTTTCACAGATGACTGTTTACATTTATTAGGGTTTCTGGTCATGCTGGTTTTCCCCATCTCTGTATGTGCGTGTGTGTGTGTGTGTTTATGGTTGTGTGCACATCACACAAAGGCAAGGCAGGGATCCCTTTTGGTTTACTGCATGCCAGTATAGTGCCTGGCACTTGGCACTGCCAGTTACATGGACAGGTGGATGGACGGAGGGATGGGTGGATTAGTGAATCAATGAGTGCAGATGCTCTCTGAATGGAACTGTGCTGGCTGGTTTCTCATCTCATCCTTCTTTGTCATGGGGCAAAGTGAATATATATCTTTGGGACAGAAGCCTACTTTCCCCTAAATGTAGTTCAGCTGGTCATGCCTTTCCTCAAGAGAAGTCCCAGTCATTCTGCTTTCACTTGGTAGGAAGGCCAAGCTCCTAAGTCATCCATACAGAGAGGTTCCTTCCCTTTGAATTCCACTGGGACTCAGGGTAGCCACCTCCTCCCCACCCGGCAATTCTGCTTGCCTTACGTTTTCTTTGGTGGAGGTGGAGCTAGCTGACAGGGTTATTCCCCTTGCGGTGGTCAAACCTTACTTAATTTGGAATCTGGAAGGTTTGGGGTCAAGGTCACCCCTAATTAGCTATGAAACTTTGGGTAACTTGCCCTGTCTGGGTCTCAGTTTCTTCATCAAGAGCATTCTATTAGATCAGTGTTCCCCAGATTTTAGTAACTGACCCATTAATGTTGTGATTTTTGCCTTATTCTGTGTCCTGTGTACTATTATTTATTTGACATCTTGTTTTAAAGTGATATGCATTTCTTCTTGAATTTATACTTTATACAGTACTACTCTCCAATATAAATGTAATGTGAACCACATATGCACTCTCATTGTTTCTAGAAGCCACATTAGAAAAAAATAAGAAGAAACAGGTGACATTAATTTTAACAATATATTTTATTTAACCTTGTTCATCCAAAATGTAATCAATGGAAATTATCCAGATATTTAACTCTTTTTTCATACTAAATGTCCAAAGTCTGTTGTATTTTTTTATACTTCCTGCACATCTCTCTATGGATGCTAAATTTTCACTGAAAATCCTTGATCTGTTTAGATGTCATGAAATGTACAGTTGAAAGGATAGACTTACATACTCACGTTGTTCCAAACAAACAGTTATTTTCTAATAACTGAGTCGAGTATCAGAATTTAATTGTAAATTAATTGAAATGAAATGAAATAAAAAACTCAGTTCTGCAAGTTGTACTAGTTAAATGTCAAGTGCTCAATAGCCACATGTGGCTGGCGGTGACTATACTGGACAGCATGGACATGTGACAGTCGTACATGTCACAAACAAACCCACCTCCCTGTTGTAAACAGAAGGTAGCCTTAAAAATAAATACAATGACAATACAAGAGTGACATTAAATTCTCGCTAGATACTGCTTCCTGCCGAGGTGCTGAGCTCTAGGTCTGCTCTGTGTCTGCTAGAAAGGGAGATTTTTAGCACATGTGAAAAGGTGTTAAAGACACACTGGCACCTAGCTGAGACTCTCCCTTTGATGGAATTAGAAGGATTAAGAAAACTGAAAAGGGATTTTGATGCTGCAGCCTTGTACCACCTAAAATAATCCTACATAAAACAACAACAGGACCAGCGTCCCCCCCGCCCCCCCCCCCCCAACCCACACCTCTCCTCCCCATCTAGACATCACTCTTAGCTCTAAAAGTAGCCTTTTGCTCCTTTACTCTTATCACTTTGTTTCCTTTTCAGAGACCACTCACATGTGACCTTGTAAGAAGTGAACTAAGCAAGACTTGGAAAAACTAAGTTCTGGTTCAGACTCAGTCATTCCCAGCACTGTGATTTTGGGTGAGGTCTCAGTTTCCTCATTTTGGGAAATGGGAGTGTTTAGATTCACCAAAACCCAGCAACCATGGAGTGGCAGGCTCTGGGCCCTGGCTAGTCTCAAATTATCTCATTTTGTCCATACCATCAACCCTGTGAGAAAGGCACTGTTCCACTCTCTCTGCAGAGAGGAATGTGGAGGCTCAGAAAGCTTTGAGCAATCTGCTAGAGCCCCACCAATAGAAGCCACGAATTTAGAACCTGAATCCATGTCTGGGGACCACTGAGCGATCATTGTCAGATTCGCAGGGCAATTCCCTTCCCCCTAAATGGTAGGCTTTCAAGACACTGTCAGCATAAGTTTGTGGATTTCTTGGAACTTTTCCTTCCAGTTTATGCCAAGTCCTGGTTTTCTGAGTTGCTATGCTTTTCTGATTTACCCACACTTTCTTTTGGTCTCCATCTCTATTATTTCTTGCTCCTCCCTTCAGCTTGTTTTTATTCTCAATTCACTGCGAGCTGCTTGATGTTTCTCGGTCCTTCTTGAAGTTCTGCCCACTTTGGAGTTTGTGAATTGGCAGCCTGGTGGGCTGCATCAAGCCTGCAGACATGTTTGATTTGGCTCAGGTGGTGCTGGCTCACATAGTGATTTAAAAAAATTTTTGAATTTCAGTGCCAACATTGAAACATTGGGCATTTCATGTAAATATCTGGATTTCTAGAGTTTTTAGAACAGTTTACAACACTGGACAATTGGCTGGAAAACTGAGTGGTGGTAGCACTTTCTAATTCCCCTAGGTCCTCCTCCTCCCTACTGTCTATCACCCCACCTCTCAGCCCAGCCAGAGTGTCAACTGTCAGCTGTCATTGCACATGCGCTGCCATTTTCTTATAATAAAGCTGGACAGCAGTGCCAAATACTGCTCTGTCATTCTCTACTTGTGTGACCTTGGGTAAGTGTCTCAATGTTCTCATCTGAAAATGGGCATAATCATTGTCCAGACCTCAAAGGGTTGTCATGAGAATTAAATAAGCTAGACTGGTTCCAAATCGGGAAAGGAGTACATCAAGGCTGTATATTGTCACCTTGCTTATTTAACTTATGTGCAGAGTACATCACGAGAAATGCTGGGCTGGATGAAGTATAGGCTGGAATCAAGATTGCTGGGAGAAATATCAATAACCTCAGATATGCAGCTGACACTACCCTTATGGCACAAAGCGAAGAAGGACTGAAGAGCCTCTTGATGAATGTGAAAGAGGAGAGCGAAAAAGTTGACTTAAGACTCAACATTCAGAAAACTAAGATCATGGCATCTGGTCCCATCACTTCATGGGAAATAGATGGGGAAACAATAGAAACAGTGACAGATTTATTTTTGGAGCTCCAAAATCACTGCAGATGGTGAGTGCAGCCATGAAATTAAAAGACCCTTGCTCCTTGGAAGAAAAGTTATGACCAATCTAGACAGCTTATTAGAAAGCAGAGACATTACTTTGCCAACAAAGGTCTATCTAGTCAAAGCTTTGGTTTTTCCAGTGGTCATATATGGATGTGAGAGTTGGACTATAAAGAACTGATGCTTTTGAACTGTGGTGTTGGAGAAGACTCTTGAGAGTGCCTTGGACAGCAAGGATCCAACCAGTCCATCCTAAAGGAAATCAGTCTTGAGTGTTCATTGGAAAGACTGATGCTGAAGCTGAAGCTCCAATACTTTGGCCACCTGATGTGAAGAACTGAGTCATTTGAAAAGACCCTGATGTTGGGAAAGATTGAAGGTGGGAGGAGAAGGGGACGACAGAGGATGAAATGGTTGGATGGCATCACTGACTCAATGGCCATGAGTTTGAGTAAGCTCTGGGAGCTGGTGATGGACAGGGAAGCTGGACATGCTGCAGTCCATGGGGTTGCAAAGAGTCGGACACGACTGAGCGACTGAACTGAACTGAATGTATGTAAAGTATTTTGAAGAATCTCCAGCACAAAGTAAGTGCTACATAAGTGTTAGCAATCATTAAGAGGAAAGGGCAGTGTTTTTGGTATATATGTCTCTATCATTGAGAAAAAAGGAAATAGACTGAAAGAGTCACATGTTTTCAGCAAAACAGCAGGGAAGCATAATTCTTTGGATAAGTGAAACAGTTCTTAAAACTGGCCTATTTTGTTTATTCACACTGTTTGGATGCCCCATGCAGGTATCTGAATTCAAGACACCTGCACTGCCCCACCCCTAGCACTGCAGAGCTGCATCTTCTATAAACATCATCCACATATTTCAGATCCACAAAGAGGCTGAGTGGCAGGATCTGTGTTCACCTCTCTTCCCTCTTCTGTTCACCATCCTAGCTGCAGCACGTAGTGTGAACTTGCTGGTGGTGATTGTCATTCTCTTCACTAATTTTAGCTGAAGACCATTTCATGACCTGGACTGATATTATTTCTGGAGGCTTCACAGAGTCACAGGCAACTCTCTTAGGGGTACAAATTCCCTAGGCTTATGATGGCACTGATTGCTTAATCCACTGGATCATTCTCTCCTAGTTTGCCAGGACATGGAGCTTCATGCCTGGTGGGTACACTTGGAGTGGAATTGTGCGTTTATGGAAAAGTCCTATGTACAAAGCAGTCTGTGGCTTAGGGGATTTACAATGCTTGAACACACTGACATGTTAGGCAATAAAAACAATGTGAGCTACTATTTATTGAGCATCTACAATGTGTGAGGGACCATGTGAAACCTTTGCATGTTTTACTTCAAATTGCCACGAAACAATGCAGGGAATAGAAGGTTAATAACATTTATTGAACTCTTAGTCAGAGACAAGAATTACAAAGCTACTGTTCTGTACTCCAGCCCAAGGCCAGCCCAGACAGCCTCCAGCATAGCTACCTCATTGGTCTGTGCTTAAATCCCATCAATGGGCCATATCTCCAACTGAGCAACGCAAGCAGAGTTCAGCTCTCCTAGGCCTTTAACAGACTCATTAAGAATGACTTCTCCAAGGTCACACTGGGTTACTACCAGAACCAAGCCTGGAATTCAGGACTCCTCATGCAATGCTCTTTCTCCCACTATTATAACAAGGATCCTAAGGCCAAATGAGAATTAAGAGGGGCCAGACAGGTTACAGAGAATTAGGTGCACCACATAGGGACTGTCTCAAACTGGGGTGCATGTGTTCTTTTGAAGGGGTAGCCATTAAATAGATTGTACAAATATACAATGGAATCCTACATCGCTTCATTAAAGAAGGAAAAAGCATTATATATACTGTTTTGGGCTATTGATATATGAAGTGAGAAAACAGCAAGATATAAGATGATGTGTATTATGTGCTCAAAAGAATTTTAAAAAAAGGAGACTTGAAATACCCTATTCATATTTGCTTGTATATATACACTAAAAACCCCTATTCATATTTGCTTGTATATATGCACCGAAACAAACTGGAAACTAGACACTTTTTTTAAATTAAAAAAGCAGACACATCACTTTGCTGACAAAAGTCCATATAGTCAAAGCTATGGTTTTTCCAGGAGTCATGTACAGATGTAAGGGTTGGACCATAAAGTAGGCTGAGCACTGCAGAATTGACGCTTTTGAATCATGGTGCTGGAGAAGACTCTTGAGAGTTCCTTGGACAGCAAGATCAAACCAGTCACTCCTAATGGAAATCAATCCTGAATATTCATTGGAAGGGCTAAGGCTGAAGCTGAAGCTCCAATACTTTGGCCACCTGATGTGAAGAGCCGACTCATTGAAAAAGACCCTGAGGCTGGAAAAGACTGAAGTCAAGAGGAAAAGGGAGTGACAGAGGATGGGATGGTTGGATGGCATCATAGACTCAGTGGACATGAGTTTGAGCAAGCTCCGGGAGATAGCAAAACACAGGGAGGCCTGGTATGCTGCAGTTCATGGGGTCACAGAGTCAGGACTTAGTGACTGAAAAACAACAACAAAGACACAAATACAGTGATTACTTATGTGTGGCGGTGATGATGGGATGGTTTTGGGTATTGATGAGCAGGGGAAAGGGAACGGGAGGGAGACTTTGCAATGTGTGCCTTTTCTATACTATTAGGTTTTCAAGTACTATGAATGTTATTACCTGTTAATGTGCATGTATACACACACACACACACACATACACACACAGTTGCACAGGAAAGGCAAAGCAGCCTATTGCTCAGCTCTAGCTGACTGCTACTGTTTTGGGAACAACAGTCTAATGTTTTCAATTGTTTTTTCAAGGGAAGCTGGAAATATGTTTTTTTAATCCCATTTTTTTTTTTTTTACAATAGCGAGTTGAAGTTAAGTGGGTGTTTTTTTTCAGTTTTATTTGTTTATTTATTTTTGGCTGTACTAGGTCGCCATTGCCATGAGAGCGCTTTCCCCAGTTGCGGTGAGCCGGGGCTACTCTCTAGTTGCCGTGCTTGGGCTTCTCATTGTGGTGGCTTCTCTGGTTGCAGAGCACAGCTCTAAGCGTGTGGGCTCCAGTGGTCGCAGCATGCGCTCAGTAGCTGCGGCTCTTGCTTTCTAGAGCACAGGTTCAATAGTTGTTGTGCACAGGCTTAGTTGTTCTGTGGGATGTGGGATTTTCCTGGACTAGGGATTGAACCTGTGTCTCCTGCATTGGTCTGTGGATTCTTTACCACTGAGCCACCAGGGAAGCCCCTAATTCCAATTATTAATTTCAAATTTTCCATTGCTAATATGTAGAAATACAATAGGGTTTTTGCATATTAACAGTGTGCAAGTGTGTTAATTCATTAATTTTGTCCTTAGGAGCTTCTATTGTGGAGTCTTTGTAATTTTCTATGAAGGTAATTTTATCATCTAAGAATAGAAACAATTTAATTTCTTCCTCCATGTACACCTTTTTCTCCCTTTTTCTTGCCTTATTGCACTGGCTAAAACGTCCAGTATTATGCTGAATAGGAGTGATGAGAACATCCTTGCCTTGTTCTAGATCTTAGGGGGGAAGCGTTCCATCTTTCATCATTAAATGTGATGTTAGCTATAGGTAATAGATGTTCTTCATCAGATTAAAGAAGTTCTCTCTCTGTTCCTAGTTCGAAAAGTTTTTTTTTTATCAAATGGATGGATACTGACTTTTGTCAAATATTTCCTGCATCTAGTAAAATGATAATATAGAATTTCTTTTTTAGTTTGCCAGTATGGTGAATCACATTGTTAATATGGTGAATGATTTTCAAATATTGAACTATTTTATAACTCTATATAACTATATTATATTCCTGGGATAAATCCAGTTTGGTGTTGTGTATTATGTTGGTTCACATGTTCATTTGGGTTTTCCATAAGGTGTTATGGAAAAACCTGAACAAACTTTTTGGCCAACTCAATATTATCCTTCTCATATATTGCTGGGTTAGAGTTGCTAATGTTTTGTTAAGGATTTTTAAGTCTATGTTCATGAGGACTATTGGTTGCTAGTCTTCCTATAATGTCTTTGTCTTGTTTTGATATTAGGGTAAAGCTGATGTCATAAAACAAGTCAGGAATTTTCCCTTGATTTCCCTAATTTTTAAATGATGAAAAAATGACTTATAGAGTGCTGGCTGTGTGCCAGGCATTGAGTTAAGTGCTTATTTAATCCTTACAAGAACCCTATGACTCCATTATTGTCATCATCCTCACGTTACAAATGGGCAAACTGAGGCACAGAGGAGTTAAAGTCACTTGCCTAAAGTCACACAGCTTCTAAGTACCAAAGCCAAGACTCAAACTTCAGAAGTCCAGCTTCAGACTGGGTACTCTTAATCTGTTTACTACACTTTCTCCAAAGATGTTTACAGGCAAAAGAGAACACGTCTAGAGGGCTCAGATCAGTTTGCTGCTACTAAGTCGCTTCAGTCGTGTCTGACTCTGTGCGACCCCATAGACGGCAGCCTGCTAGGCTCCCCCATCCTTGGGATTCTCCAGGCAAGAACGCTGGAGTGGGTTGCCATTTCCTTCTCCAATGCAGGAAAGTGAAAAGTGAAAGTGAAGTCGCTCAGTTGTGTCTGACTCTTAGTGACCCCATGGACTGCAGCCTACCAGGCTCCTCCGTCCATGGGATTTTCCAGGCAAGAGTACTGGAGTGGGGTGCCATTGCCTTCTCCGACAACAGTAACTAGCACATGTCAAAGCATTTACTACCTGATAGGCTACAGCCTCTTCATCTCCTTTCATCCTGCACCAACCCCCAGAGGCAGACAGGCAACTGGGCAAAGGCTCCCGTCTGCTGTGTGGCTTCATCTCCCTCACTTTGTCTCCCTTAACATTCATTGTGCCTTTTAGAAGGAAAAGTTTTAAAAATATCTCTTTCAGATCTCAGTATAATTTTGCATTACCCCTTCCTTATCAGGCAGGCTCACCGGTCCTCTCTCCTGCTCTCTTTCCTCAAGCATTTCAGGCTCATCTTTTCCTCCTGCACTGCCTTCTGCTGTGCACTGCTTTGTCCCAGCTGGCCCAATCAGGGTCCCCAACTCGATTTTGTTGGCTTACTGTATGTGTTTTGAAAAGTTGGAAACATCTTGCTTATTTTAAAAGGAGGAGGAAAGAGACGGAGTTTTAGGAACAGCTGGGACACCAGTTTTGTTCACTGAGCACACAGCAAGAAGGACTGAAGTTAGTGAAATAACTTCTCAACAGTAATGAAGGTACTGGATGCAATGGAAGGACAGGTGTTTGCATGCTGGTTGGACTGCTCAACTATAGACGAGATGCTCCACTTCTCAGAATCTCAGTTTGCTCCTCCGTAAAACATGTTTGGGATATGTACACATCATGGGGGGATTCAGTGCAAAAATATAAGCATTTTATACAGGAAAAAAATCCAGTGTGGAGAAGGCATTGAGTGACAGTGCTTTCCACAGTCTGGGCACTGTGGTAAGCCATTTTAACATAGGTTATCTTAACATAAAGTGCCTGTGTGCTCCACCCATTTTATGGGTGGGGAAAGCTGTGGTGCAGAGAGTAAGAATTCTCAAGTGGCAGAGCTTTGCCTATAGCTCCATGTTAGAAATCCCTGTATTCTCCACCAGACCAGTTAAATTAGACTGTCTGGGGCAATTCCTAGAGGCAGGGGATTGGACCATATGGCCTTTACCAAGCTCTTCCTCTTAATTTAGAGGCTGAAGGGGCTAAGAAACAGCCTTGCTTTCCCCTAGCTACTGGCTCCCCTGTTGCCAACACACAGCCACTCCCTAACCCTCTACCACCACAGTGAGAATTTGAAATTGGGGTGAGTCCACTGCCAGGAAAAGTGATTCAATTAAAATCTCAGTTTTCAACAATATTACCAAGCTCTTCAGTCTGTTACTTCACACCCAGCATAGCTGAGCTTCGGAGGTAGGGTAGTGAGAGTTTGCTAATTGTTGGGGGCTGGGGGCAGGGCGGGGAATACCGAAATGAGCTCTGCCTGCCGGAGGAGCCGGCACTGAGCCCAGGGCTCTTTTCCGCATGCCTCCAAGTCCTTCCTCCAGCTCAGGCAGGGCTAAGCAGCCCCGTCCGTCCTACAACTGAATCAGCTTCATGATAACTGCAGCAGCACACACAGCAGCAATCAATGTGTGGTGTGTTGGGCACTGAGCTGAGCGCTTGACTTGCACCCTCATCTCCATCAACATCTTTACTTCTCACCACAATTTCAAGGGTAGCTACTCTCATAATGCCCATTTCACAGAAGGGGAAACTGAGGCATGGAGACATTAAAAAGTTCATAGATTAACAGCCAACTCTGCTTCATTCTACAGTCTGCACTCTTAGTCACTAGGACATATTTTTTGTCCTTACGGTTTTGAGAGAATGACTTAAGGATGTCACCCTTGAGCCACCTTGCAAGCCATTAACCAAGCTGTTACCAGCCCATGATCTTCCCGCAAGCCTGGCCTCTCCAGTGGTTCTTCTCTAGAATGTTTGACCCTCTGCGTCCATCTCTGAGCTCCCTGATCTCAGAGACTGTGTCTTAGGGGTCTCTGAGTCACCTCCTCAGCTCTTGGCACAACAGTAGGTGGTCATAACTCTGAATGTATGAACACATCAATGTCCTCCAAGTTCTGATCAAAATTCCTCACTCTTTTGAATCTCCAAGCCCTGGGCTCAGCCTTGAAGAGTCTGTGCCTGGCATAAGACAGGTGCCAATGCTAGGGGCAGGAAGGTCCTAGCAGGCATGGGAGTTAATCTGTAAATGTGCAGTACCTTGAATCCCACCTTGAGGGGTTTGAAGATCTGAGCTTTCCCTCATTCTCCCCATCCTCATTTCTCTGCTCTGGACCCTGAGAGCTTTTCCTTGTCTCTATGGTTCTGTGCCTCAAGCGGTTTTCAGAAGAAAAGCCTGAGAGAGTGGTAACTTCAGTCTAAAGAGAGGATGGAGGGGTGACTGATGGGAGTCAGATATACTCTGGTATGAGGGCTAAAAGGAAAGGGGGCTCTGTCATTTCTGTGGTTCATCAAATAAGTAACCTTCTCAAAAACACTCCTCAAAGGACAGTTCTGGAGAGGTTCAGGAGGGCCAGGGGGTGGGGGCGGGGAGGTGGGAGCTGGGCCTAAATCGATCCCAGCTTGGGGTAATTACAGGACACGTGCCTGCCACCCCAGCAGTGCGAATCAGGCTAGCTCTCTGCCAGGGCAGCCAGAGCAATTAGTTAGTAATAAAAGCCTCATCACTCATTGGCAGAGAGGCTCAGTCTTAGCAAACTTATGCTTTCTCCTACCTGCCAAATTTGGGAGAGGGGCGATTTATTTAAATACGGCAGAGGCTGTGGCTATCAAGTTGAATGTTTTGGAAAGGAAATCTCAGCCAGGCTCTTCAGAAATCCAGCTCTCAAGTTCCCAGGATCCTGAAGGCAGCAGGGTAGATGATGCTATGATTCTAGGCTTTAGGTAGGACTGGATTTTTTTTTTTTTTTTCCTATTTCTTTCTGTCCCTCTCTCCCATCTGCCTGCAAGTGATCTTCAGGAATATTTCTGCCACAGATTCAGGGACTGTCGCAGGGACTATCTGGAAGAAGTGTCCATCTCCAGCTGGAGCCTCCCAAACTCTTCCTTGCCTCAGGTGCCCTGGCAAGCACCAACTCCCCACTTCCCCACGAAGGCAATGCCCCCTGCCGCCCCCCTACCCCAAGCTCTCTTCAGGAATTCAGTACAAGTCTCAGCTACACTTCGGACAGCAGGCTAAGCTGTGGAACCAGACAGACATCTGCAGCAGCAGTGAGCTGCCCAGGGTCGGTGGACTGGAGGCAAAGCCAAGAGGTGAGGCAGGTCCTCAAGGAGACTGTGACCCCCTGCGGTGGCGGCCTCGGTAGCCCGCATGTCCCTCCGCACCCTTGCCCTGTCCAGGGCACGGTCCTGGAGCCACCCTGACTCTTCCTAGCCTCGCCTTCCTCAGGGTGGCAGAGGGGGGCTCATCCCTTGCTCAATCCCAGCACCCCCCGGAACAAGAGCGTGCCCAGGCTCAGGGTTTTCAGCGTCCCCTGGGGTCAAGCGGCGCGGGGCAGAGGTGCCCCTAGTCTGGGTGGACGTGGGGGGCGACGGGAGAGGGGAGGCCCCCGTGACACCATCTGTCCGGACTTGCAGTCGAGTCACACACACACACACAGCCCTCCCTGGAGCCGCTCACGGACGCCTGACCGAGCCCTTCAGTCGCGCACACAAATACACACCGAGGAGCTCAAACCTCGCTCGCTCGCACCGACCCCACACACATGCTGGCCCATCGCCCACCGCGCACACTCTTGAGACGCACACACACACACGCACCGTCCCTGCCAGGCCACCGCAACTTCCTCTCACCCCCCAGAGTCTGGAAATGTCCGCAGTTGCCCGGAAAGGCGTAAACTTTTTGCAGAGAGGGCGCCAGGGATCTCACCGAGAAGGTGGCCAGGCCTGGGGACCCTGAGCAGGGTTCGCCCCGCACTCTCTGGGCTCCCGGCTTCCCTCCCTCTCCCCCACGCCCCTCACCTGGTAAACCGAGGCACAGCAAGAGGCTGTAGTAGACCACGGGCACGAAGCCCAAGCCGCAGGCCGAGCCGGGGGACCAGGACTGCGAGCTGTTGGCTACGAGGTGGGCGTGCGTGTGCTCCATGAGCGCGCCCCTCGCTCCCCGCGGCTCGGCGCCCGGCCTGCCAGCCCCGCTCCGGACGCCGGCTCGGTGGTGGCGACCGCCTAGGCAGCAGCCGGAGCAGCAGCGCCTCTCTTCCCGCAGGACTTGCTTCTACCCTTGACCGCGGTCCCCTCCGCACCTGCCCGCCTGGAATCCCGGCTCAGCCCTCCCGCAGGGCGCTGGGCGCTGGGCGCTGGGACTCGGGAGGGGCTCCCGGAGCCCATTTGTGCGCCTCCCACCTCGGGCTCGCTCGGCTCCCGCCTCGGAGCCGGGGGGCTGGGATGCCGGTCCCCGCAGCCAATCAGCAACTGCCTGGACCCGGTGGAAGGAAGGGGTGGAGGGGTGGGGTGAGATGCTCTGGAGGAGGGGGTCCCAGCTGCCCCTCTCTGCTCCGGATTCTGGAGGAGACATGAACTTAGACCTGAGAACCCCAAAGGAAGACTGGATGGAAACAGGCTACCTTCATCTCCAACCCTCCGTCCCCCGCCCTGAGTGGGAGGGGCGTGGTGTGGGTGGGACCTGCTTCTCCAGCAAAGGTTCGGTATTGGGGCGGCGTGTCCTCAGTTTGCCTTTCTCGACCTTCCCCTTATCCAGCTCTCTTCTCCCCCTTTACCTCCCGCTCCCTCTCCCCCCTCCCGCCAGTGCTTCAAGTCCATCTCCTACAGAAGACTCTCCACTCAGGGCAGGGGGTGAGAAGAGGAAGCTGTAGGAGCAAGGATGCTCTCAGTTCAGTTCAGTTCAGTCGCTCAGTCGTCTCCGACTCTTTGCGACTCCATGGACTGCAGCAAGCCAGGCTTCCCTGTCCATCACCAACTCCTGGAGTTTGCTCAAACTCATGTCCATTGACTAGGCGATGCCATCCAACCATCTCATCCTCTGTCATTCACTTCTCCTCCTGCTTTCAATCTTTCCAACATCAGGGTCTTTTCCAATGAGTAAGTTCTTCCCATCAGGTGGCCAGAGTATTGGAGCTTCAGCTCCAGCATCAGTCCTTCCAATGAATATTCAGGACTGATCTCCTTTAGGATGGACTGGTTTGATCTCCTTGCAGTCCAAAGGATTCTCAGGAGTCTTCTCCAACACCACAGTTCAAAAGCACCAACTGTTTGGTGCTCCACTTTCTTTATAGTCCAACTCTCACATCCATACATGAGGATGCTCTCTCTAGGGTTCTCTGTTTTCCTGGTCCAGAGGGACCAAGTTTAAAAGAAAGAGTGTGTGCAGCTGAGTGTGTGTGCTGACTCTGGGGGAGGCCGGAGGTGGGCTGTACCTGAGCTGAGTGCCTTTGAATGGGATGCGGGCAGGGTAGCAGAAGCCCTCCACACAGAAGCCCTCCTGCCAGCGATAGGATGGCAGCCACGCAGGCAGACTCATCTACACTCACAAACTTAGTACCTCATCATGCGGGCGCACTCATACACCCAGGCCAGCACGTGGAAGCCCTTTCATCCCACATCTAGACACATGAACACGGAAGGGTACCCTCATCAACATGCGCAATGACCACACTCAGGGGCACACAGACAGATGCATGTGGGAACTATCTGCGGGGTGGACTAATGTTTGAAGGTTGAGTGAAGGATAAAAGAAATGAAGCTGGTGGGAATATCAGCAATCTTGGAGAGTTGGGGTGAACAGGCACTCCCATCTCACAGTAGGCAGAGGGAGAGTTCTCCATGCGGCTCTTTTGTGGGCCACGACAGAGTTGGTAAAGGAGACATGCCTGTCCCGGGCTCAAGACAGTGTGTGCGAGAGAGTTAGAGATTCTGTAGAAATCCCAAGGAGATGGGGGAGGGAGGTGGGAGGGGAATTCAGGATGGGGAACACATGTACTCCCATGGCTGATTCATGTCAATGTATGGCAAAAACCACTACAATATTATAAAGTAATTAGCCTCCAATTAAAATTAAGAAAAAAAAGAAATCCCAAGAAGAGGTGGGGATGAGCAGCTGCCAGGGCAGGAGCATATGATGAGCGAGGGAAGACTAAGTCTCCCCTCTGTGTCCCACCCTCCTCAACATTTATTGCAAGCGGGAAGGGAATTGGGTGGACTCCAGGGGGCCCAAGATAAAGAGGCCCCTGGCCCCTCTATCTTGCCTCTCCCCTGCCCAACAAGGGACCTGTGTCCAGTTCCCATCATTAGAATCGTTAGATCATTACATGTCATTGTTAGATTATTACAGAGTCCTGTAGGCCCCGTGAGGCCAGGTCTGATAACTCAAGCCAAGTTGGATATTAAAACTTTTCTGTGAACTCTCCCATCAAAATGTGATTATCCCAAATAAAAACAAAACGAAACAAAAAACCTTTCCAGGTAGTTAATAAATAAACCATGCCATCATAGAGGTTTGGCAAATAATTGTTCAAGAACCTATAGATTAGATTTGTCTGCAGGCAACCAGACTGAGATGAGAAACTGGGGTTCGGGACGGGCAGGTGTGTGTGATTTGACAAAGCTTCCAGGCTATTTAGAGATTTCCTAACCTAGATAGCATATTCAAAAGCAGAGACACTACTTTGCTGACTAAGGTCCGTCTAGTCAAGGCTATGGTTTTTCCAGTGGTCATGTATGGATGTGAGAGTTGGACTGTGAAGAAGGCTGAGCGCCGAAGAATTGATGCTTTTGAACCGTGGTGTTGGAGAAGACTCTTGAGAGTCCCTTGGACTGCAAGGAGATCCAACCAGTCCACGCTGAAGGAGATCAACCCTGGGATTTCTTTGGAAGGAATGATGCTAAAGCTGAAACTCCAGTACTTTGGCCACCTCATGTGAAGAGGTGACTCATTGGAAAAGACTCTAATGCTGGGAGGGATTGGGGGCAGGAGGAGAAGGGGACGACCAAGGATGAGATAGCTGGATGGCATCACGGACTCGATGGACATGAGTCTGAGTGAACTCCAGGAGATGGTGATGAACAGGGAGGCCTGGCATGCTGCGATTCATGGGGTCGCAAAGAGTCGGACACGACTGAGCGACTGAACTGAACTGAACTTACCTTGTGACCCACGGATAATGCCTCAGGGCTTTTGCACTGGCTCTTTTCTCAGCTTGTAGTGTTCTTTCTCCAGAAAACTGCGTTAACCTGCTTATTCACCTTCTTCAGGTCTTTGCTTATATGCATCCTTCTCACTGAAGCCTTCCCTAACATTCCTATTTAAAATTGAGATATTCACCCAACTCCTGGCCAAAATGCTTACTCCTCTGGCCCTCCCCTGCTCAGTTTTCTCTGTAAGCTTGGCACCATGGACATACTATATGCAATTTGTTTTTTAGCTTGTTTTTTATCTGTGCTTCTACACAGTGCTTGCATTTTTCAGGTTCTCAACAAACACTGAAAGAATGGAGGGCCCTGGCAGCACTGACCTGGGGCATACAGGGGATAGGGCAATGGGTCTGTCTTTGTGGAATAGAGGGTCAGAAAATTGGGTCCCGGTAGGGTTGGGGGAGGGCACAAGCTCAGGTTTAGCATGTAATTAACATGTATGATTGCTACTTTAAAAATAATTTATGTGGTTTGATTCTGGGACTCCAGTTCAGTCGCTCAGTTGTGTCCGACTCTTTGCCGCAGCATGAGCTTTGTCCGACCCCATGAACCGCAGCATGCCAGGCCTCCCTGTCCATCATCAACTCTCGGAGTCCACCCAAACTCACGTCCATTGAGTCAGTGATGCCATCCAACCATCTCATCCTCTGTTGTCCCCTTCTCCTCCTGCCCTCCATCTTTCCCAGCTTCAGGGTCTTTTCAAATGAGTCAGCTCCTCGCATGAGGTGGCCAAAGTATTGGAGCTTCAGCTTCAACATCAGTCCTTCCAATGAACAGCCAGGACTGATCTCCTTTAGGATGGACTGGTTGGATCTCCCTTGCAGTCCAAGGGACTCTTGAGTCTTCTCCAACACCACAGTTCAAAAGCATCAATTCTGCAGCACTCAGCTTTCTTTATAGTCCAACTCTCACATCCATACATGACCACTGGAAAAACCGTAGGCTTGACTAGAAGGACTAGGACTCTAGTTAGAGACTCTTTATAAAACCAGAAACTTGACTGGGCAGAGGAACTGTGCTATATGGGGATTTTAATGGGCCTTGTTTCCGAGCCTGCATCTCTCCATCTATAAAATGGGGATGAAGGAAACCAGGTATGCCTCATTCGAAGGATGCTGAGGAGGGAGAGAGGGTACGGAACAGCAGAGACAGTGCAGGCTACAATTTTGGAGAACAGAGAATTGGATTGGGTTCTCTGTGGCTCTATCAAGGGCCTTGGCAGCTTGTCAAGGTCCAAGTTTCCTGGGAAATGGGGGGGGGGGTGTGGGATGAGAAACACTTTCAGTCCTAGGTCAGGCCTTGGGTATTCTTGGTTCTGGGAGAGGGACGGGATGAGTCAACAACAAGGTCTGACCCACTTTGTTCAAGTGCTGACCCACTTGACTGGTTCTCTAAGACAATGGTGTATGTGAGCTGACAACTATGGTTCGTGAAAATCATAGAGTTATTCATTTTTCAACAGACTTTTGCTGGACATTTGATGTCTGTTGACCAGGACTGGCCACATAATTGCACATCCTGATGCAAAAATGAATATGTAGGGCCCTTGCCCCCAAATTAAGAATTTTAGGGTTATTAAAATTCTTTAATTTGAATTAAAGACAGCAGAGCATTAAACAAAATAAGGAGCTCTTCCAAGTAAGGGGCCTGTGTGACAGCATGCCTGTGAAGCTGGCACTGCTTAGGATGCAGAGGTGAGTAATGAAAATTGACGTTGATTGGGGGTTTATGAAACAGCTATGTCTTAACCCATTCTATCCTCATGGTAACACTGGAAGGAAGGTACAATTATTAGCCCCATTTCACAGGTGAGAAAACCAAAGAACAGAGAAGTTTAGTAATTTCCCAAGGCCACCTGGTTGAGATTAGCTTGAAGGTAGTCTGGCTTCTGGAGAAGGCAATGGCACCCCGCTCCAGTACTCTTGCCTGGAAAATCCCATGGATGGAGGAGCCTGGTGGGCTGCAGTCCATGGGGTCGCTAAGAGTCAGACATGACTGAGTGACTTCACTCTCACTTTTCACTTTCCTGCATTGGAGAAGGAAATGGCAACCCACTCCAGTGTTCTTGCCTGGAGAATCCCAGGGATGGGGGAGCCTCCTGGGCTGCCGTCTATGGGTTTGCACAGAGTCGGACACGACTGAAGCAACTTAGCAGCAGCAGCAGCAGCAGCAGCAGTCTGGCTTCAGAGCCTGTGCTATAACCGTTGGGAGGAGCTTAGTTTAGTGGAAGGACAAGTATCCAACAGAAAACTGTCACACAGTGTAATGCGGGCTCCACGTGACAACAGGGCAGTGATTTCATCTGTCTTGTCCTCAGCTCTATTGCAGTGCACAGTGCCAGCGAGGTGTCCAGCAACAAATCTTAAATAATAGAATAGAAATATACAGAGAATGTTAGGGGAGAGAGTTGCAAACTCAAATGCCTATAAGCCTTGGCAGGTAATAAACATTAGTGGAGCAGAACTTTGGTTTATTCTTCACTTCCATAAGGAAACGTGCGATTTTCCTGGTGACACCTAGCCCTCTTGGTCTAGCTTTCATTTCTCCTCCCTTTACAGGGACAGGGGTATGAAGTAATGATTCTTTACTCTGAGAAAAACAGTTGCAAAAATATAATACATATTGTAACTAACACTTTTTCAGTGTTGGGAAATCCATAGGAAGAGGTGGGGACTGTAAAAAAAAAACCTAATGGTATGTGCCAGCCACTGTACTGAGTTCAGGGTATATAGTTGTTTTGAAAAGTTGGTCTCTGCTTTCCTGGATCTTAAGTGCAAAAGACAGGCATGAATTAACCTATCTGATACCACAAAGAAGCAGACAGACACATACACACTCACACATATAATAATAAACTTGGATAATTGCTTTAAGGAAAAAGCCAAAGGAATGAGAGAATATATAACAGTGATATGTGGCTTGGCAATCAGGGAAGGTTTCTCTGAGGAAGTGATATTTGGACCTGAAAGAAGATGTGAAGGATGAGTAACAGTTAATTAGGAAAGAGATGGTGGATTGGGAGTAAGGAGAGCATTTCAAAAGAGAAAGAACAAGAGCAAAGGTCCTGGGGTGGGAGTGAGACAGATCCTTTGAGAAGAGGTGGGAGACTGGGGTGCAGTGAGCCAGGGTGCACGGACCTTGCTGTGCTTGGAGAGTGGGAAGGGCCTTGTAGCCTGTGCTGAGAAGTTCAGTCTTTATCCCTGGTTGTAAGCAGGGGAGTGCCAGAGTTAGATTTGCATTTTAAAACATTTGCTTTGTCAGGAGGTGGAGGATTGATGGAAGGAAGGCAAGGATGAGGACGGGAAGACAAGTTATGAGGCTGTCGAGTTGGACACGTGAGAAATGATGCTCCGTTGAACTCCAGTGGTGTTGGTGATGGAGCCGACTGCCTCCCAGAAGTTAGGAGACAGTGGGTGAAGGAGAGGGAGGAGGCGGAAGGGGAGGGAGAGGGGGCCACACCAGACAGAGAGGGAGAGGAAGGGAGAGGCTGAGAGGAAAAGAAGGAAGAGACAGTGAGGGAGAGACAAAGATGCGGAGAGAGACATGGAGAGACGAGGGATGGATGTATGGAAAGACAGACGGATAGAGTGAGACCCGCAGTGATTATGACTGAGATTGTTCAGGCTAGGCGGGTTGGTGTAAGAGGGTTTGGAGCACCGGAGGCCCCACCTGCTCTCCCCCACCTCCCATAGGAATGTAACTTGTCCGCTGGTCCCTGCTCACTTTTTGAGACTCTTCATCCCCCAAAGCCTTTCCTGCCCAGCACACCCCCTGCAGCTCCCTGACTGACACTCCTCCTCTGCAACACCTGGCGTGTTGTGCTGCAGCTTAGGCATTACCTGTCACCTGCAGCTCTGGCCTTGGATCACCTCATGGGCAGGGCCGGTTTTCTTCCTTATAGAGGAAGGGGAAGGAAGTCTTAATCTTTCATTAAGACCTCACTGCAGGGTGTGTAGTGCCTCCTTGAACCCAGACCTGGATGCATATCACAGGTCAGCTCACTACTGTGTATTCATCAGAAATCTCTTTATTGAAATCAATATCAAAAAGCTCGAACTAGCTTAATTTTTAAAATTTTATTTATTTTTAATTGAATGATAATTGCTTTACAATAGTACGTTGGTTTTGGCCACACATCAACATGAATCAATCACAGGTACACATATGTCCCCTCACTCTTGAGCCTCCCTCCCACCTTCCACCCCTTCCTATCCCTCTAGGTTGTTATAGAGCCCTGTCAAACCAGCTTAATTTTTTTAAAGGAATGTACTGAGTCGTAACTGGAAAGTATGGAAGTTCGCTACTGGAAAGTATGGATGTTTGCTGAACTTTAGGCCTGGCTGGATCCAGGAGCAAAAAGTACCCGTCCCTTTCCACCAATGGACTCTGCTTTGCTTTGGATTAGCTGCACTCTCTTATAGGCTCTTATAGCATCATAAGAAGATGGACATCCTTGGATGTATCCTAACAGGTTAGTAACTTGAGCTAAAAGAGAAATTTGACTCTTGTTGGACCAGCCCTCCTGTGTACTCATGTCAACCAAACTCACCAGTTTGCATTGGATTTCTGAAGTCAGCCCAAAATGTACCCATTGGTCATCTGGGGCTCATGGGTCCAGCAATGGAGGCAAGAGAAGGAGTTAATTCCTCCCTAACCACCTGGACTGTGAAATGAGGTAGACCATTTATCCAAAGGAAGGTTGAGATTCTGTAACAGGAGGAATGGGAATACATGCTGGGCAGGTAAAGCCAGCACTTCTGGAAGCTGAATTCAGCCCTTGGGATGCCAGTCTGTTAGTCCTCTCTTGAAGTGAAGTCGCTCAGTCGTGTCCGACTCTTTGCGACCCCGTGGACTGTAGCCTACCAGGCTCCTCCGTCCATGGGATTCTCCAGGCAAGAATACTGGAGTGGGTTGCCATTTCCTTCTCCAGGGGATCTTCCCGATCCAGGGATCGAACCCGGGTCTCCCTCATTGCGGGCAGACACTTTAACCTCTGAGCCACCAGGGAAGCCCTTTGCCACAGTTATATGTGTTGTTTCATTTTAAAATTATGTATGTAATTTATAAAGCAGACTTAATTTTTTTTAGAGCAGTTTTTGGTTCACAGCAAAATTGTGCATCACGTAGGGAGATTTCCCATATCTCTTCTGCTCTTACACGAGTGGATCCTCCCCCATTCCTCACCAGAGTGGTACATTTGTTAGAACTGATGAACATGCACACACATTATTATCATCCAAAGTTCATATTTTACACTAGCCTTCACTCTTAGTGGTGCACATTCTGTGGGTTTATACAAATATTTAAGGGCATTATCCATCATTATAGCATCATAAAGGATATTTTCCTTGCCCTGAAAGTTCTCTGTGCTTCACCTATCCATCCTTTCCTTTTCTTAGCCACCCCCCACTTTAAAAAATTTTATTTATTTTAAATTGGAGGATAATTGCTCTACAACATTTTGTTGGTTTCTGCCATATAGCAACATGAATCAGCCATAGGTACATGCATGTTACCTCCCTCTTGAACCTCCCTGCCACCTGCCACCCTGTCCCACCCCTTTAGGTCATCACAGACCACTGGATTTGAGGTTCCTGTGTCATACGGCAAATTTCCACTGGCTATCAAATTTTAAATATGGTTATGTATATGTTTTAATGTGACTCTCTCAATTCATCCCTCCTGTCCTTCCCCTCATGCCCACAAGTCTATTCCCTACATCTGAGTCTCCATTGCTGCTCTGTAGACAGGTTCATCAGTATTCTCTTTCTAGAGTCCATGTATGTAAATGTGTTACTGCAAAATGTTTGTCTTTCTCTTTCTAATTCACCTCACTCTGTAGAATAGGCTCTAGGCTCATCTACCTCATTAGAACTGAGTCAAATGAGTTCCTTTTTATGGCTGAGTAATATTCCTTTGTATTATAATGTACTACAACTTCCTTATCCATTCATCTGTCAATGGACCTCTAGGTTGCTTCCATGTCCCAGTTATTGTAAATAGTGATGCAATGAACATGGGGCTATATGTGTCTTTTTCAATTTTGCTTAACCCTCCTTTTTAATATCGAAAGTATCTTGTGTATGAACCGTAAACAAACACTGAACTCTAGTTGATGACATGCCTGCTGGAGTTCTGGAGTGAGACGCTCAGTGTGTCACTGTGATGCGCGTCAGAAATTGAAATGCATCGATGACTAGAGAGAATGCTGGACAGATATGTGTTTAAGCAAGGAGATATTAACAGTGGAGTCTAGGTCATGGGAATATGAGTTTTCACTGTGAAATTCTTTCAATTTTTATGTATCCTTGAAAATTCTTATAGTAATACATAGTAAAAAATAACTTGTGTAAAGTCTCTTGGCCAAGCAGGTTATTACCAGCTACTGTTGAAATCAACACCTCCTTGTGGTGTTGCAACTCCTTAGACATCCAGCCTTCAGAAGTGTTACAGGAGACCACTCCTTCCCTGCTATTAGGCTGTCAGAATGGTACCTGACATATCCCCCTGATTATCCTGGTTCTCTGCTGCCCCTGGCCAGCTCTGATAGATCCCTTACCAGCTTGTCTTTGTCTGCAGCCTCTTGCTTGCTTTCCTGGAGTTTCTAAGCAGGGTTGGTTTTACTCCACAGGCACGGCTTATGGTTGAGGCCATCTTGGTGGGCTGCTGAGGATTCATTACAGTGCTGCTTGTAGTAGCCATGCACTAAGTTCTTTGAGGGGCATGTCAATTCTCATGGAATTTGGATAAAGTCTTTTGTTTCTTGTCATTGACCTGTCAAGTGGTCAGGGGCTGCCAAAGAGCAGGAAGAGAATATTTCCACAATTGTGTGCCTCTCTCTCCCCTATGGCTCTGTGGGGGGAAAAGGTAAATTTCATCAACAGGAGACGAGTGGCTGTGGATGAGGGGAAGGAAATGGGCCTTTGTCTGAGAGGAAGGGAGGTGAGAGTTAGGGGTGTGTGTGCGTGTATGTGTGTATTTGTCCTTGTGTGCATGAACATGTATATATAAGCGCAAATATTCGTGTGTGCGTGCATGTGTGTGCACGCTTGTGTGATGTACCCGCACACGTGTATTTGTGTATTTCTTCACATATGTCTGTGTTCATGGGTGTATGTGTGCACACACAGGTGTACGTTAGATTGTGCTTGTTAGATTGAGGGAAGGCATGTGCATGTGTGTTTGTGGTAGAATGAGGGAGGTTGTAATTGATCAGGATGTTGAAACTGAAGAACAGTCTTTTCTCTTGTTCAGAGAGACCTACAAGACTACTAAATAGCCTTTAAGGCTCATTTTGCTCCTGTCACCTTACCTGACGGAAGTGAGGTGAGGGAGACAGAGAAAAGAGGAGGGGAAGGACAGGAAGCAAGGGGAGGAGTGAGGAGAGGAGAAAAGAGAGAGGAGATGGAGCTATGAGACAACCAGTCTGTCTCATCAAATGACCTCTTTCTTATCAGGTGGGGAGACATGCACCAGCAAAAGGTAAAAAAAGAAATCATATCTGAGGGTGACATGTTGTGATTATCAATACTTAAGCTTTGAAGTGACCTCTGGGAAGTGGCTATTTCACATTCGGAGGCTGCACAGAATCTTATTCCCCTTCCTAACAGATCCTGATTTCCTTTTCAAAGAGTGATCCTCCCCACCGGATGTGTTCTCAGAAGGAGCGTGAATTCAGGAACTTGTCACCCCTTTACAGAAGCAGAAAAGGCCAGATCCTTTGAAGGAGGACAGTGGGGGATGGTCAGGTACCCTAAAGTTGGTCAGTTAGAGTCTGTCTGCTGGGGCTTAGAATCTTGAATGAGTGGAACATGGGCAGGAGAGATGGATTTTACTCACCTCTGTGGGGACAGCCCAACAGGACTCATCTGCTCTGGGGCCATTTCTGTGATTCATGTTTTCTGCCCATTCCAGATCTGTGACTTCTTGCTTCCCCGTGAACCCTCTAGTATCTCCTCACTCCCATGTTTGTGGCAGCATTGTTCACAGTCTCCAAGATGTGGCCACAACCTAATGTTCACTGATGGATAAATGGACAAAGAAAATGTTTATATATGTGTATATATATATATGTACATGCATATATAATAATGGAATGTTATTCAGCTTTTTAAAAAAGAAGAAATTCCTGTCATTGTGATAATGTGGATGAATCTGTAGGACATTAGGCTGAATGAAACAAGCCAGTCATGGAGAGACAAACACTGCATGATTCTCCTTACATAAACAAAGCAAACTCATTAAAGCAGAAGGAGAATGGTGGTTGCCAGGGGCTGGAGAGTGGACGGGAAGGGAGAGTTGCTACTCAAAGGGCATAAACTTTTAGTTATGCCAGACAAATAAATCCAAGAGATCTTATCTTTAACATCGTGCCTATAGTTAACAATATTGTATTATACACTTAAAATTTGTTAAAGGGCAGATCTTATGTTAAATATTCTTATGTGCGAAGTCACTTCCGTTTCCGACTCTTTGAGACCCTCTAGACTGTCACTTGCCAGGCTCCTCTGTCCACGGGATTCTCCAGGCAAAAATAGTGGAATGTGTTGCCACGCCCTCCCTCCAAGGGATCTTCCCAACCCAGGGATCAAACCTGTGTCTCTTATATCTCCTGCACTGGTAGATGGATTCTTTACTACTAGTGCCACCTGGGAAGCCCAAATGTTCTTCCTACAATTTAAAAATAATCTCCTAGAGATAAAGATGGGCTAGATAAAACTCTGGAATGATGTGAGGAGTACTTCTCAAAAACACCCCTAAGACTCTCCCTTTCATTTAAAAGACACACATTGATCAGCCAATTTATTCTCATTACAGTAATGCTTCACAATTGATAGGACTTGTAACAAAGTACAGGCATATTCTTGTTTTATTGGGCTTTGCAGATACTGCATTTTTAACACATTGGAAGTTTGTGGCAACTCTGCACTAAGCACGTCCATCAGGGCGCTATCTTTCCCACTGCATTTTGTCACTTTATGTCCCTGTGTCGCATTGTGGTAATTCTCGAAATATTTCAGATCCTCCACCAAGCAAAAGATTATGACTAGTTGAAGGCTCAGGCAATGGTTGGCATCTTTTAGCTAAAGTATCTTTTATTTAATGTGTTTTTTTAGACATAACGCTATTGCACACCTGATAGATTGCAGTACAGTGTACATGTAACTTTCATGTGCACTGGGAAATAAAAACATTTGAGTGACTCACTTTATTGTGATGTTTACTTTATTGCTATAGTCTGGAACCAAATCCACAATATCTTCAAGGTATGCCTGTATAGCCACATAAACCATTCTATTTTAATCATCATTATTCTGTGAAGTGACCAGGGCTTAATTAGCTCATTTTGCATATGGGAAACCTGTGGCTCAGAGAGAGGAAGCAGTGTGCCCACAATGACCTAGTATTTGAGAGCTGTGGGATCCACAGAGAGAATTCTATCCAATTGCCCCACTTTACAGATGAGAGAATTGAGATCCAGAGAAGTTAAGTGATATGTCCATGACCACACACTGCATTAGCGTCAGAGCTGGAACATAAACACAGCTTGTACAACTCAAAGCTGAAACCATTCTCAGCACAATTGAGAATTGGCTCCAAAAGAGACAGTAACAGTAGAGTTACTGTTACACACAGTACCATCATGTCTGTGTTTTGTATGAGTAAAAAGTTACCAAATGTCATTGTCCTTTGATTTGTGGAGTTTCAGAGACCAAGAATTCTCACATACTGTGTAACACCCAGAACATTTGAGGTACTTAAGTTGTGAAACTAAAAGAAGAGAGATGGTTTGAATATTCTTTCCAGCCAGCTAATCATGAGACCACTGCCGCCCCACCCCACCCCAATCCTTGAGCTTTTTCCATTCCCAATCATTGCCAAAAAGTTCAATTTTCTTTAAGAGCCTTAGAAATAGTCTTAAGAGGGAGATATGGGGTATTAAGAACAGTGAGAGTGAAGATACTTACCAGAATCTTCCCCGCAGGGATAAAACATTGAAATGTACAGAAGCATGACTCATCAATGTCTAGATAAGGCCAGTTCCACTAGGCAGCAATGGGGACAGAAGAACAGCTAGAAAGGACAGCAGGCAGGCCATCTAATGGCTGGACTGGGCTAGGTGGGGCAGAAGAATGATCTGTCCTGTTCAGGGAAATTTCACAGTGTCCTGAATACCTGAGCCCTGAAGGCTGCTTTCTCCGGAACAAGGTTGTCATCCCAGGGACTCTGCATTACTGATCGAAGAGATCAATTCATAACGTAACATCTGGTTCTAGTGTTGCTCTGCCTTTCCCTTTATCTGTGCTATGGGAGGAAAAGCTGTTGGAGACTTAAAAAGATAATCAAATGCTTTGCCCAGGCTTCCCAGGTGAGGGTTACCCAGACTCCTGGCTGCTAATTTCTTTTTTTTTTAATATAAATTTATTTATTTTAATTGGAGGTTAATTACTTTACAATATTGTATTGGTTTTGCCATACATCAACATGTATCTGCCACAGGTATACACATGTTCCCCATCCTGAACCCCCCTCTCCCCTCCCTCCCCATACCATCCCTCTGGGTCGTCTCAGTGCACCAGCCTCAAGCATCCAGTATCACTCATCGAACCTGGACTGGCTATTCGTTTCATATATGATATTATACATTGTTTCAATGCCATTTTCCCAAATCATCCCACCCTCTCCCTCTCCCACAGAGTCCAAAAGACTGCTCTATACATCTGTGTCTCTTTTGCTGTCTCGCATAGCTGGCTGCTAATTTCTAAAGACAGCAGGTCCCTTAGCTTCCTTAAGGAGATACATACGAGGCTTTCCCAAATTGATAACTTCTGATTCTGGAAACAAACACCCTGATCTATCAGTGTGGTGAGATTTCAGACTCTGGAGCCAGATGGAACTGGGTTGCAGAGGCTTATGTGATCTTGGCTGAGTCATTTCCCCTTTTTGTGTCCCAGTTTCTTATAGGTAAACCAGAGATCAATGCAGCGTCTGCCTCATGAGGATGTCATTGAGCTAAAGGAGAGAATCTAGTATTTCCTGTGTGTGTATACCATGCGCATGATTTTTGCTGCTTGTACTATTACTAACATAGTGTTTCTTTTTAAGCCGAGTCACTTAGAAATATTTCTATTTAAAAATTAGATATTTAAAATTAATTTTTAAATTAATTTTTATCACATGTAGTCACACTAGTCTCTCTTGCTTTGCAAAGAAGGAAGTCATTTAAGAAATCAAGGCGGAAACACCAATATCATTAGAATTCTAGCTAGTACTGTAGCCTGCCAAGGCTCCGAATCTTCTTTGTTGAAAGATTAGTGTTAGAGAGACATTAAAGGAATGCTAGTGCCTGCTTGGGACTTTTTCTGGCTGCAGTTGGAAAGGTGGGAAAGGGATTAATTCTCCCTTCAGGCGATTCAATGTCATTCAATATTGGGTCTAGGGATCTCTAAAATTATCTTTTCCATGGTGCCTTGGTTTGTCAGGCTGCTATAATAGAATACCACAGAAGGGGTGGCTTATAAACCACAGAAATTTCTCATAGTTGTGGAGGCTGAGAAGCCTAAGAGCATGGTGCCAGCAGATGTGGTGTGGTGGCTGGTGAGACCTCACTTCCTGGTTCATGCCAGAGCTCTCTCATTGGGTCTGTATCATGGAAAGGGACTTGGAAGCTCTGTGGGGCCTTTTTTATAAGGGCACTAATTTCATTCATGAGGTTTCCACCGTTGACCTAATCAATGTCATAGCTCTTACCTTCTAACTCCTTCATCTTTTAAGGTAAGGATTTCAGCACAAGATCTGAAGTAGGGGTATAATGGTCAGACCATAGCATCTTTTGTGACTGTATTTGGGGAAACATGGTGATGATGGACATCTTACACACTGCTTGACCTATAACATACACTCAACAAATGTTTATTCTCTTTCCCTTGCCCTGTTGTTCTCACTACTTAAAAAAAAATTAATTTATTTATTTTAATTGGAGGATAATTACTTTACAATATTGTAGTGGTTTTTGCCATACAATGACATGAATCAGTCATGGGTGCACATGTGCCCCCACCCTGAAATCCCCCTCCCACCTCTCTCCTCATCCCATCCCTCTGGGTTGTCCCAATGCACCGGCTTTGAGTGCCCTGTTTCATGCATCAAACTTGGACTGGTCATCTATTTCACATATGGTAATATACATGTCTCAATGCTATTCTCTCAAATCATCCCACCCTCTTTTTAAGTAACTGTCAGATGTTCAAATATGGTGGCAATATCTAACAATGAATACATTAAAAAAATCATATGTCAGGGCTGATTTGGTATGTGAAAGGTGGAACTTTGTTATCAGTTTAAAATGCAGGTCAGAACCCATCTGCTATTGGGTATTTTCTGGTCTAAATACATCATTAGAGGTCAAAATGTGTTGTAGCAGGAAAGGGAAAGAAATAAAAATTTTGCGTGCTTCCTATGTTTTAGGTTCTTTGCATACATTGTATAATAATTGCTCACAATTTTTCAAAATAGGAGGCATTGCCCTCATCTCTATTAGGTAATACTGTTGCTGCTGCTAAGTCGTTCAGTCTTGTCCAACTCTGTGCGACCCCATAGATGGCAGCCTACCAGGCTCCCTCGTCCTTGGGATTCTCCAGGCAAGAACGCTGGAGTGGGTTGCCATTTCCTTCTCCAATGCATGAAAGTGAAAAATGAGAGTGAAGTCTCTCAGTCATGTCTGACTCTTTGCGACCCCATGGACTGCAGCCTACCAGACTCCTCCGTCCATGGGAGTTTCCAGGCAAGAGTACTGGAGTGGGGTGCCATTGCCTTCTCTGATTAGACAATGCTATTGGATATCAATTATGAAAAACTTGTTATATGATAATATATTGGATATATCTTCCTTACTTTCTGTATTCTTGATGTTCTGACATCTAGGGCCTTGATGCTAGAGAGATGGCCCTTCTCAGGGCTGATTCCTAGAAATAGCCAATGGCTCTCTTTGAGTGCGCTTTTGATGTACAAACCAACTAGTAAAGATCCCATACTCTCCAATCATTTCCTTTATCAAACTCTCACCCACCGAACCAATGTTTCCCCTGCCCTAAATCGCCCCAGGGCCAGGAAGTAGACAGCTAGGGACTGCCACTAGAGTCCAGAGACCATCAAAATTATTCAAACCATCCAGCTTTAAAGTTACTCAACAAGCATCCCTTGACTCACCCTTTCTTTTCTGCTAGCACCCCAATAGAGGCTCTGGGCCACACTCTGCCCTAACCCACCTCTGCCTCCTGGCTGAATCTGGTGCTTCCCTGTGTTGGCCTGGCTCCTGTGAAGGATTCCTCCTTCTAGGGATCTGTGAGTATGAACTTCTTCCCTCATGACGGTCACTTCCATGTCTGCGTGTCTAACCATACCTCATTCAAATAGATCCTGGGAAGAATTTTAGAATGGATGGCACTCTGCTAAGGATTGTTTTGTTTTAAAACCTCCGCTGATGTCTTCCTTTCTCAAGTAAACCCCAAAATAAGAGTAACAAGGCTTCCCAGGGTCCAAACCTTGGCTACCTCTTACACTGCCCTTCCCTTTGCTCAGTCCAGACACTCTGGTCCTTACTTTCCTCCATGATTGTGCCAAACTCTGCTTTGTCTCCAGGCCTTTGGACCTACTGTTGCCTCTGGTCAACCAATATTCAACTTTGGTTCAGGCCTCCCTTTCTGTGTCCAGAGCAGCTCTACTCTGATCGCTGCTTAATGTTATTTTATTTCAATTATCTCTGTATCATCTCTTCATTCTCACTCCAGTGTGAGCTCTACAAGGACAGGGATCTTGCCTATCTTGTCACCACCAGACCCTGACAGGCGTTTAGCAGGTTCGCAGCAACTACTCATTGAATATATGACTTACATAATTTCATCTAAACCTCTCAACAGGTAGGTAAACTTATCTTCCCTATTTTACAGATGAGGAAACAGCTTCAGAGAGCTTATCAGTGATTTATTTGAGGTTACACAGCCAGTAGGTGGCAACCCAAGATTTGAATACAGATAGTCTGACTCTCAAACCATCATACTGAGGGCCCAAGAGGCAAGCATTGTGCTTAAGATCACCTAGTAAGAAGGATTCCAGATCAGCTCTGCCTGGCCCCAAACTTCCTGCTGTAGCCACTTGATCATGTTTTTTTGTTTGTTTTTTCTTTTTAGAATAATATAGTTTGAGACATCAGACATGCTCTTCCAACAACACAAGAGATGACTCTACACTTGGACATCATCAGATGGTCAATATCAAAATCAGATTGATTATATTCTTTGCAGCTGAAGTTGGAGAAACTGTATACAGTCAGCAAAAATAAGACTGGGAGCTGACTGTGGCTCAGATCATGAATTGTTTATTGCCAAATTTAGACTTAAATTGAAGAAAGTAGGGAAAACCACTAGACCATTCAGGTAAGAAATAAATCAAATCCCTTATGATTATACAGTAGAAGTGACAAATAGATTCAAGGGATTAGATCTGATAGACAGAGTACCTGAAGAACCATGGATGGAGGTTCATAACATCATATAGGAGGCAGAGACCCAAATCATCTCTAAGAAAAATAAATGTAAAAAGGCAAAATGGTTGTCTGAGGAGGACTTACGAGCAGCTGAGAAAACAAGAGAAGTAAAAGGCAAAGGAAAAATGTACCCATCTGAATGCAGAGTTCCAGAGACTAGCAAGGAGAAAAAAGAAAGCCTTCTTAAGTGAACAATGCAAATAAATAGAGAAAAACAATAGAATGGGAAAGACAAAAGATCTCTTCAAGAAAATCAGAGATACTGAGGGAATATTTCATGCAAAGATGGGAACAATAAAGGACAAAAATGGTATTGACCTAACAGAAGCAGAAGAGATTAAGAAGAGGTGGCAAGGATACACAGAACTATACAGAAAAGATCTTAATGACCCAGATAACCATAATGGTGTAATCACTCACCTAAAGCCAGACATCCTGGAGTGTGAAGCCAAGTGGGCCTTAGGAAGCATCACTATGCTGAGCTATTTCAAATCCTAAAAGATGATGTTGTTAAAGTGCTGCGTTCAATATGCCAGCAAATTTGGAAAACTCAGCAGTGGCCACAGGACTGGAAAAGGTCAGTTTTCTTTCCACTTTCAAAGAAAGGCAATGCCAAAGAATGTGCAAATTACAGTACAATTGCACTCATTTTATATGCTAGCAAGATCATGCTCAATATCCTCAAAGCTAGGCTTCAGCAGTACATGAACCAAGAACTTCCAGATGTACAAGCTGGGTTCAGAAAAGGCAGAGGAACCAGAGATCAAATTGCTAACATCTGTTGGATCATAGAAAAAGCAAGAGAATTCCAGAAAAACATCTACTTCTTCTTGGTTGACTACACTAAAGCCTTTGACTATGTGGATCACAACAAACTGTGGAAAATTCTTCAAGAGATGGGAATTCCAGACCACCTTAGCTGCCTCCTGAGAAATCTGTATGCAGGTCAAGAAGCAACAGTTAGAACTGGACATGAAACAACAGATTGTTTCCAAATTGGGAAAGGAATATGTCAAGGCTGTATATTGTCACTGTGCTTATTTAACTTATATAGAGTGCTGCTGCTGTTGCTGCTAAGTCACTTCAGTCGTGTCCGACTCTGTGTGACCCCATAGATGGCAGCCCATTAGGCTCCTCTGTCCCTGGGATTCTCCAGGCAAGAAAACTGGATTGGGTTGCCATTTCCTTCTCCAATGCATGAAAGTGAAAAGTGAAAGTGAAGTCGCTTCATGCGAAATGCTGGGCTGGATGAAGCACAAGGTGGGATCAAGATTGCCAAGAGAAATATCCATAACCTAGATATGCAGATGACACCATCCTTATGGCAGAAAGTGAAGAAGAACTAAAGAGCCTCTTGAAGAGGGTGAAAGAGGATAGGGAAAAAGCTCGTTTAAAACTCAACATTCAAAAGACTAAAATAATGGCATATGGTTCCATTACTTCATGGCAAATAGATGGGGAAACAATGGAAACAGTGACAGACTTTATTTTCTTGGGCTCTAAGATCACTGCAGATGGTGACTGCAGCCATGAAATTAAAAGACCCTTGTTCCTTGGAAGAAAAGCTATGACCAGCCTAGACAGTATATTAAAAAGCAGAGACATTACTTCACCAACAAAGGTCTGTCTAGTCAAAGCTATGGTTTTTCCAGTAGTCATGTATGGATGTAGATGTGGACCATAAAGAAGGCTGAGTGCTGAAGAACTGATACTTTCAAGAACTGATGCTTTCAAATGCATGCTTTCCTCCAACTGTTGTTGGAGGAGACTCTTGAGAATCCCTTGGACTGCAAGGAGATCAAACCAGTCGGTCCTAAAGGACATCAATTGTGTGAATATTCCTTGGAAGGACTGATGCTAAAGCTGAAACTCCCAATGCTTTGGCCACCTGATGCAAAGAACAGACTCATTGGAAAAGACCCTGATGCTGGGAAAGATTGAAGGTGGGAGGGGAGGGGGACGACAGAAAATGAGATGGCTGAATGGACATGAATTTGAGCAAGCTCTGGGAGAAGGGAAGCCTGGCGTGTTGCAGTCCATGTGGTTGCAAAGAGTTAGACAGGACTGAGCGGCTCAACAACAAGTTTGAGACTTCATAGCCCTGATTGCCCACATGCTTGAGGTGAGTTTGTGCCCATGTTGGCTGATGGAGAGGTGACTGAACTGTAACAATCGGCACCATCTCAAGGATTTTTGACAACAAAGTGCATAATATTCTGACACTGTTTCAATATGTGGTTTTTTTTCTATACACCAAACAATTCTGCAATACCATTTGGGTGTCCTACAATTGAACTCAGTTCTGACACCAGCTCCTTGGAGACAATGTCAGGTCCCAGAGGCTATGGGCTCAGTCCCAGGAGGATGTCCCCCACTCCTATTCTGCCCTACTCCAGATGTCTATGCTCATCCAGGTTGCTACCTGTGTTTCTGACCAACTGACTATAGATCAGAGGTTCCAACAACCCCCTTTCAGGCTCAATTAATTTGCTAGGGTGACTCACAAAAATCAGAGGAACATTTTACTTACTAGATTGCCAGTTTATTATAAGAATATGACTCAGGAATAGCCAGGTAGAAGAAATAACAAAGAGCAAGGTATGGGGAGAAGGGAGATGGATCAGTTCCTCCACGTGTTTGCCAACATGGCAGCTCTCTGGACACCCTTCTTTTGGGTTTTTATCGGAGGCTTCATTACATAATCATGATTGGTTAAACCATTGGCCCTTGGCTATTGACTCAGTCTCTAGCGCCTCTCTTCTCCTGCTATGGGACTGAAAGTTCCAACCCTCTAATCATGGGGTTGGTTCCTTGGACAACCAGCCCTCATCTGGGTGTGGTCCAAAACTCACCTCATTTATGTAACGGAAGGCACGAGATCACACCCAACACTTAGGAAATTCTTAACATTTTAGGAGCTCTGTGCCAGAAATAGGACAGAGACAAATACATATGTCTTATTAAAATTCACAATATCAAAATGTACAAGGCAAATCTAATAATGAATGGGGTGATCCCATAGCCATCCTTGGAGAGTGTATCCCCAGAGACTGGCTGCATATCTGCAGATGGAGTGTCACTCATCTGGCAATTCTTACCTTCTCCTGATCTCCACTGCCAGATCTAGACCTTGCTGCCTCCTTCTTCTCACAGTCCCACAGTCTCAGTTCACTAATGTGTTCCCCACTTTCCTTGAAAAAGCACGAAGAGCTCTTCACAACCTCTGTTTAGTTCATTCCCCAGCTCTCTGTCCCAACCTTGGACCCGAACAACCTTTGTCATGTAACTACACCCATTTCTTTGAAACTAAAAGAAACGTAATTGGATTTGGATCCCAGCATCCTGCTGATTAACAGTAACAATAGAGTCTGACAAATAATTTTACCTCTTTAAACCTGTTTCCTCATTTATATAAATGGAGGTAGTATTTCCCCCCCTTGCAAAATTAAGGGAAGTATTAAATCATACACACAGTATTTGTTGATTCAATCAATTTCATTTTATCCAACAACACTTTCAGATGGATGCAATTATTACGTCCATTTTAAGGAAGAGGAAACAGGCTCAAAGAGAATATTTTGTAAGTACGTGCCCAAGATCACAGGGTTGGTAAGAGATTAAAAACTATGTGAACATAGATGGTCTGACTCAGGAGTCTGCACTCTGAGTCATGTTCCCAATGTCCCAGGAAGTTACATAGGTATGTTTGTAACCTACAAATGCTAGTTTCTTTTCTTCTACTTTATTACATGTCTGCAAAATGGAATTAATAATAGTATCTACTTTATGAATTTGTTATTAGAATGAAACATGAAATATTTCAAAGGAAATACCTGAAAAGCTCAGTACAGTATCTGAAATGTAGTAAGTGTACAATAAATCTTATTAGCAGTAATAAGACATCAGTTATCATAATAAGATACAGATATCATTATGGCTAATTTTATCAGGCATTTCACTGCAAATAACAGAAAATCTGATTCAAATGGTTAAAACGTAATAGAAGTTAATTTTCTCCCACGAAAACAAAGCTGATATAGAGCTCCCAGGTCTGTTAAATCAGTACTTTGTTGAGCGACATCATCAATGGCCCAGATGTCTCTGTCATCTGCTCTGCTGTCTTTGATGTTTCATCTTTCCTCTCTGGTTTGTTCTTCTCATGCTTGCAAGATGGTGGCAGCTATTCATTCTGTGCATATTACACAAAAGAAGGGCCATTTCTCCCCCTATGCATCTTTATTTTTTTATGAAGAAAAGCTATTTTGAAAGGTCCCCTAGTCTCTGAGACTTTTCAGATTTTCATGGGCAGGATTATATTGCCATTCCACACTTCAATCGGTCACTAGAACTGCAAAAGAATGAGTGGCAGGGCTTCATACTGTTTGGGAGAAAGAAAGTTCAGTCACTCAGTCGTGTCCAACTCTTTGCAACCCCATGGACTGCAGCATGCCAGGTTTCCCTGTCCATCACCAACTCCTGGAGCTTGCTCAAACTCATGTCTATTGAGTTGGTGATGCCATCCAACCATCTCATCTTCTGTTGACCCCTTCTCCTCACGCCTTTAATTTTTCCCAGCATCAGGGTTTTTTCCAATGAGTCAGTTCTTTACATCAGGTGGCCAAGTATTGGAGTTTCAGCTTCAGCATCAGTCTTTCCAATGAATATTCAGGACTGATTTCCTTTAGGTTTGACTGGTTTGATCTCCTTACAGTCCAAGGGATTGATAGGGAACTATTGATCAAAACCACCCACCTTGACCAGGCCTGTTTGCCTGAGTTGTCTCACAATAGAAACTGTTGATTAAAACCACCCACCTTAACCAGGCCTGCTTGCCTGAGTTGCCTGAGTTATAAGGAGCATAGTGCTGCCACCAAAAGCTAACTGGGATAATTCGGGAGGGATCAAAAGAGAGAGGAGATGACCAACCTCCCAGAGTCCTTCTTGCTGGAATCCATCGTGGTTGAGAGATGGGCTTGCCACCAGGAAGTCTTCATGAAAAGCTAACTAACAACAGGATTGTTTACTGAGTGAACTGGTGAATATGGTTATAATTTTTATGGGTTTCATCTTGGAATATTACTGGTTTTGAATTGTGTCTTCCAAATATGGGGAAACTTTTCCCCTCAAGTTGCTTATGACTTACAGCAATTTGGTAAATGACACCACTGTGAATAAAATGGAAACTTTTCTCTTTTCTTTCTACTTGATCTTTCCAGAGATGGGAAACTCTTAGGTTCCCAGCAGCATTATAAGATAAATCAAATAAGAAAGGCCACCCTCTAATAGGTGCAGGAGTCTGAAGGTATGTTGTGGATCTCAAAAAAGGAGGAATTCACTTAAATCTGCAAGGCAAAACTGGTGACAAACCCTTGACATGGCTTTCTTGCTCTTAGGGGATCTTTTATCAATTAATCAGACAGTTCACAGACAAATTAATCTTGATTTGACCATATTTGATAAAAAAAGAACATAATTTTAGAGAGAAAGAGACATGTCAATGGATGGTGGTGGTTTAGTCACTAAGTCGTGCCTGACTCTTGTGACCCCATGGACTGTAGCCTGCCAGGCTCCTCTGTCCATGGGATTCTCCAGGCAAGAATACTGGAGTGGGCTGCCATGTCCTTCTCTAGAAGATCTTCCTGACCTAGGGACTGAACCCAGGTCTCCCACATTGGAGGCAGACTCTTTACTGACTGAGCCAATAGGGAAGCCCCAGTGGGCTTCAGTCCAGTTCAGTTCAGTCGCTCAGTCGTGTCCGACTCTGCGACCCCATGAATCGCAGCAGGCCAGGCCTCCCTGTCCATCACCAACTCCCGGAGTCCACTCAAACCCATGTCCATTGAGTCGGTGATGCCATCCAACCATCTCATCCTCTGTTGTCCCCTTCTCCTCCTGCCCTCAATCTTTCCAAGCATCAGGGTCTTTTCTGGATATCAAATTCTAATTCTGGTTTTTAGTGTCTCTATTTACTGACTCGCTTCCCAGATAGTTCTTTGTTGTTAGGTTATATTGTTGTAAACTTTAATTGAATTATTAAAAGGGCACTCTAAATTTGTTTCTGAAGCTTAACTCAGTAACCTGTCTTGGGATGAAGATCAGATGCTTCATGATCTGCAACCAGGGGATTAACATTAGGCTATGGTCATTTAAATATAAAGTCTCCCTTATGTTGGGAACAATCAAACTGTACTAGGAATAGCCAGACTAGTAGCACTAGGAAATTGGGCTGGGTGCTTTATGGACAATACCAATATGTAATTTTCCTTAAATACAAAAGTTGGTACAGAACAGACTGTCAGATGACCTGGAATATAGCGGGCTATAGCCATTGAAGTTCTTGACTTAAGTTCTTGCTTATAACCTTACTAATACTCCTAGCTGTGCTATTTTTCATATTGGCTGTTTTACAACATTGTTGTTTCTTGCATTACCAAGTGTGTGACTGAGCCTCCGATAAACCGATGATATAGAGTTCTATATGAGATCAATAACTGTAATAGTGTAACTCTAGATACAGGAATAAGCAACAAGAGGGAATATTTCCTAGGCTTGTAAGACAGGTGGTCCAGAAACTTTTGGCCTCTTGAATTCTCCCAGTTAATTTTAAGCATCAGCACCATGTTCCTTACAGGAGCCTCCTGTTGTGAGACAACCAAGGTAACCAACCTGGCCAAGGCAAGTAGTTTTGGTCAACAGTTCCCTAATAACTGTCCCCCTTCCCTCATCCCCGAGAGACCTCACTTAAGATACATCTTGGGAACTGGGGTAGACATCTCTTTGGAGTGGGTGCTGTCTTGTCTAATACAGTAGAAGACTCTCCCCACCTGATCTAAATCAAGGTATTAGGTTTAGGTTCTGAAAGGGGTCCCTCTTCTTGCAACAGTACTACAAAACTGATAATCCAACCCTACTCTCAACCTGGGTGACAGGGGCAAGTTATTTCTCTACATCTCAAATTTTGTTTCCTGTGAAATGCAGATACCATTGACTGATTCTCTAACACAGTGAGGTTAAGTAAGGTAATGTAAATAGTGAATAATCAGTCTTTATCCCCTTACTCAATCTGTTATCACAGAATATTAAAATGATACCAGATGTTCAAAAGGTGATTTTAAGGATGTGACCCATTCTTTAAAGGCTGTGAGACTCTGGCTATATTGCTATATTTTAAATTTTTCTTGGAATTTCAGTGAAGGTATTTACAACTATGATTATAATACCTGCTATCTTTTATTATGTGCTTACTAAGTGTCAGGTACCATAGCAGATACTTTACCTGTATTAATCAACCTGGTTCTCATGACAACCTGTATTACCTAGGCATTGACTACATTTTACAGATGAAGTATTAAGTAACACGACAAGATCAAAAACCAGTAAGTTGTGGAACCAAGAATTGAAGTCTCATTTGTCTGTATTAAAAGCCCCATATTTTAGTGCCCATGTGATAGTCTCTATTTCCTATATAATGGATATCAGTTTTCTCATATGAAAATGGGTGTAAAAAGATATTACCTTGCCCACTTCAAGGGTTTAGAGGAGAATCAAAGAAGATTGGGTCTGTAAAGCCCAGTGAAAGTTCTAGATTACAAGTGATCTCTTTTTTTAGTATGGATAACAATTGGTAGTAGATACAAGAAAAAATTCAGTACCTTCACAAGAAACACAGTCCAGGACCCTCAGGTTGTGGTCACTGATGCTGAACTATCACCATCTACTTAATTAAGGAGTCTGAATCCTTAGTCCATTCTTTCCTCCCCACATCCCCAGGTTGAAGTATTCATATGCTTCATTCTGTTTCATAAGCCCTGGGATCCTAGCTCTTCTTCCAAGGTGACAGCTAGAAAACATGATAAATTAATTGGTTCCCAGAGGCTAATGGCGGAGAAGGCAAAGGCAACCCACTCTAGTACTCTTGTCTGGAGAATCCCAGGGATGGGGGAGCCTGGTGGGCTGCTGTCTATGGGGTTGCACAGAGTCGGACACGACTGAAGTGACTTAGCAGCAAGCAGCAGCAGCAGCAGCAGCAGCAGCAGTAGCAGGGGCTCATGGGAAAATGGTAAATGAAATGGAAGGTGCTGGAAGCACTGCCGTCTCAATCCTTCCTCTTTCCCCTTTTCCATGTTATTCTCCTTATCTTCCCCTCACCCCTCAAGATGCACATTTTGGTAATAGCTTCTGGGGAAAGGCCCTCTGTTCTCCCATGTCACATTCCCTTGCTGCAGTGGTTGTGCTGGGAGCAGTTTTGTTTCCCAGGGTACACTTGGCAACATCTGGAGATGTTTTTGGTTGTTGCAAACGGGAGATGGAGCACTGCTCCTGGTATCTCCCTACAGACCAAGGATGCTATCCAACATCCTCCTGTGCACAGGGCAGTCCCCTACAACAAAGGCTTATTTGGCAACTAACATCAGTAGAGCTGAGGCAGAGAAACCCTGCCTTGCTATGATCAGATTCCTTAAGAATTCTTAACTAGGGAAGATATATTTAGTGGGAGAAGAATAGTCAAGCCTTGCTTTGATTCAATGCTTTTAAGTGTTTCACAAGCATCAGAACTCTCTTTTGGTAAAAGATCCCACCCTCTAGGCCTAGGTTTAAGAAATTGGTCAAAAGGGAAGAAAATTCTCAGGAATAACAAGAGTTCTTTGCTAAGAATTTGCTTTTTCACTTTTTGGCCATGCTGGGCAGCTTGCAAGATTTTGGTTCCTTGACTATGGATTGAACCTGGGCCCTGGCAGTGAAAGCATTGAGTCCTGATCACTGGATGCAAGAGATTTCCCGAGATATTTTTTTCTCAAATGAAAGGCAGAGGAAAAAATATTTTTCTACTCTTGTCCAGGGCTCTTAGGATGTAAACTCAGAGAAAGCCCAGACAGGATATCTTGAAATTGGTATGCAGAAAGAAGTGCAAGAGACTGATGGAAGGCAAATTGATGGCATTGGAGACACCTATTCTAGTCATTTTTTAGCACCAGGCCTGACCTTCCTATTGTTTGACTTTAAAAAGTTCAAACTGAGTACTTGTTATTTGCAATCAAAGAGTTCTAATTTAGCTATGCTTAAGGGAAGTTTCTAGAGAGACAAAGGAGAATTTTCTGGGTGCTAGGCACATTTTGCCTTACCTGGGTGGAATTTGATTAGGAAGAAGTGAAGTATGACAGATAGATCTTCTTGGCATTTGGAATTTTTAGAGGGAAAATGAAAAATGAAGTTTTTGGATATTCTAAATAATGCACATATTAAGAAGATATTTTATTTGAAAATTTCCAAAATTTTTATTAGTTTCAAGTATTTTTTCTCTTCTTATAATGATGATTTATCTATTTTTCTCCAACCATTAAACATTGTTTAGAAAACACAATAGAAAAAGGGAAAACTATTATATTTATTTATATTTTATTTATTGTGTTCTTTCTTCCTTCTTGATGGTCCTAGGTAATAATTTAAAAAGTATTACCTTTCTGTTCAGAGAGCCTTCTTTAGCCACTCTTTAGGCTTCTGGTGACGAATTCTCTTTTTTCACCTGATGATATACTGATTTCCTCTTTATTCCTAAAGGACGTTTTCACTGAGTATAGGATTCTGGATTGACAGTTCTTTCTTTCAGCACCAGAATATATTGTGCCATTTCCTTTCAGCTTCCATGGTTTCTGATAGTAAATCTGACGTTATCTGAACTTTTTCTTTCCTATTGGTAAGATGTCATTTTTCTTTTACAGGCTGTTCTCAAAATTTTTTATTTGTTTTTCTTTAGTTTCCAGAAGGTTGTTCATGATGTGTGACTCTCTTTGTGTTTGGGAAAAGCTTAGCTTCTTGAATCTGAAGGTCTCCTTCTCTTGCCAAATTTGGGAAGTCTTGGCCATTATTTCTTTGAGTATTTTTTCAAACTCAACCTCTTTCTCCATTTCGGACTCTAATGACTTGAGTCTTAGACCTTGTAGAGTCCCATAGGTCCATGAGGCTTTTTTCACTTTTCGTTTTTTCAGCATATTTTCTCTATTATTTAGATTGAGTTCAGTTCAGTTCAGTTCAGTTGCTCAGTCGTGTCTGACTCTGCAACCCCATGAACCACGGCGCCCCAGGCCTCCCTGTCCATCACCAACTCCCAGAGTTCACTCAAACCCATGTCCATCGAGTCAATGATGCCATCCAACCATCTCATCCTCTGTCAACCCCTTCTCCTCCTGCCCCCAATCCCTCCCAGCATCAGAGTCTTTTCCAATGAGTCAGCTCTTCGTATGGGGTGGCCAAAGAATTGGAGTTTCAGCATCAGTCCTTCCAATGAACACCCAGGACTGGTGTCCTTTAGGATGGACTGGTTGGATCTCCTTGCAGTCCAAGGGACTCTCAAGAGTCTTCTCCAACACCACAGTTCAAAAGCATCAGTTCTTCAGCGCTCAGCCTTCTTCACACTCCAACTCTCACATCCATACGTGACCACAGGAAAAACCATAGCCTTGACTAGATGGACCTTTCTTGGCAAAGTAATGTCTCTGCTTTTTAATATGCTGTCTAGGTTGGTATAACTTTCTTTCCAAGGAGTAAACGTCTTTTAATTTCATGGCTGCAGTCACCATCTGCAGTGATTTTGGAGCCAAAAAAAAAAAATAAAGTCTGACACTGTTTCCACTGTTTCCCCATCTATTTGCCATGAAGTGATTGAGTAATTGCTATTATTCTATCTTCCAGTCCACTGATTATTTCCTCTCTCCCATCCATTATGTTTCTGATCACATTCACTGACTTAAAATTTTTTAAAACATCATTTGGTTCTTTTTCCTATCTTCTACCTGTTTCTGACAGTTTCTATCATATTTCTATAAACAGTTGCTACTTATTAATGGAGATTTTCAATCTTCTTATTTGTCTCATGTATTTGTAATTGCTCATTAAAGCAATTTTACAATGGTTGCTTTAAATTTCTTGTCAGATCATTTTAGCCTCTCTGACGTCTTGGTGTTGGCATCTATTAATTGCATTTTTCATTCAATCTAAGATATGCTCAGTTGTATTTTTTCCTAACTTCAACTTTTTAAATTTTTGATTGGAAGATAATTGCTTTACAACGTTGTTTTAGTTTTTTTGCTGAACAGCATGAATCAGCTCTAAGTTTATGTATGTATCCCCTCCCTCTGGAGCGTCCCTTCCAACCCCTCATCCCACCCCTCTATGTCATCACAGAGTACCAAGCTGAGCTCCCTGTATTATTACGCATGGTAGTGTGTATATGTCAGTACTACTCTCTCAATTAGTCCCACTGTCTCCTGTAAGTATGTTCACCACATCTGTGTCTCTATTCTTGCCCTGCAAATTAGTTCATCAGTGCTATTTTCTAGATTCCATATATATGCATTACTATACAATATTTATTTTTCTCTTTCTGACTTACTTTACTCTGTGTGATAGACTCTAGGTTTATCCAACTCACTACAACTGAATCAATTTAATTCCTTCTTATGGCTAATATTCCATTGTATATATGTACCAGAACTTCTTTATTCATTCATCTCTTGATGAATGAATGTCCCTTTCCCAATTGGGACTCCAGATGTGCTGTGACATGGGACTTCCCAGTGCTGCTTAAGTCTGGATGTTGGTCAAAACCCAATTTGGTGATGTACTCTCTGCTCTTTCTATTTCTCTTTTCTTTTAATGTTAGCATATTGAAAGTAAGACAGGCTATTGTAAATAGTGCTGCTGTGAACATTAGGGTACATGTGTTGTTTTGCATTATGGTTTCCTCAGTGTGTATGCCCCAGTAGTGGGGTTGCTGGGTCATAAGGTAGTTTTATTCCTAGTCTCTTAAGGAATCTCCATACCATTCTGCATAGTGACTATATCAATTTACATTCCCACCAACAGTGCAAGAGGGTTCACCTTTCTCCATAACCTCTCCAGCATTTATGATAATGGCCATTCTGACTGGTGTGAGGTGATAACTCATTCTAGTTTTGATTTGCATTTCTATAATAATGAGCAATGCTGAGCATCTTTTCATGTGTTTGTTTGCCATCTGTATGTCATCTTCTTTGGAGAAATGTCTGGTCTGCTCTTTTTTTTTTTTTGGATTGGGTTGCTTGTTTTTTTGATATTGAGTTGCATGAGCTACTTGTATATTTTGGAGATTAATCTTTTGTCAGTTGCTTTGTTTGCAATTATTTTCTCCATTCTGAGAGTTGTCTTTTCATCTTGTTTATAGTTTCTTTTGCTGTATAAAAGCCTTGAAGTTTGATTAGGGCCCATTTGCTTATTTTTGCTTTTATTTCCATTACTCTAGATGGTGGGTCAAAGAGGATCTTGTTGGATTTATGTCAAAGAGTGTTCTGCCTATGTGTTACTCTAAAACTGCAGATGGTGACTGCAGCCATGAAATTAAAAGATGCTTGCTCTTTGGAAGAAAAGTTATGACCAACCTAGACAGCATATTCAAAAGCAGAGACAACAAGGTCTGTTTAGGCAAACCTGTGGTTTTTCTAGTAGTCATGTATGGATGTGAGAGTTGGACTAGAAAGAAAACTGAGCACTGAAGAATTGATGCTTTTGAACTGTGGTGTTGGAGAAGACTCTTGAGAGTCCCTTGGACTGCAAGGAGATCCAACCAGTCCATCCTAAAGGAAATCAGTCCTGAATATTCATTGGAAGGACTGATGCTGAAGCTGAAACTCCAATACTTTGGCCACCTGATGCGAAGAGTTGACTCATTTGAAAAGACCCTGATGCTGGGAAAGATTGAAGGCAAGAGGAGAAGGGGACAACAGAGGATGAGATGGTTGGATGGCATCATCAACTCAATGGGCATGAGTTTGAGTAAACTCCGGGGGTTGGTGATGGACATGGAAGCCTGGCGTGCTGCAGTCCATGGGGTCTCAAAGAGTTGGTGATGACTGAGTGACTGAACTGGACTAACTGAATCATTAGTACAGTTACAGTATCATTAGTACAAAGCTTAAGAAAAAATATACCCTTTAGCCATTAGCTCTGGGCTTATAGAAGGTTAGTCTTAAAGATTGTTGTCATAACAGCTCAGAATTTAAGAAAAAATGTCTTATGTGATTAAAACAAAGGAATGTAGAAAAAAAAGTTTGTCCTTTTCTCCTCCTCAAGGGCTCTGGACCCCTTAGTCCTCCTTGAAAGCCCTGGACTCCTTATTAACCTACCTAAGAATTAACTCTCTCTCTATCCCCATGTTCTTCCTAGTCCCCACATGCACCAGTGGAAAGAAGTCCCAGTCTGGAGTACCTAGGGCCATGGCAAGGATTGTCTGTGTGTTTCTCACTCTATCCAGACTGTCACAGGTCAGCTGCTTCACCCTTCTCTGATACCTTCAAATGCTTCCCTTCTGTCTCAACCAGTTTCCTCAGATGCAGGAATCTCTCCCTAGATTAAGGTCCCTCACCCCAGGGTATGGAATGGTCCCGCTTGCTCCCCTGCTTCCTTCTTTCTTTCATCACAGCCAGTTATGCATGGACCCATGTGATCAGGACTCCTGCTAGTATTCAGTGTTCTGTGAGAACTGTGGCAGCTGTAGACGTATTCCTGATGCATCTGTGGAGAGAGAAGCACTCTATATCCACCTTCTCCCCCGCCATCTTGAAAAAACCCTGGTTTTTGGTTTTATGAGTGATTTTTAATTGAAGTGTGTACGTTTTTGTATTATGTTGTGAGACCCTGCATCTTCCTGAAGCCTTTGGGTTGAGCTTTTTTTTTCTTTTCCTGACACTGTTCTGGCAGTGGAGAGGAGTGGAGCTGCCTTGCACTCTCAGGTAGAAGTAGAAGTTGTACTTACGTTTGTTTTATGTATAATGTCCAGGGATTTTAGTTGGACTTAGCAGGAGGAATAGAGAAAATTACATCTACTTGACCTTCTTGAAAGCTAATTTATTTGTTAATCATCAACTAAGTGCCAGAAATGTAGTGCAAAGCACATATACATTGCCATCAGGTCCAGCTAAGTCTGAGTCCTGATTCTACCACTTATAGACTGTTCTGAAAATCGAAGGCAAAATATAGCATTTCTTGAAGTGCTTTCACTTAAATTCTCTCCTTTGGTTCTTACATCTAATCCATGAAGCTGGCTTTTTCAAGATAATTTACAGTTGGGGAAACAGACTCAGTGAAGCAAGGCAAAGCAGTTTTCTCAAATAATTTGGCCCTCAACTTGCCACCCCATGATAGGTGAGGAAGAGATAAAGTAACACACTAAAAGAGAACTATAGGATGGCAGTGTGGTGTTAGGTGGCATAAGAAATTACAGGAGTAGGTATCACGGTAGGCTGGAAGTAACCTGGGAGTAGGATTTACAATACTTTGGATCAGATCTCAACTGAGTCACAGGGTTAGTTGTGAGATCTCAGACAACTCACTTAACTTCTCTGGGCCTTTTCTTCTAGTGAGTGTAGAAGTGTAGATGGTACCTAAGGTGCTTTTCACTGCCGTAATTTTATGATGTACCTAAGATATATTAAGATCCAAGTACATTCTAGATGCAGTATATGGAAGAATGAAGCTCTGTTAAACTCAAAAACAGACACAGGATATTAGCACAGAACCAGGGTGTTGAAAATACTTTGGCAGAGACCTTGGTCAAGGGGAGGAGAGAGGTGATTACTCGTAAAGTCATTTTAAATGCCTCAAGGTCATCAAGTAATTCAGGATGTACCTTCTCTTGGAAGAGGTGCCTTTTTATTAGAAAAAAAGCTGGGATCTTTCTCTTTCTTGATGCCTTAATGCCTCAGGCTGACTTTATTTACTTCCCGCCACTTGGTCTCTTATCACGTCTTAACTTATTTACAAGCATGCCTTCCTGTGAGTTCCTCCAGGGCAGGAACTGGCTTTATAATAACAATGCCAGCTGAGCGTGTTTGTGCACTGACTGTGTGCTTCATCTTGTCTTCTCCTCACAAGTAACTTTAGGTGTCATGAACTACCTCCCCCCATTTTATTTAAGTGGAAGCTGAGATTCAGACAGGCTCAGAAAATTGTAATTGTCACTTACAAGTCAGATTGTCAGTGACAGAGCCCAGATATTAACTCAGTTCTCTCTCTTTGCTGACCCCTTTCTTGACTATCATACTATGTTATGTGTGTGTCTTATCTTTGTAAACCTAGAGCCCAGTACAATGTTGGAAACAGAGTAGTGGGCCAATTATGTGTGAGTGAAAAATGTTACCTGCCATACCAGTAATCAAAGGATGTTGTGGTCTTCAAGCTGTCAGCCACTGCACCTGCCTGGTACTGCACCCTGAGGAGGTTTAGGATGGACAACAGCAGGTACTGGTCCTAGATAGTTAAGGTGCATATCAAAGGAATAATTTCAGTGAGCCCAGATTCTTGTATTTTCCCATACATAGAAAAGTGCTAAATTCGCTAACTTAAGATATCTGGTTTTATTTAATTAACAGCAATATTTCTAAGTTCTGACAACCTGGATGTATTAAAAAAAAAAACCAAACAAAAAAAAACAAACCCAACCAAAACTAGCTCTTCCCTTACCTCTTCAGAAAAGCCCCTCAGAGGTACCTGAGGGGCTTCCCCCAGGCTTTCGTTTTCAGTCTGTTTGCTGAGTAAGAGATGGTTCTCAACTTTTAGATTATACATTTTTGTTTTCAATTGAGAATTGATTAGTAGACAGTTGCTGAGTAGATGGATTTAAGGAAGAAAGGAAGCAATGAATGAAGGAAGAAGGAAAGATGACGGAATGGTACATTGTTAAAAGGATGGATAAAGGAAAGAAAAGGATACAAGATTGATGGATTTATGGATAGATGTAAAAGGGGATGGGTGCATAAACGGATAGATGGATGGAACATCTTGAAATATATAGTCAGGATATAAGATGTGTTACGGATCCCAGTTCAGTTCAGTTCAGTCGTTCAGTTGTGTCCGACTCTTTGCGACCTCATGAATCGCAGCACGCCAGGCCTCCCTGTCCATCACCAACTTCCAGAGTCCACCCAAACTCATGTACATCAAGTCAGTGATGCCATCCAGCCATCTCATCCTCTGTCATATCCTTCTCCTCCTGCCCCCAATCCCTTCCAGCATCAGAGTCTTTTCCAATGAGTCAACTCTTCGCATGAGGTGGCCAAAGTATTGGAGTTTCAGCTTTAGCATCAGTCCTTCCAGTGAACACGCAGGGCTGATCTCCTTTAGAATGGACTGGTTGGATCTCCTTGCAGTCCAAGGGACTCTCAAGAGTCTTCTCCAACACCACAGTTCAAAAGCATCAATTCTGTGGTGCTCAGCTTTCTGCACAGTGCAACTCTCACATCCATACATGACCACTGGAAAAACCATAGCCTTGACTAGATGGACCTTTTTTGGCAAAGTAATGTCTCTGCTTTTGAATATGCTATCTAGGTTGGTCATAACTTTCCTTCCAAGGAGTGTCTTTTAATTTCCTGGCTGCATCACCATCTGCGGTGATTTTGGAGCCCTAAATAATAAAGTCTGACACTGTTTCCACTGTTTCCCCATGAAGTGATGGGGCCAGATGCCATGATCTTCATTTTCTGAATGTTGAGCTTTAAGCCAACTTTTTCACTCTCCTCTTTCACTTTCATCAAGAGGTTTTGAGTTCCTCTTCACTTTCTGCCATAAGGGTGGTGTCATCTGCATATCTGAGGTTATTGATAGTCCTTCTGGCAATCTTGATTCCAGCTTGTGCTTCTTCCAGCCCAGCGTTTCTCATGATGTAATCTGCATATAAGTTAAATAAGCAGGATGACAGTATACAGCCTTGACATACTCTTTTTCCTGTTTGTAACCAGTCTGTTGTTCCATGTCCAGTTCTGATTGTTGCTTCCTGACCTGCATGTAGGTTTCTCAAGAGGCAGGTCAAGTGGTCTGGTATTCCCATCTCTTGAAGAATTTTCCACAGTTTATTGTGATCCACACAGTCAAAGGCTTTGGCATAGTCAATAAAGCAGAAATAGATGTTTTTCTGGAATTCTCTTGCTTTTTTGATGATCCAGCAGATGTTGGCAATTTGATCTATGGTTCCTCTGCCTTTTCTAAATCCAGCTTGAACATCTGGAAGTTCACACTTCACGTGTTGCTGAAGCCTGGCTTGGAGAATTTTGAGCATGACTTTACTAGCATGTGAGATGAGTGCAATTGTGCGGTAGTTTGAACATTCTTTGACATTACCGTTGTTTGGGATTGGAATGAAAACTGACCTTTTCCAGTCCTATGGCCACTGCTGAATTTCCCAAATTTGCTGGCATATTGAGTTCAGCAGTTTCACACCATCATCTTTCAGGATTTGAAATAGCTCAACTGAAATTCCATCACCTCCACTAGCTTTGTTTGTAGTGATGCTTCTTAAGGCCCACTTGACTTCACGTTCCAGGATGTCTGGCTCTAGGTGAGTGATCACATCATCATGATTATCTTGGTTGTGAAGATCTTTTTTGTACAGTTCTTCCGTGTATTCTTGCCACCTCTTCTTAATATCTTCTGCTTCTGTTAGGTCCATACCATTTCTGTCCTTTATCGAGCCCATCTTTGCATGAAATGTTCCCTTGGTATCTCTAATGTTCTTGAAGAGATCTCAAGTCTTTCCCATTCTGTTCTTTCCCTCTATTTCTTTGCATTGATCACTGAGGAATGCTTTCTTATCTCTCCTTGCTATTCTTTGGAACTCTGCATTCAAATGGGAATGTCTTTGCTTTCCTCCTTTGCTTTTCGCTTCTCTTCTTTTCACAGCTGTTTGTAAGGCCTCCTCAGACAGCCATTTTGCTTTTTTGCATTTCTTTTCCATGGGGATCGTCTTGATCCCTGTCTCCTATACAATGTCATGAACCTTCATCCATAGTTCATCAGGCACTCTGTCTATCAGATCTAGTCCCTTAAATCTATTTCTCATTTCCACTGTATAATCATAAGGGATTTGATTTAGGTCAAACCTGAATGGTCTAGTGGTTTTCCCTACTTTCTTCAATTTAAGTCTGAATTTGGCAATAAGGAGTTCATGATCTGAGCCACAGTCACCTCCCGGTCTTGTTTTTGCTGACTGTGTAGAGTTTCTTCATCTTTGGCTGCAAAAATATAATCAATCTGAAGACCACACTAAATAGAGAAATAGTAGTCTTCAAGAAGTCCTTTATTTCTTCTAACTACTTATGCAGCTAGAAAGCACCAGAGCATTGGAATGTGGTCTGCCTGGTGCAGAAGCTCATGCTACTGGCCCCTCTGGTATAATTCTGAGGAGTGTTCTTATCTAACGGACTTCCTCTGGAGGTGGGGCTTGTCTCATCTCCATCTGAGCAGTGGGGTTCTTATAGTCAAATGTGGAAAGACATGGTTTGGAAGGATATAATCAGCTTGGCACAGTTACAGAGACTGGGTCCAACTCTCAGAAAAGTAAGGTGTGAAGTGTTAAGTCACCCAGATATGACAAACTGAGTTTTTATTTTAATTAGCTGGGTGATCTTGGGCAAGTTATTTAATCTCATTGAGCCCCTGTTCAAAACAAAGGGATTATTACACCCATTTCACAAGGTTATTTCAATAATTAAATGAAACAGTGTAGGCATAAAAATGCTTGATGTGAGTTCTCAATAAATGATAGCTATTATTCTTGTTATTCCTATTACTATTATTGAAAAGTTTTTGGATTCAAAACTCTGAGTCTCAAGTCAGGGAGCTACGGGGTCTGTGACTGTGGATAGGTCATTTAAAGTCTCATTCACTGTTCGTTTTTTGTGCGTCATCCATCACATATATACTGTTGGAAGTGTCAGGCATGGTGCTTGCTGGGAAGAGTGTTATGGGTCTGTCTTTGCCTAGAGGAGCTCATAATCTAGTAGAGAAGACAGACATGTACATAACAAAAATAACTCAATTACTACTCAAATTCTACTAAGCTAAGAAATATATAGCACCTTAGAGTCAGACAGACAGGGGTTCAATTTGTGGCTCTAAGTCTTACTACCTTATGGGTCAAAGCAAGTCACTGCATCTTTTTAGGCCTCAGAGTCCTCAGTAGTAGACACAATGGTAATAGAAAATGCCTCAGAGTAGTTTTGAGCTTTAAATGAAATAATGCATTCAAAGTTCATAGCATAGTGCCTGGCATATATAAACCAAAAATCTGAGAACATTTTGCATCTGTGTAATGCATCTATCCCTATCCTGCCTGCATATAATCACATGGGTGTTTCAATATCAAATGGGATTTTCAAGCTGTGATCTAAAATATGAGTTTTTAATATTCACATTCCTGGACAAGAAGGCATACATAGAAATTGCTCAGCATCCACTATTATCTAAGCTGGTCATGTAATAAATATTTGGTGATGCATGATTTTGAAGGTAGATTTTGTTCTGTTCTTCTTCTTGCCAATGGAACTCTGTTTCCAGGGCATTCTGCAACCAAGAGAAGGAAGCAGAAGCAGGGACTTCAAGAGCAGTTTCCAGGTGAGATTTGAGTAGAAGTAGCAGCTGGTTCCATGTAATTTATTTTCCAAGCAGCTTCTTTAACTATGTGCCTATCTCTTTCTGCCAGTTCCACATGTCACTTCCTACTGTCCTTTGCACAGGTATGGGCCATGAAGGCATGGGAGATAAGGGAGATCTGAGGCCAACTGGAGAGGGTATTGTAGGAGAAATCTGGACTGCAAGGCTAGGAGTTGGTGATAGATAGGGCTGGTGCTGCCATTAAGGAGTGTGGTGGGGTAGAGTTGGCCTGTCTCAGCTCTGCTTTGCAGTTTACATGGATTCTTTCTATTCCTGTAATTTGTTCATGAGCAAACATGTTTTGAGCATCCACCATGGGCCCAGCACTATGGTAGGGCCTGCAGATGAAGGAGTGAGCAAGATATCATCTCTGTTTTCCAAAAGCTTATGCACAGATGTGTGTGCATATGTGTGTGTTAGTCACTCAGTTGTATCCAGCTCTTGGATCCCATGGATTGTAGCCCACCAGGCTCCTCTGTCCATGGAATTCTCCAGGCAAAAGTACTGAAGTCGGTATCCATTCCTTTCTCCAGGGGATCTTCCTGACCCAGGGATTGAACCTGGGTCTCCAGCATCACAGGGGGATTCTTTACCATCTGAGCTACCAGCAAAACCCTATGCAGGGATACCAAATTCAAATGCCTTATGTAGGCTGTATTAGAGTAACATTAATTGCTGTGAAAAATAAAACCTGACATTTCAGTGGCTTTCACACAATATGAATGTTTTACGCTCTAATGAAACAGTCCCAAATGGGTGTTCCTGGTGGGCAGCAGTTAGGTAGGGAAGTTTCTACCCAATCTTTCAGGAATCTAGGCTGATGAGGTTTTTACATGTGCCTTCCAGAATTGCCCTGAATATAAATATTCAGATGACAGATGAGGGAAGAAAGAGAAAACCTTGCATGGGAGCTTTTTATGGGCTGGGACTGGAAGTGATCCTCATCACATGTTATCAGAATTCATTGGCTAGTACTCAGTCACGTGGCCATACCTATCTGCAAGGTAGGCAGCAAAATGTAATATAGCTCTGAGCTCAGGGAGAAGAGGAGAAAAGTTTGGTGATGGAATGTTACTCTCAGCCACAAGCATGTAATGGAAGGAGTGAGATAGAGTAGATCAGGACGGTGGCCGGCAGAGCAACTGAGCACTCTGTAGGAGCTGATGCATCTCAGCTCAGAGGAGCATTACCATGTGAAAATGTTACCAGATCTTTAGCTTTTTCAGGACAAGCCAAACCCTGGATTTTAAAGGTGTAATTTCCCAGTGTGTAACCATTGGCAGTTAATTCAAAAATTTAAAGACATGGTGTCGTCAGTATTTTGCAGGACAAAGTACTCAAACTGCAGGCCACTTGTAGCCCAGGGTTTGCCAGTTTTGGGCCTCAGCCTGGCTGGATATGACTGGAAAGACCTAAATAAGCAATTCCAATTCAGTTTGGTTGGAGCTGGCACTCTGCCCAGTTATTGGTTTAGTTGAATGACATTTACTGAGAATCTGATGTATACTGTGTCCTCTTCCAGGTGCTACAGAGAAAGGTGTGAACAAGACAGACCCAGTGTCTACCTTCAAGGAGCTCAGAGTCTACTGGAGAAGGCAGATGTTGAACCAAAACATACAAAAGAGGTTGTATGGTATAGATGATAAAGGTATAGATGATAAAAGAGGTTGATGGGTATACATGATAAAGGAACACAGCCAGGAACCAAGGAGGCTTCCTAGAGAGTGAAAAGTTTAAGGTGACATATAAAGTGTGAGAGGCTTCCCTGGTGGCTCAGATGGTAAGGAGTCTGCCTGAAATGGAGGAGACCCGGGTTCAATCTCTGAGTCAGAAAAGTCCCCTGGAGAAGGGAATGCCTACCCACTCCAATATTTTATTCCATGGACAGAGAAGCCTGCAGGGTTACAGTTCATGGGGTCGCAAAGAGTGGGACATGACTGAGTGACTTGCACCCACTCGCTCATAAACTGTGAGAGGAGTTGTCCAGAAGTGTACTGAGGGGAAGTATGACCCAAGTGAGGGAAGCTCCATGTGTAAAGGCCCTGAGGTAGGAAAGAGGACATTGCACTTGAGGAATTCAAGGGATTCTACTGAGATTGATATTGTATGAATATCAAAATACAAATCAAAATGATTTAAATAAAGCAAATCAAGGCTTTAAGAACTTAAATAGAAGAGCTTCCCTGGTGGCTCAGCAGTAAAGAATTTGCCTGCCAATGCAGGAGACAAGGGTTTGGTCCCTGGCTTGAGAAGATCCCACATGCTGTGGAGCAAGTAAGCCCATGTACCATAACTATTGACTGTGCTCTAGAGCCCAGGAACTGCAACTCCTGAGCCTGCGTGTCACACCTACTGAAGCCCATGTGCCCTAGAGCCCATGCTCCACAACAAGAGAAGCCAGCAATGAGAAGCCTGCACACCATAATGAAAAGTAGACCCCGTTAGACACAGCTAGAGTAAAGCCTGCACAGCAATGAAGATACAGCACAGCTAAGAAAGTAAAATAAATAAGAATATTTAAAAAGAAATTCAAACTCATTAACTAATTTTAGCATTCAAGGTTCAGCTAGTTATCAATGTAAAGATTAGACATCACGCTTCATGTTTGCCTTGAATAGAATCTAGACCTACATATAAACTTCAGGGTAATATACATCATTTAATATTGCTAAATATTTCTGAGCTATCATGTCCAACCATTGCAAATACTGTGCTAATCTGTGAGTACCTCTGGATTCATGAATTGAAACATGAAGGGAAGCAAGAAAATGGCTGCTTGACATTATTAGGAAACACTGCTTCATTTGGTAAGAATGTATTGTGTTTGTGTTATCTGAGAGGAAGGATGTGATGAGTCAATTAATTCGTATTTTCTCTTACCTAAGTGAAATGCTGAAATCTCTGACTTCCAAGCAGTGTTTGTTTCCAAAATCAGCAGGGGCATCAGAGACAATCCTTCAAGGCATTTGGAAGCAATTGCCTCTTTAAAGATACAAAGAAAAAGATGCAGGGAGCATTTCCCTACAGCTTGAATCGTGTTAGTCATAAGAGCGCATCTTTAAGGGTATAGGTCCCCGTGTGCTGAAATTGAATGACAGATCTCAAGTGGTTTTAAGAGTTGTCCTAGTGTCCTTTAAAAATTTATTTTTCTGTGTTTGTGGGCTGTGTACACTGCGAGGGCCTAGGATGAGGACTCCTCTTTTTTCAGATCTAAGGGTGATATTTACTTATAAAGAAGCATCAGAGAATATGTAAGAAGAAGGCAGGGACCCAATCATGTGGAACTTCACAGGCCATGTTAACAAGTTTGGAATTTCTTATAATGCAATGGGAGGTCACTGAAAGCTTTAAGCAGAATAAGGACATAATCCAATTTGGATTTTTTAAAAACATCACTCTGAAGGTTGTGTGGAAGATTAGTTTGAGTGAGGTGAGAGTAGATGTGAATTCTCAATCAATAGAGAATCAAATGAGCAGTTAGGAGGCCATCACTACAGTTTCTTGCATTCGAGATTCTGCTTTTCTGTAGATGCATTAACTTTGATTGGGTTTCTGTACATGGGAGGACATGTTAACATTCATTCTGGATTTGTTTTCAGTTGGGAAATAGGCTTAGCAGTTTTACATGAGAGAAAAGCTCCTCCTTAATATTCAAATATTTGGTCCAAAAGATTCTCCAGCTTTGGAGGAGATAGGGAGTTGAGGTGGGAGGAACTGTGTTAGGCCCTAAGAAGAATGGTCAATTCCATGAGATGAAATGGAAGTAAAGATGGTGAGATGGAAAGAGAGTGTGTGTGGATGTCAGGTGAGTAACAGCATCCGGCGAATGGGGTGGGAGGGGGGTGAGTTTCCCAGGCCTCTCTAGGGGGTAAAAGATCTTGCAGGTTCTTTTGGCCATGTCTTCCCATGGACATGGGATATTTTATTTGGAGGTAGTTGCCTCCGATCTCACTTATATTCCTTCTGGAAATTATTGTAAACATCAGGGAGAAGGACGTGGAAGAAGAGGATGCTCTGTAATTGAACAGGATCCCCTGTGACTGAAAGTGTTCTTTCTCCAACCCTCGGAAATCCAGTGCTAAACAATTAACTTTGACAAAGATGATGAGTCACTTGACCATGCTTAACAGTGGTCAACTTTAAATTGCAGAATGACCTTTAATATTGCTTTTGCTGAAGAAAGACTCAGACTGGCAGATTCTCCTTCTGTGAAGTCTCCTATATTTATCTCCTTTCTCATTTCTTTTGCTGCTCTCTTAGTCCAGGACATTATCATCTTTTGTGTCATATTGTAAGACGAGCTTGGGTTCTGCTGTTGTACCAGAGGGGATCTGAGTCTCAGCTGTCTTTGGGGAATTGATATCACCTTGATCCCCTGGAGAAGGGAAAGGCTACCCATTCCAGTATTCTGGCCTGCAGAATTCCATGGGCTGTATAGTCTATGGGGTCGCAAAGAGTTGGACACGACTGAGCGACTTTCACTTTACAAACCACACTTTACTCATCTGTATAGTGAGAACAATGACAGGACCTATTTGAGGAAGAAGTGAGATCACGTGGTTCAAGCACCAAGCAAAATCAGTTCCCTTCCTTCCTGTGCTATTATGAGGACAGGCAATGGATGAGAACTAGCACTTGGGTACCCAGGCACTAGCAGAGGAATCATTTCCTGCTTTAGACCCTCCCTTCTTTGAGGCAATGACTGCTCTCTCTTGAGAGACGTCCCTCATTTCATGAGTGTCATGTGAACAAAGTCTACTCTTCCAGTCCAGATGTGGCTGACACTGTTGGTGTCCCATCCAAGAACCATTTCCATCTTCCTTGATAATAACGCCTATGGCCACGTGCTCTGGGAAAGTGAGCCATATCCCCAGGTCTGGGGATAAACCAGAATTAGCCCAGCTCTGTCACTTACCAGATGGATAACCTTGTGTGAGTTGCATTACCTCTCTGAGTCTCAGTGCTGTATCTGGAAAGTGGGAGAAGAGAAGTGGAAGATCTTTGGTATGACAGGGGCCCTTGATAAATGGTAGCTGTCCTGATTCTTTCATAAGTGTATGACTGCTTTGCCTTTAGTTAAATTTACAGTGATGTGTTTCCAGCTATGTGCATGAGTTCAGAGGCTGTGATTCACTCCAAACCATGCCTCTCACATTGTGATGTGCCCAAGAATCACCTGGGGTCTTGTAATAATACAGATTTTGATTCAGCAAGGCTGGGATGAGGCCTAAGATTCTGCATTTCTAACAAGTTCCAGGATGATGCTACCACTGCTTGCCCATGGACCATGATTTGAACAATCAAGGTCTATAACAACGGCAACAAGTGGAAATCCCATTGACAGAAGAGGGAGGAGGAAGCATGAGACTCATTCTTCTTCTCCTGGCTTTGCGATTCTTATGCTGGCTTCTCTGGTTGCTAGCCCCAGTGGATGGGGTCTTTGTTTAGTTAACAAAAATGTTATTAGACCCTGAACCTTGGAAGCCCCATGTCTCAAGATCATCCAATCTAAGTAAAGCAATGCAGGAGCCAGAGGTGATGGCCTTGATTCTTCAAATCCGGTCAGTGCATTTCTGAGTGATAGCTCCTTATGAGTGGCAAATTGTTCTCTGAATTTGGGTCTCTGCTCAACTGCTTCAGGCACACTTAACACTTCAAGCACAAGCAGTGTCTGTCTGCGTGTAGTGAGACACTCAAGGCCCTGGGAGGACGTTACTCCAATCAAGGGAGTTGCATTTAAGATGACACTTCTGATTGGTCCCTGCAAATAGCATCTATGCCAAAATGGATGTGGAGGATGTGGCTGGAAATTCAGTCTTGTCGTGTGTGCCATCCAGTGTCTCTGGGTGAAGACATCTGGGCTGTAATAACAGACTTGCTGAAAAACGGCTGTAGACTGTAGGGGCTAAGCTGCTCGGCCTTGGGTTAGCAGGGGCTGCCTCTTCATCTGCCTGTCTGGGGCTCTTCTCTCCCTGGTGTCTAACAGATGCTTGGCAAAGAGTGGGTTCCAAAGTTAATGTCTGTGTCTTTTGATGTACTATCCTCCTTCATGCCCCTGCCCAATTCGGGGAATATTCTCTTCTCTGACCTTGTATCCCTCTCTATCTTCAAAACCCATCTTAGAAGTCCCTTCTTCCTGGAAGGGACTCCTCTTCCCCACCTCCACCTCCTCCTCCTTCCTCATCACTGGTATCATCAACATCATTATCATAACTGCCATTCTAGTTACTGCTTTTATTATTATGATTAACACCATTTATTGCCATTACACCAGGTCTTGTGTACTGAGTTAGGGGCTGTAACATTTGCCTCTCTCCACAATTGATTGTCACCTCTATCTTACTGGGTTCCAGAAGAACAAAGTCACTTGACTGAGATCACAGAGCTAGAAAGTGTTGGAGCTGGGATTTGGGGTTAAGTTTTTCTCTCTCCAGAGCTCTTGCTCTTAACCTTCATGTTACCTGTTTCCCAATCTTAGAAAGAAAAAGTGACGTCCTGTTGCGCCAACTCCTAGGACTGTTCCTTCACTCTGTATCCCATCCAGACACCAGGTAATACACTACTTAAATACTTGGCCTGTGGAGTCAGACATACTGAGTTTAAATGCTGACTTTGCCACTTCCTAGGCAAGTAACAGAGCAAATGTCTGAACTTTTCTGACTTTGGCTTGTTCATCTGTAAAACAGAGACAACATATCTCTTAGGGTTGTCTGGAGATTAGATGAGTCTAGTTCTAAAACAATTTTGGCACATGCCAGCTTTTATTGTTATCCAGTTTTATTTCAATTGGATTTTACTGAGAAGTTACCTATTTTGTTCATTCAGTCTTCAATTCAATACATATGTATTAACCACCTACCCTGTGTCAAATATATAGTCGGTGCTATAAATGTTCTTTAATAATTTCTCACTAACTGTGATCTAAAACAATTTGTTGTAATCTTGTAGCCTCAGTTTCTTTCACTGTTAGGTGGAAGTATTGAAGCCTGTCTCATAGGGTGATTTGGGCAATTTGGTGCCTGATTAATGTTTGCTAGGCAGAATATAAGTGAACATGTTTAGCAAAGCCTTACCTATAAATGGCATTCAGATTCAAGAAATATATTATTATTACTACTGCTGCTGCTGCTGCTAAGTCGCTTCAGTTGTGTCCGACTCTGTGCTACCCCATAGATGGCAGCCCACCAGGCTCCGCCGTCCCTGGGATTCTCCAGGCAAGAACACTGGAGTGGGTTGCCATTTCCTTCTCCAATGCATGAAAGTGAAAAGTGAAAGTGAAGTCACTCAGTCGTGTCTGACCCTCAGCGACCCCATGGACTGCAACCTACCAGGCTCCTCCATCAACGAAATTTTCCAAGCAAGAGTACTGGAGTGGGTTGCCATTGCCTTCTCCAATTATTGCAATAAATCAAATCCATCCTCAAGGCTCATCTGTTTGGTTGGTGGAGTTCGGTCTGTCTTCCCACTGGGATTTTAAAAGAACCCCACAGGCTAAAGAAAATTGAAGAAAGGTTTATCCTTGGTCCTCAGAGATCTCCATCTGAGGTTGCTTTTGTGGGTACCCTAGCTGACAGTTGGTCCTCTGATCGCTGGAGGCGCTCGGGAATTAGCCGTGCTCACCTAGGCTGCCCAGGCTCAAAGGAAGAGACTCCGGAAGTTGTTTTTTTCTGGGTGGGGTCTTGATTCCTTAGGGTCCAGGAGTCTTCTCTTGAGGATAGCCTCCCCGCCCCTCACCCGGTGCTCCCAGTCTTAGGATACTTCCCTCTCTGCTCTTAGTGCTCCCTTCACTCTCGTTACACCTGTCTAAGATCACTTCAGCTTGATTCCTCGAGGGGGCTGCATTTTTTTCCCCCAACAAAATCCTTTTATTCCAGCATGGGTGGAGGCAGGGAAAGTACTTTCTTTTTTTTTTTTGCTATGACAATAACAACATGAAGAACACGATAAATCAGCACGCAAATTCCGGTCCATTGTAAACATAATACAAATGGCTTCTCTGTGTATCTTATTTTCTTTCCCAAAAAATCAGCTCCCACCTGTGGGCAGAGGAGTTCTAACATTGTCCTTAACTAAATTCTAGATATTTTCAGGCGTTATCTCATTGAATCTTCAAAATCATACTGTTAGATAGGTACAATTTTCATTTTCTTGATGAGGTTAGATAACCTGCCCAAAGTCACACATTCAAAAAGTGGTAAAGCTGGGGGGGTGGGGGGGAAGTCATAGAGCTGGGCTCTGAATCCACAATGATCACTACATTTCCTCATCTTCTGCCTCTTCTATTTCTTTTGTGACCCCTACAGCACCTAGTGTAATAGATGATCATAAATGCTGACAGAAAGAAGCACTTCACAACAAAAGAAGTTTAAAACTCACCTAGTTGAAGTCTTGCATTCTTTAAAGCAAACAGGCTATGAGAGAGCCTCTTTTATAGACCTCCTTAGACACAGCTCATGTGTTTATCAACCTTCTCTTCAGTGACTTAACACCTAAGTCATGGGGGCATTTTCAATAAGGCAATAATATTGAGATTCAAAAATTATTTATTACTACTTGGGAGCCTATCAACTGGGAGCCCCAGTGCTAAAATTCTTTGTATTTTCTCAAAACCATTATTCTATGGGAAGAAGTGCTGTTATTATTCCCAGCACATAGATTATGAAACTTAAGTTCAGAGATGTTAAAAGAGATATGCTCAGAGCCACTCAGCTAGAAAGTGATAGTGATGGGATGTATACCCAGGTCTATCTGAACCCAAGGACTGTAAGGAGATTAAACCAATTTCCTAAAGGAAATCAGTCCTAAATATTCCTTGGAAGGTTTTAGTCTGGGTTCTGTTCACCTGACTCTAAAGCTCCAATACTTTGGCTACCTGATGTGAAGAGGGGACTCACTGGAAAAGACCCTGATTCTGAGAAAGATTGAATGGAGGAGGAGAAGGGGATGAGAGAGGCTGAGATAGTTGGATGGCATCACCAACTTGATGGACATATTTGAGCAGATTCTGGGGGTTGGTGATGGATAGGGAAACCTGGTGTGGTGCAGTCCATGGGGTTGCAAAGAGTTGGACACGACTGAGTGACTGAACTGACCTGAACTGATCCAAACCCAAAAGCTGAGCTCTTATTTTATTATGCTAACCTTCTGGATGAAGATATCCAGCATAAAAATATCAAATTTCTGATATTCAGTGGTGCAATCTAAGAATCACACCACTCATTTGGAATCCAAACATGAGGGAGTGAGGAGGATTGAACTTGTGTGATATTTCTCTATAGAAACTCCATTGTAAAATGTATAATATAAAGTCTCAGACTAATATACTGTTGCTGGACCCTGGGAATTTAGGGGAAGTAGCTTCTTTGATACTTAATTTTATGTGTCAACTTGACTGAGCCATGAGGGTGCCCAGACATTAGGTTAAACATTCCTGGGTGAGTCTGTAAAGGTGTTTTTGTATGAGATTCAGTTCAGTTCAGTTCAGTCACTTAGTCGTGTCCAACTCGTTGTGACCCCATGAATCGCAGCACGCCAAGCCTCCCTGTCCGTCACCAACTCCTGGAGTTCACTCAGACTCACGTTCATCGAGTCAGTGATGCCATCCAGCCATCTCATCCTCTGTCGTCCCCTTCTCCTCCTGCCCCCAATCCCTCCCAGCATCAGAGTCTTTTCCAACGAGTCAAGTCTTCGCATGAGGTGGCCAAAGTACTGGAGTTTCAGCTTTAGCATCAGTCCTTCTGAAGAAATCCCAGGGCTGATCTCCTTCAGAATGGACTGGTTGGATCTCCTTGCAGTCCAAGGGACTCTCAAGAGTCTCCCCCAACACCACAGTTCAAAAGCATCAATTCTTCGGTACTCAGCCTTCTTCACAGTCCAACTCTCACATCCATACATGATGTGGTTTTTCCACACAGGAAAAACCATAGCCTTGACTAGACAGACCTTAGTCGGCAAAGCAATGTCTCTGCTTTTGAATATATTATCTAGGTTGGTCATAACTTTTCTTCTGAGGAGTAAGCATCTTTTAATTTCATGGCTGCAGTCACCATCTGCAGTGATTTTGGAGCCCCCCAAAATAAAGTCTGACACTGTTTCCACTGTTTCTCCATCTATTTCCCATGAAGGGATGGGACTGGATGCCATGATCTTCGTTTTCTGAATGTTGAGCTTTAAGCCAACTTTTTCAGACAGTAGAGCAGAATGCCCTCCCCAAAGTAGGTGGGCCTCATCCAATCTGCTGAAAGCCTGAATAAATAGTTGAGTAAGAAAGAAACCATCCTTTCTACTGGGCTGTCTTTGAGCTGGGACACCAGTCTTCTGCCTCTGGATTCAGATTAAAAATTATACCATCAACCCTCAGACTTGGATTGGAACTTAAATCACTGAGTCTTATGGATTTCCAGTCTGCCAATGGCTTATCTTAAAATTTTTATCTTTCATAACCATGTGAGCCAATTCTTTATCATAAATATCTATCAGTTCAGTTCAGTTCAGTTCTGTCGCTCAGTTGTGTCCAACTCTTTGTGACCCCATGAATTGCAGCACGCCAGGCCTCCCTGTCCATCACCAAGTCCCAGGGTTTACTCAAACTCATGTCTATCGAGTCGGTGATGCCATCCAGCTATCTCATCCTCTGTCATCCCCTTCTCCTCCTGCCCCAATCCCTCCCAGCATCAGAGTCTTTTCCAGTGAGTCAACACTTCGCAAGAGGTGGCCAAAGTATTGGAGTTTCAGCTTCAACATCAGTCCTTCCAATGAACACCCAGGACTGATCTCCTTGAGGATGGACTGGTTGGATTTCCTTGCAGTTCAAGGGAGTCTCAAGAGTCTTCTCCAACACCACAGTTCAAAAGCATCAATTCTTCAGCTCTCAGCTTTCTTTATAGTCTAAGCCTCACATTCATACATGACCACTGGAAAAACCATAGCCTTGACTAGAAAGACCTTTATTGCCAAAGTAATGTCTGCTTTTGAATATGCTGCCTACGTTGGTCATAACTTTCCTTTCAAGGAGTAAGCGTCTTTTAATTTCATGGCTGCAGTCACCATCTGCAGTGATTTTGGAGCCCCCCAAAATAAAGTCTGACACTGTTTCCACTGTTTCTCCATCTATTTCCCATGAAGTGATGGGACCAGATGCCATGATCTTCATTTTCTGAATGTTGAGCTTGAAGCCAACTTTTTCACTCTCCTCTTTCACTTTCATCAAGAGGCTTTTGTGTTACTCTTTACTTTCTGCCATAACGGTGGTGTCATTTGCATATCTGAGATTATTGATATTTCTCCTGACAGTCTTGATTCCAGCTTGTGCTTCTTCCAGCCCCGTGTTTCTCATGATGTACTCTGTATATAAGTTAAATAAGCAGGGTGACAATATACAGCCTCGATGGACTCCGTTTCCTGTTTGGAACCTGTCTGTTGTTCCATGTCCACTTCTGACTGTTGCTTCCTGACCTGCATACAGGTTTCTCAAGTGGCAGGTCAGGTGGCCTGGTATTCCCATCTCTTGAAGAATTTTCCACAGTTCATTGTGATCCACACTTGAGGCTTTGGCATAGTCCGTAAAGCAGAAATAGATGTTTTTCTGAAACTCTCTTGCTTTTTTGATGATCCAGCAGAACCCACTCCAGTATCCTTGCCTGGAAAATCTCATGGACAGAGAAGCCTGGTGGCCTGCAGTCCGTGGGGTCGCAAAGAGACGGGCACGACTGAGCAACTAACACTGCTTTTGAATATGCTATCTAGGTTGGTCATAACTTTCCTTCCAAGGAGTAAGTGTACAAGCTGGATTTAGAAAAGGCAGAGGAACCAGAGATCAAATTGCCAAGAAATGGATAGATAATCAGGGCCTGATGACATGGGTTGAACTACTGCAAGCTATGCTGGAAGCCAAATATCCATAACTTTGTAATTACTGAGGCAATAATTCTGACTCTGCCTCCATCTTTGTTTGGCTTAAATCAAGGTATGTTGGATTTTCCATCCTTTGTAAGCTACAAGTTGTAAGAGAAAAAGTCCTGTTTGTTTCAGGATTCTTACAGCTTTCATGCTCTGGATCAAATTCTAACAGGGAAGGCAAGAAAATCTAATGGAGTGTCCAGTAGAGGGAAAGAAAGAAGAGTTTTTTTCTCCAATTCTACTTGGTTTAATGACACATGCTATGGTTTTCAGCGCCCCCCTCCTCCACACCTGTACAAACCTTTCTTCAAGAACCAGTTTTAATATTTTACGCTGTGTGAACTTGGACAGTTACTAAACTTCTTTGAATGTTAGTTCCTTCATCTGAAAAGCCAATATATTAATGTTAAATCTTATGGTTGATTTGAAAATTAAATGAGACAATTAAAAAAATGTACCATGTTTGCAGAATAATAATATATTATTGAAATTATCAATTAAATAAATATAGTAGTCTAGGGCTTTATATTTCATGTTTTATAATGGAATCTCTATGGAAAAACATTTCTCAGGTTCCAAGACTCTGACTTCATGTTTGGACCACAAGTGGGGGAATTCTAGATTGTGCAACTGAAAATTGAAGATTTGAGGTGACTTGAATATTTTAGAAATAGAAGGGATCATAAAGTTCTTCTTAATCCAGCCCTGATGGTGGGTTCTATGTTGTTTCATTCACCTCAAATCCCTAGTACCAGCGTATTGTGAAGTTCCAGAACTGTTTGTCAAATGAACAAGCCCCTCTTACTTTATCACTAGGAAAATAAACTATGATAAGATGAACTTTAGTGTTATAGTGTTTTCACTGTATAGTGTATGAAGGGGAGAAAGATATTAAACATAATTTTAAAACCTGGCATTGGAATTTTTCCTGAGAAAACAACTGCCATTGGTGAACCCAGTGGTTTAGATAAATGCTATCTAATAGAAATACAATTTAGGTTACATACAAAGTTTTAAATTTTCTAGTAACCACATCAAAAAAAAAACCAAGTGAAATAATTTAATTTATCTAAATATTATCATATTAAAATTATCAATGATATCTGCATTCTTTTTGTGTATGAAGTTTTTGAAATTTAGTGTGTTTTCCACATTTATGGCAAATCTTCATTTGAACTGGCCACATTTCAAGTGTTCAGTAGTTGTATGTGGCTATTGGCTAACATTTTGAAGGAGGGATTTGTTAGGCTGTTTTGCAAGACATAAGGAGGGTGAGTGTGAAGGGCATCTAAATGGAGAATGTTCCAGAAAAGTGGCAGACGGATATGTGCTTCTGCATAGCATCTTGAAATACCTCTCTTAGTGTGTGTGTTAGTTGCTCAGTTGTGTCTGACTCAAAAAACCCATGGACTGTAGCCTGCAAGGCTCCTTTGTCCATGGAATTATCCAGGCAAGAATACTGGTGTGAGTTGTCATTTCCTTCTACAGAGGATCTTCCTGACCCAGGGATTGAACCTGGGTCTCCTGCACTGCAGGCAGATTCTTAACCATCTAAGCCACCAGCCCCAAACTCCCTCTCTGGGAATCTCCAAATATTATAGGACAGTCAAACAATCCTTTTTTGTATCAGTGAGACTTGTTTTCTAATGTGAAAACTGGAGAAAAGCTTGAGTTTCCCAGTGGGCACAATGTGGTCTCTCAGAGGAACCTATGAAGTTATATTGCCCTGGAATTCACAGAGCATTTGGAAGTGCTTTGGGAAGGAGTAAAATTCATTGAAAAATAGTGGCTCAATGCAACCTTATTTAGCTCTCACTACTGGTGATGGGACCATGTAAATAGCAACAAGTGCTGAATGCATGAATAAGGAGATTGCAAGAACAAGGGAGAGTTGAGTCTGAGATATTTGTGATGAGTCTTGGAATAAAATGATATAGAAGGGAGGCAGGCCTTGGGGAACAGAATGATATAGAGAGGAGGAAACAATGTGTGTGAAGGATCAGAGGTAAGAGAGGGCAGGGAGCACTCGAGAAATTTCAAGGACTTCTCTGTGGTGGGAATGTGAATACGAGAGGATGGTAGTCAGAGAGAAAGTCAGGAGGGCAGAGGGCAAATCTTGAAGGGCCAGTGGGTCATGTGAAGAGTTTGGATTCTCTCCACGGCTATGAGAAGAGTTTATATTCTATCTCAAGGTGATGACATAGAATATATATATTTAAAAGACCACTGAGAATGTGGGGAACTGTCAGAGCGGCTAGGATGGAAGAAAAGCGGTCAATCAGAAAATGAAGTCATCCAGATGGGAAATGATGGTGGCCTCATCTACTGCAGGAATGGTAGAGATGGACAAAACAGTTCTAGAGATGATCTAAGGGAAGAAAGGACAAACCTTGGTGACTGGCTTGTGAATGCACATGCCAGAGGGGACTAGTGTGTGGGGTATAGACTGGAGGGGTATAAGACACAAGGAGGAACCCAGGATAATTTCCAGATTTCTAGATTGGACAATCATGTAGAAGATGATGCCATTTACTTCTTACAGTAGAGCAAATATCTGATCTGGAATGAACACTGAGGAACACTGACAATGATGGCAGTTTTCCAAATCCCTAAATCAGGATGCTAGATTTCTGAGGAAGGGAAAGAATAATGGAAATAAAGTTTCTTCTAGAAATTCCAGACAGGCCACTGGCTTGAATTGGAAAAACTGAATTTCATTTATCAGGCTCAATTTTTTTTCCATTTGCAAAATGAAAATAATAACTCTTGCTTTTATAAGGGTGCTGATAGAATAAAATGCAATGATAGATGTTAAGGCCTTTTCAAAGTAAAGCATTTAATTATTATTATTGTTATGTTTATCAGAAAGGGTTGGAAAGTCCTCATCATTGTTATCGAAAACCAAGCTAGTGGCCCTGGGCCAGTGGATTATACAGATAATTATTCCAAAAGAAGTTTGCATCAGAGACAAACACTCTGAGTTCTGGAAGCTTAAAATAGTCTCAGACATGCAACCCATTCATTCATACATTTGTTCATTCATTCAGTTGTTCAGCATTTATTGAGTACCTACTATGTGCTGGTCATTGTGTTGGGTATTGGGGGACTACTAACAAAGCAAACTCTTCTTCCTGTTAATAATAAGAATAGAGGATATGTCTGTCCCCAAGTAACTCTAATTATATATATTTTAAAGTTTATTGCCATCTATAGAGTATTTTTATACATTAGTCAATGCTTTTAGAAAAATCCTCTGCAGTGACAATCATTATCCCTGTGTTGTTGACTAAGGCATAGATAGTTTAGCTGCCCTGGCTGACGCTGCTACCCAGGAGACCCAGACCTCAAACCAGGAACTTCTTCATCCCTGTTCAATGCCAATGGCGGGTGACTTGAAATAATAATAACAGCTAAGATTATTTGAAAGTTTCCTTTGTGCAAGATGCTATCCTGACTGGAAGTATGTTATTTTAGTCAATTCTCTTGGTACCAAAGGAGTTAATATTATCTCTATTTTAGATAGGCACACAGCATATTTGTACATGTATATACATACTTGCATATACCCAACTGGTTGAGCATATACCAAGGCAAGCACTTTACATGTATCACACTGTTTAATTTTTACAACAACCCAAGGGAGTTGGAACTTTATTATCTTTATACTTTGGATGGGAGCACTGATGCTCAGAGAGGTTAAATAACTTGCCTGAGTTCACACAGTGAGATTTCAAAGTACAGTCATTTAGTGGTTGACTTAAAAAGGTAGGGGAAGGCTTTCAAACCCACAGATGTGAATATGCATCAGGTGGATACAGCTAATAAATAAATAATATATCTCAGTCAAGCATGAGACACTGGGCAGGGCTGACCTGTGGTAAATATTTCGAAGTCTGAACATTGGCTTTCCCCCACCATCTGGAAATGATAGCATTCTCTAATTTCTGTACTCACTGATCTGGGGACCCTCCTGTCCACTGTCAGCTCCCAGAGGACCCTGCTGCTGCTGCTGCTGCTAAATCGCTTCAGTCATGTCCGACTCCGTGCGACCCCATAGATGGCAGCCCATGAGGCTCCCCCGTCCCTGGGATTCTCCAGGCAAGAACACTGCAGTGGGTTGCCATTTCCTTCTCCAATGCATGAAAGTGAAAAGTGAAAGTGAAGTTGCTCAGTCGTGTCCGACTCTTAGCGACCTCATGGACTTCAGCCTACCAGGCTCCTCCATCCATGGGATTTTCCAGGCAAGAATGCTGGAGTGGGGTGCCATTGCCTTCTCCACAGAGGACCCTAGGGCATACCTATTCCTCCCCCATCTCTGGACAAAATGGAGCCATCAGTGTCTCATGACATAGAGTCAGTTCTCTGCTGTGAAAATGAGAAAATGTTCCTTAATTTCACTGACCTCAGTTCCCTTCATGGTAAGATGGGCTTACTAATATTTATTGTGTATGGCTATTATGGGGGTATCTGAGATAGAGCATGAGTAATGCTTAACACAGTGTGAGGCACAAGAAAGCTCTCAGAAATGATGAATATTATTATGGACACTACCTCCTAGGTTAATTCCCCACAAGCTTTTCCTTTATGGCAATTTTGAAGTCTTGGAAATTCACTTGCAGGTGGAATATCTATCTCTCAAATCCCTGGAGTGGCCAAGTTCATTTTATTCATTTGGTCTACTTTATCATAGGAATTGGATTCTCCAGATGCTGAAACAAATCCTGAAATCCAGTAGATTAATACTACAAAAGTATATTTCTTGCTCATATATTGGTCCAACATAGGTATTTCTAGTCACTGGGATGATTGTTCATGGAATGATTCCTGGCCCAGGTTCTTTTCATCTCAGGCTCTTTTCTCTTGTCTAGGGCCTTAGAGTCTCCTGTATCCACTCAGAGGATGGAGGAGAGAACATGAAGCAGAAGTAGATGCTTTTCTGGAACTCTCTTTCTTTTTCTATGATCCAATGCATGTAGGCAATTTGATCTCTGGTTCCTCTGCTTTTTCTAAATCCAACTTATGCATCTGGAAGTTCTCAATTCACGTACTGCTGAAGCCTTGCTTGGAGGGTTTTGAGCATTACCTTGCTAGTATGTGAAATAAGTGCAATTGTACAGTAGTTTGAACATTCTTTGGCATTGCCCTTCTTTGGGATTGGAGTGAAGCTGACATTTTCCAGTCCTGTGATCACTGCTGAGTTTTCTAAATTTGCTGACATTTTGAAAGCAGCACTGTAACAGTATCATCATTTAGGATTTTAAATAGCTCAGCTGGAATTCCTCGGTCTATGGAATTCTTTAGGCAAGAAACCTGGAGTGGTTAGCCACTCCTTTCTCCAGGAGATCTTCCTGACCCAGGGATTGAACCCAGGTCTTCTGCAGTCCAGGTGGATTCTTTAATATCTGAGCTACTAGAGGAGCTTGATAAATATCCAGCAACTGTTTATTGAGGGCCTATTGTGTGCTATGTACCTTGCTTTATATGTTGATCTTGTTTTTTAGCCTCACAAAATCCTGCCGGGTAGGTACCATTTTATGTTGAGAAAATTAAGGCCTAGATGTGTAAGGTGACTTTCCCAAGGACATGCAGCTGGCATGTGGCTGAACTGGGGCTTGGGAGTGACTTCTGTTTTTGACCCCAGGGTTCCAGTTCTTTCTACTTGTGTTTGGAAAGAAGCCCTTATTTAAGATTCCTTTAAACACAGGACAGATTTCATCTTGGACACCCTGGCCCCAGCTGCCTTCCCCTGAAGAGGGGACTGCTTTGGAGCAAGTGGGGATTTCTAGCAACCAGGGAAAGATGGAATAGTTGGGGTTTTTTTCCGGACCAGACTCTGCTTCTGGGTTCAGTTTCTCTCCTAATCTAACCTCTGTTACATGCCAAGCAGTGACTAAGCCATTGACTCATTTCTATTATGGCCTCAGGAGTCAGGCTCTGATGAAATCTGCAGTGCCCAGAAGTCAGCCACCTGCTCACATCTGGGCCCAATGTTCTGGTCCACCTTTGGGTGTTTGAGGTGGAGGTACCTGGGAGTACCATTTGGAGTGATTTTCCATGCCTTGCACAATCAGCATTCACTGGTACCCTTTGCAGGTCATTGTATTGGCAGGGTTTTTTTTTTTTTTTTTTAAATCTTATTTCAAATCTTTGTTTAGTCTTTAAACAGTTTATGTCTCCTGCATTGGCAGGTGGGTTCTTTACCACTACTGCCATGTGGGAATCCCCAGCAGTTTACTTTAGGTAACAGAAATTCTTACAGGTTTTTAAAAATTCAGTTAGCCTTATACTACTAATTCTAACAATAACTAATACCACAACAGTCAGTGTTTATTAAGTACTTATTATGTACCAGGCTCTTAAGCTAGTCATTATTCTGTTTCATCTGTACAACTCTCCGAGGGGAGTTCTAATATTATCCCTGCTGTGAAGAAGAGGAGACTGTATCTCAGAAAGTTTAAATAATATATTCAAGGTCATGGGATTAGAGTTGGGTTACAGACCTGAACAGACTAGCTCCAGATCCCATTGTTGACTGAAAGGTCTAAACTGAGGAACATTCAGGATTTTAATAATGTGTCATTTTATTGTCTGCTTCTTGAAAAAAAATATCATGAGGAAGCTGAGGGTCAGAGAGCCTCAGAGATGAACTTGACTTGAACTCTAAGAATAGTCTCTAGATGTGTTGGTTATCTATTGCTGTGTAACAAGTTACCCCAAAACTTTGCATCTTAAAACGATAGACATTTGTTGTCTCATAGTTTCGATGTGTCAGGAATTGGGGGTCAGCTAGTCAGTGGTTCCGGCTCAGGGTCTCCTGTGTGCCTGGGGCTGCACTTAGCTGAACGCTTAAGTAGAGAGGCTTTTTTCCATGCTCAGTTCTGTAGTTGTTGGCAGCCTCAGTTCTTGGCTGGCTATTGAATGGGAATCTCACTCCTTTTCCACATGGACCTCTCTACAGAGTGACTGAGTGTCCTCATAGTACAGCACCCAGACTCTTCGGAGTGGGTGACCCCAGAGAAAGAGCAAGCCTAGACAAAAGTCAAAGTATCTTCTATAGTCTAATTTGGAAGTGATCAGGTTACCATTATTTACCATCAATCACTCTGTCATTGACACAGACCAACACTGGTACATTATCAGAGGGGACTGTAGAGGGTGTGAATACCTGGAGGTGAGGATCATTGAATGCCATGTTGGAAGTTAGCTATCACCCCAGGGACTGGACTCTTATCATGTACCAGACACTTTGTGCCAGATACTTTACCAGCTGTATTTTTCTTGGAGGTCAGAAGAAAATGATTCAGGTTCTGAGTCCCTCACTCTGGGTGAGTCATGGCTTATTCTGGCTCTCTGTTTTTCTCCTTGAGCCCTACCTGGGCAGCATAGTGAAGAGACTATGATCACTGGCATTGGTGTTCACCTGTATGCAAATCTTGGTTTTAGCCTCATTATTTCTATGACCCTCTAATTATTAGGTATTAATCTAGGTATTTAACCCTGTAAGTGTCAATTTACCCTTCCTTAAAACAGAAATAATTAGAGTAGCTCCCGGGGGTGCTGTGAGGATTAAATGAGGTAATGATAGAAAAGATACTGTATGAAAAGAATGTGCTTGTTGTTAACACAGGTGTCCATAATACGTTTGAGCTGTTACATTTTAAATGAGAGTGTTGAACTCAGATCTCTCTGGCCATAATCTGAGCCTCATGGTCGACCAGAATTGTTCTATCACTAAACTCATAAATGTGAACACCACTTCAAACTCAGGTCACACCCTCTTGTCCTTCAATTTTTTACTCAGTTACTCCTACTAAAGCTGGCTGTTGGCTCGTCAATATTTTTATGCTTATCAACTTCCACTTGTCTTCACTTCCTCCCCTGTCAAGTCTAGGAAGCATAGTCCATCATTTGAGCTACTTTCTTAAAGATTCATTTATTTGACTGTTTGGGGTCTTAGTCATGGCACGAGGGATCTTCATCGTGACCTGTGGGCTTCTCTCTAGTTGTAGTATGCAGGCTTAGTTGCCCCACAGCATGTGAGAGCTTAGTTCCCTGACCAGGGATCAAACCTGCATCCTCTGCATTAGAAGGCATGTTCTTAACCACTGGATCACCCGGGAAGTCCCTGAGCTACTTTCTTAGCAATATCTTCAACTTGCTTCATTCTATCTCTCTTGTGCCATTGGTGAATTCCCCATCTTTCCGACTACCTGCACTTACATCTGTTCTGGTGAGCTGTCTTGGATTAAATCCTATAAAGTTCTTTGCTGGCATCACTATAATTCAAGAGATCCACTTTCAGCATAGCCTAGAATTCCTTTCCTTTTACTATAGTCAACACTCTTATTTCCAACTTTTTAAACTTGCCTTAAACCTCCTTCCCTACCACCATTTTCCCACTTCTTTTTCCTTTGGTCCTTTCTTTCACTAGATGCTTATCGAGCATCTAGTATGTGGCAGATATATTTACAGAGAATTCCATGGGCAGAGGAGCCTCTAGGGCTACAGTGCATGGGGTTGCAAAGAAGTGGACACGACTGAAGTGACTCAGCACGCACGGAGAATCAGCAGTGACCAAAACAAGAGAGGTATGGCTCCTGCATTCTAAAAGCTTCACAGAGTAAATACAAGCCATCAGATGAGCACTACATATCTTTACTTCCTGTTTTAACAGGAAGTTGTGGTTATAGCCACCTGTAGATTTATATGGTTATAGACACCATCCTCTTCATCTTCTTCCTTCTCTTCTTCTCCATCCTCAATATCATCATCACAATCTCTTTTATTAATGCCAACTATGTGCCAGAGACTGTTTTAAATAATTTACATTCATTAACCCATTTAATACATTACATATATTAACTCACAGCAGGTACTCATATCATATCCTTTTTACACATGAGGAAATAAAGCCCAGAGAGAGGTTAAGTAACTTGCACAAGATACACTGCATTTAGTATGAAAAAACCACCACAAAATTGTAAAGCAATTAGCCTCCAATTAAAATAAATAATTAAGAAAAAAGAAAATTCATCCTCTACTCTTACAATGGAAGACATGTTATATCCTCTGTTGAAGGTTAATCTATTCATACTTGCGGATCAAAGGTTGCCAGATTTAGCAAATAAAAATATAGAATGTCCATTTAAATTTGAATTTTAAATGTCCCATGTAAAATTTGGGGCATACTTATATTAAAAATTTTGTATTGCTTATCTGAAATTCAAAGTTACCTGGGCTATATTTTATCTGGAAACCCTATCTGGACCCCAGGACCTCTCCTCAAGGGATTTCACTACATCAGTTACTTACCACTCCCATCCCTCTGAGAGTGTCTTGGTTGCTTTGCACTTCTGTGTTGGGTGGGTGATAGTACTCTGGGAGTGAGTTGATGGAACATGAACAAAACATTTTGAGGCTGCCCTCTGGGACAGTGTCCCTGAAGAGCAAAGAGTTTAGAGGCAAAGAGATCAGGTATGGTAATGATTTAGGTACCTGGCGATCGTATTATAGAGAATCAAGGTTTGTCTACCCCAGGACCCCAGGACCCCAGAAGCTGGAGGAGAGAGGAACCTGAAGTCTTCCTATCAACGAGGTGCAAACAGGGGCTTCCATCTCCTCTTTAATGCTCCTGGGCAGAAAGCAGTACCTTCAATGAGAAATGAGGTCAGCAGGGTGGAGGGAAACTCTCCCTGGCTCTTTATTGAATCCAATCATTTACATCTCATTGAATCCAATCAAATTGGCCACTTATGACATTAAAATGACAAAAGAGGGATTGTGTCAAGCAGTTCTAATTCAATAGGAAAGAGGGGCTGACTGAGAGCACAGTATCATAAGACTCTGACACCCACTTTTAAGAGGTAGAAGTCTGATGGCCTCCCATGCCCACAGAGGTTATGATGACCTTCCTCAGTTTTGCTAGATGCCAGGCATTGGTAAAGGTGAGGAAAATGGAAGTCCTGAGCCCTACAGAGATACAGGCTGGGGAGCCCTGCAGAGATATAGGCTGGGGAGATACAAAAAAGGAATGGTGAGATGGTGCCTTCAGGGAGAAATAATTTCAAGATAGAGTGTTGGCTGGGACATGGAGTCAGACTCCAGAGCTGACCAACTCTGTGACTTTGGGCAAGTTACTTGACTTTTCTGATGCTTAGTTTCCTTATTCGTTAAATGGAGGTTGGTGATATTTCCCAAGGCAATGTCTCCCACATTTAATCCCTGTCTTTACATTGAAGAGAAATACTCCATTTGGCTGTCTTTAACACCTCTTTAATACTTGCAAGAACTCTCTGATACTTTCTTGGGAGCTAGAGTGTTAAGGTATGGTTGAAAGTTGGAATCATCCAGGCTTGCATTCGAATCTCCCTGCCATCCTTAATAGCTGTGTGATCATGAATAAAGAGGTTTAATCCTTTTGTGCATCAATTTCCTCAAATATAAAACAGGAATAACCATACCCACCTAATAAGTTTGTTATTGGATATAAGCAATTTCATGAATGTAAAATGCTTAGTACAGAGCCTGGCTCATATGAAACTGTACATACTAGTGATTCCCCCCCTTCTTCTCCTTTTCCTCTTCCCTCTTCCTCCTTCTTCTCTTCTTCATTTCACTCTTTTCTCTGCCACTTCCTCTCCCAGAACTTAATGCCCTCTGCACTCTACCCATTATGACAATTTTTCCACCCCAACTATACCACGTTTTCTCTTGCCTCAGGGCCTTTGCACATGTTTTCTCTTTGATTGGAATATTCTTCATCCAGGCTCTTTGCTGGACAACTCTTACTCAGCTGATATGGTTCTTCTTCCAAGAAGCCTGTACTGACTTATATTCTCCCTTCCTACAAATGGTTCTTTCCTATTGTTATATTTTAGAATTTGTTTCTTTTCTCTCCTGGGAAGCCTAAAAGTCTCACAAGGGCAGGATTCAAGGCCCCATCTGTCCTGTGTTCTCTTGTACTCCCAGTACCTAGTACAGAATCTGACATCTACTAATGGTTGCCTGAGAGCTTGCTGGGGGCCTGATGTGGTTCTATGTACTTCACATGTATCAACTTAATTCTCACAACTTTCTGAAATAATTTTTCTTTATTTTTAATGGCTTTATTGAACTATGTTTGACATACAATAAAGTACATCTGTTTACAGTGTATACTTTGATAAATTTTGACAAGTATACACCTATGAGAACAAAAACCACAATCAAGATAATGAATATTGCCATCAACCCCGAACTTCCTTTGTTCCCCCTTATAATCCTTCCATTCCAGCCCTCTTGGCAACCCCCCCTCACTAGACAAATATTGTATGCTCTTTTTTGGTCTGGCTAATTTAAACAGTGCAATTATTTTGAGATTCATTCATTTTGTTGCATGTATCAATGTTCATTCCTCTTTATTATTGAGTAGTATTCCATTGTGGCACTTACCTGGTGGTTCAGTGGTAAAGAATTGCCTGCCAATTTGGAGACACAGGTCCAATCCCTGGGCCGGGAAGATCCCCTGGAGAAGGAAATGGCAACACACTCTAGCATTCTTGCCTGGGATGTCCCATGGACAGAGGAGCCTGGGCAGGCTATGGAGTCTATGGAGTCACAAAGAGTTGGATATGACTTAGCGACTAAACAAAAACACAAGTATTCCATTGTATAGGTGCATCACAATTTATTTATCTATTTACCTGTTGATGGGCATATGTTTGTCTCTTGTTTTGAGCTATTAAAAGAAAGATAGTATGGACAAGTTTTATTTTGTTCTATTTTTTACAGATGAGGAAACTGAGGAAGTGGGTATATCAATTGCTTAAGGACACAGAGCTAATAAATGGCAAAGACACATACAGACAAAAGTACTGTCAGTCCAGAGTCCAAGCTCTTCTTCCCACCTCTGTATTAAGGAGAATTCCAAACATAAACAAAATAGGAAGAGTAGAATAGAATAACATACAACCATGGCTCCATCAGTTAACTCCAGAAATTAAGTCACGGCCATATCGTTTAATCTTTCCTCTATTTTACATCTTTTTGCTCGAAAGTTTTAAAGTGAATCCCAGACATAACGTTATTTCGCATATATGTTAGTTTGTATCTTTAACTTATACAAACATAATAAAACCCTATTGTGGGAAATTTCAAACCCAGGCAAAAGTAAAGACCATAATATAATAACTTCCCTCATATATATCACAGGCTTTGACAGTTATCAAATATTGGTTGGTTTTGTTGCGTTACACCCTCATCTATATTTTGCTTTCTCTCTCCTGTCAGTTATTTTGAAGCAAGTCTTGGACATTTTATCATTTTATCTGTAAATATTTCAGCATGTGTCTATAAAAGATAAGGTCTCTTTAAAAATAGCCGTAATACGATTCTCACACCTAAACATTTTATAATCACTTTATTTATATCATCAAACATTCAGTTGATACTCACATATCTCTGATCCTGTCATACTATTTTAGTGTTTTTCTTCTCTCTGCCTCTCTTTCTGCATCCTTCTCTCCCTCTTTCTTCGCCTTTTCTCTTTTTACAGTCTGTCTGAGTCAGTGTAGCAGCAAGGACCATATGTCGCAGTTGATCTGTTTTAACCAATGGCGTCTCTCTTTCTCTCTCTTTTTCTCCCTTGCAGTTTATTTGTTAGAGAAACCAGGCCATCAAAGCCATGTTTTACATACCAGGATCACTCTCACTAAATTAACAATAATCCTCAGTATCTTTTATAGCCACCTGCATTCACATTCCCCATTGTCTTGAACAAGTCTGTGAGATTTTTCAAATCAAGATCCATTCGCATCTCCCATTGCATTTGGTGGGGATGGCTCATCTCCTCTGCCCCAAGAACACATCTTCTGTTTGTCAGGCTGTTGCTGTGTCCTGCAGAGTGCTCCCTGGGCTTTACTCCCATTCGACCCTGTGGAAATTGTTGAATGAATGAAAGAATGAACAACTGACTGAGTATCTAGGAAGAAGCAGCTGAGAGAGCAAGGGATCTTAATACTCCTTGAATGTTGTCTGAAGTAGTTTCTCCTCTCGTAGACTAGATCAGTGATTTCCATGTGAGTTCATGTTGAGTACACACACACCTGTGCGTACGTGTGCCTTCGAGTGTGTGCACACAGATGGCAATAAAATGGAATCTCACAGAGAAATCTGCACAAATAAAGATAAAACCTGAGTGTTTAAGAGCCCACACTGTCTGGCTCAGAGTCCTGGACTTGCTGCTTACAAGCTGGGTGACCTTGTACTCAGCTTGCTACTTAACCTCTCTGAGCCTTGGTTCCCTTCTCTTTGAAAAGGGATTTATGATAGCACCCTCCCCTGGGAGCTCTTGTAAGGATGTAAGGCCTCAGCCTGTGCAAAGTGCTTAGAACTGTGTTTTGCACAGTGTGAGTCCACAGTAAACTGGCCCTGATCATGATGATAACTGATGCTATTAAAAGGGAGAGGGAGTCGACAGGGCCCATGGACCCCCTTCCAGAGCTCTGTGGAGCACAGTTTGACAACCTCTGCCCTTAATGACACCCGAGGCTTCTTCTTCTGCTCTCACTTTATTTGGGGCTCTTTGTAGCCACCAGAGCCCTTCCTCTTCCATCCTGCAGTCTGTGTCTAGGTCACTAGGTGGGTAGGACACCAAGGGGTCACTCCCCTAGGCATATTCTAATTAATCCAGAAAATGCTATAAATGTCTCCCACCTCCCATCCCCAACCCTGCTCATATTGCTCCCAGAGACCGTCTTGTAAACATGAAACAATCCCGTGCCAATGTTGTGTTTTGAAACCTAAAACCTGAAACCAATCTCCTGCAACTTGGCTGGCAAATCAAGTACATCTGCTTTAGAGCAATTAAGAAATTGCAGCCCAAGAAAGGAAAACATGCTGTTGGAACAGGCTTCTGTATTCCATTAAATATTCATGGCCCACTGATGGGGTGTGACAACAGACCAGGAGGGAAGCTTCGTAGTGTGTCTGGGGACAGAGCCATCAATACCCCCAGGCCTTCTTATAAGTAGTGACAGGGCTGTAAGCACCCTTTACTGAGGTCCTACAATATGCCCGGCACTGTGCTAAGCTGAAGTTGGTTTTCCATTATTTGTTTTCCACAGCTCCTTTATGAGTTACAGTAGAATTGTTCCCACTTTACAGATAATGAGGCTTAGATAGGTTCAGTTCAGTTCAGTTCAGTCAATCAGTCATGTCCGACTCTTTGCGACCCCATGAATCACAGCACGCCAGGCTTCCCTGTCCATCACCAACTCCCAGAGTTCACTCAGACTCACGTCCATTGAGTCCATGATGCCAACCAGCCATCTCATCCTCTGTCGTCCCTTCTCCTCCTGCCCCCAATCCCTCCCAGCGTCAGAGTCTTTTCCAGTGAGTCAACTCTTCGCATGAGGTGGCCAAAGTACTGGAATTTCAGCTTTAGCATCAGTCCTTCTGAAGAAATCCCAGGGCTGATCTCCTTCAGAATGGACTGGTTGGATCTCCTTGCAGTCCAAGGGACTCTCAAGAGTCTTCTCCAACACCACATTTCAAAAGCATCAATTCTTCTGCGCTCAGCTTTCTTCACAGTCCAACTCTCACATCCATACATGACCACAGGAAAAACCATAGCCTTGACTACTACTACTAAGTATTACTACTAAGTCACTTCAGTCGTGTCCGACTCTGTGTGACCCCACAGATGGCAGCCCACCAGGCTCCCCCATCCCTGGGATTCTCCAGGCAAGAACACTGGAATGGGTTACCATTTCCTTAGTCGGCAAAGCAATGTCTCTGCTTTTGAATATGCTATCTAGGTTGGTCATAACTTTCCTTCCAAGGAGTAAGTGTCTTTTAATTTCATGGCTGCCATCACAAACTGCAGTGATTTTGGGGCCCAAAAAATAAAGTCTGACACTGTTTCTACTGTTTCCCCATCTATTTCCCATGAAGTGATGGGACTGGATGCCATGATCTTTGTTTTCTGAATGTTGAGCTTGAACCCAACTTTTTCACTCTCCTCTTTCACTTTCATCAAGAGGCTTTTGAGTTCCTCTTCACTTTCTGCCATAAGGGTGGTGTCATCTGCATATCTGAGGTTATTGAAATCTCTCCCGGCAATCTTGATTCCAGCTTGTGCTTCTTCCAGCCCAGCGTTTCTCATGATGTACTCTGCATAGAAGTTAAATAAGCAGAGTGACAATATACAGCCTTGATGTACTCCTTTTCCTATTTGGAACCAGTCTGTTGTTCCATGTCCAGTTCTAACTGTTGCTTCCTCACCTGCATACAGATTTCTCAAGAGGCAGGTCAGGTGGTCTGGTATTCCCATCTCTTTGAGAATTTTCCACAGTTGATTGTGATCTACACAGTGAAAGGCTTTGGCATAGTCCATAAAGCAGAAATAGATGTTTTTCTGGAACTCTCTTGCTTTTTCCATGATCCAGCTGATGTTGGCAATTTGATCTCTGGTTCCTCTGCCTTTTCTAAAACCAGCTTGAACATCAGGAAGTTCACGTTTCACGTATTGCTGAAGCCTGGCTTGGAGAATTTTGAGCATGACTTTACTAGCGTGTGAGATGAGTGCAATTGTGCGGTAGTTTGAACATTCTTTCGCATTGCCTTTCTTTGGGATTGAAATGAACACTGACCTTTTCCAGTCCTGTGGCCACTGCTGAGTTTTCCAAATTTGCTGGCATATTGAGTGCAGCACTTTCACAGCATCATCTTTCAGGATTTGAAATAGCTCCACTGGGATTCCATCACCTCCACTAGCTTTGTTAGTAGTGATGCTTTATAAGGCCCACTTGACTTCACATTCCAGGATGTCTGGCTCTAGATTAGTGATCACATCATCATGATTATCTGGGTCATGAAGATCTTTTTTGTACAGTTCTTCTGTGTATTCTTGCCACCCCTTCTTAATATCTTCTGCTTCTGTTAGGTCCATACCATTTCTGTCCTTTATCGAGCCCATCTTTGCATGAAATGTTCCCTTGGTATCTCTAATTTTCTTGAAGAGATCTCTAGTCTTTCCCATTCTGTTCTTTTCCTCTATTTCTTTGCATTGATTGCTGAATAAGGCTTTCGTATCTCTCCTTGCTATTCTTTGGAACTCTGCATTCAGAAGCTTATATCTTTCCTTTTCTCCTTTGTTTTTCACCTCTCTTCTTTTCACAGCTATTTGTAAGCCCTCCCCAGACAGCCATTTTGCCTTTTTGCATTTCTTTTCCATGGGGATGGTCTTGATCCCTCTCTCTTGTACAGTGTCACGAACCTCATTCCATAGTTCATCAGGCACTCTATCTATCAGATCTCATGAAGTCACTCAGTCGTGTCCGACTCTTTGCGACCCCATGGACTGTAGCCTACCAGGCTCCTCTGTCCCTGGGATTCTTCAAGCAGGAATACTGGAGTGGGTTGCCATTTCCTTCTCCTAGAGATCTTCCCAACCCAGGGATTGAATCCAGGTCTCCCATATTGCAGGAAGATGCTTTACCATCTGAGCCACCAGGGAAGTCTAGGCCCTTAAATCTATTTCTCACTTCCACTGTATAATCATAAGGGATTTGATTTAGGTCATACCTGAATGGTCTAGCGCGGGCAGCTGCGACCAGCCCACTAAGCACGGCCAAGAGGAGCTACCCCACTTCCAAGGTCAGGGGAAGAAGCCGGGAGGACCCCATGCCCAAAGGGTGGCGGCCAAGAGGAGTTACCCCATGTCTGAGGTCAGGGGCAGCGGCTGAGAGTGCCAGGCTGTGATGGCGCAGGAACGGCTGAGAGGAGCTACCCTGTGTCTGAGGCCGGCGCAGCCGGGAGGAGCAACCCCACATCCTAGGAACAGTGGCTGCGCGGGCACAGGAGGGCCTTGAGGAGCTACCCACGTTGAAGGTCAGGAAGGGCAGTGGTGAGGAGATACCCTTCGTCCAAGGTAAGGAGCAGTGGCTGTGCTTTGCTGGAGCAGCCGTGAAGAGATACCCCATGCCCAAGGTAAGAGAAACCCAAGTAAGATGGTAGGTGTTGCAAGAGGGCATCAGAGGGCAGACACACTGAAACCATACTCACAGAAAACTAGTCAATCTAATCACTCTAGGACCACAACCTTGTCTAACTCAATGAAACTTTTCTAACTCAATGAAACTAAGCCATGCCCATGGGGCAACCCAAGATGGGTGGGTCATGGTGGAGAGGTCTGACAGAATGTGGTCCACTGGAGAAGGGAATGGCAAACCACTTCAGTATCCTTGCCTTGAGAACCCCATGAACAGTATGAAAAGACAAGATGATTGGATACTGAAAGAGGAACTCCCCAGGTCAGTAGGTGCCCAACACACTACTGGAGATCAGTGGAGAAATAACTCCAGAAAGAATGAAGGGATGGAGCCACAGCAAAAACAATACCCAGCTGTGGATGTGACTGGTGATAGAAGCAAGGTCTGATGCTGTAAAGAGCAATATTGAATAGGAACCTGGAATGTCAGGTCCATGAATCAAGGCAAATTGGAAGTGGTCAAACAAGAGATGGCAAGAGTGAACGTCGACATTCTAGGAATCAGCAAACTAAAACGGACTGGAATGGGTGAATTTAAATCAGATGACCAGTATATCTACTACTGCAGGCAGGAATCCCTCAGAAGAAATGGAGTAGCCAATCATGGTCAACAAAAGAGTCCGAAATGCAGTCCTTGGATGCAATCTCAAAAATGACAGAATGATCTCTGTTCATTTCCAAGGCAAACCATTCAATATCACAGTAATCCAAGTCTATGCCCCAACCAGTAACACTGAAGAAGCTGAATTTGAATGGTTCTATGAAGACCTACAAGACCTTTTAGAACTAACACCCAAAAAAGATGTCCTTTTCATTATCGGGGACTGGAATGCAAAAGTAGGAAGTCAAGAAACACCTGGAGTAACAGGCAAATTTGGCCTTGGAATGCGGAATGAAGCAGGGCAAAGACTAATAGAGTTTTGCCAAGAAAATGCACTGGTCATAGCAAACACCCTCTTCCAACAACACAAGAGAAGACTCTACACATGGGCATCACCAGATGGTCAACACCAAAATCAGATTGATTATATTCTTTGCAGTCAAAGATGGGGAAGCTGTATACAGTCAACAAAAACAAGACCAGGAGCTGACTGTGGCTCGGATCATGAACTCCTTCTTAGATAGGTTAGTCCTTTTTAAGATTTCCATAGGGACAGTGTTGGGATTTCAACTCAGTTCTCTTTAGAGTTTTCAACCACAACACTAAGCTTCCTCTTAGCCAGGAACTATGTCAGATGATAGGACATCTTATGCATCAAGCTTAGAATTTTTGGTCACCTGTGGTTAGAAGACATTATTTTTCTTTCTGTGATAGGACATGCCTGTGTCTATCCAAATGCCTTGGTTCCAAAGATAAGTTCAATATACTGTGAAACAGCATTGCAAATCTATAGGGGGAGAAATCTATGCCAGCTTGATGATTAATGGGTTAACGTCCAAAGATGTTTCCCTATAGACAAGGGTTTAAGGTGTGTGTTTGTGTATTAGCAGATTTGAGATAGATGTCTCTGTTTTAAATTCCTCTTTCTCAGTATCCAACTACTTGTTAATTTGCTGTCTTAAATCCATAGGTCTAACCTCTCTCATTCTAGCTCTGCTTTTCTTTCTATTCCACAGTTTTCTCCTAATTTCTGCATACTTTGAGAAGTTGTATAATACACACCCACATACATCCACATACACTCCTAGCCTGTAACACCTGTGTGCATTTACAAACCTTTAACTGACATAAGCAGTATATGGAATTTTTGCCTGGGATAGTGAGCCAGAAATTTTTATTTGAAATTGGCTCTCAGGAAAATAACACCTTTGTGTACCTGGAGCAGGGGCTGGGCAGGCAGTGAGAGATCTTATTAGTGATCTGAAAATACAGCAGGCATCTTTTAGGGAGGAGATGCACTATTTTGACCTGCAAAGATCCTTTGAGGTTTTTAAGTTATAAACAAATTGACTTCAAGCTGGCCTTGTTAAAGAAAAAAGAAAATATATAATAGGAAAGAACAACTTCTCTTCAGGCTGGTGGCCTGGCCAGCTTCGAGGTGACTTGAGCTGCACTGTCTCACTTGGAAGTTTAAAGTTCAGAGGATGTGAACTTCAGGCCATGCCTGGGAACTGCCTGGACACTTCTCTCTCTCTTACGCGCCATGTCAATTTCGTTGCTTCTACTTTTGTGAGGAAGGAAGATAAATATATCCATCTCCTCTGCCACCATCCAGGTTCAAACCACAGCAGCTCCTACTAGATTATTGCAGAAGCCTATTAACTGTTTCCTGGCTTCCTTGCTGGGTGTCTCTGCTGCACCATAGCCAGAATGTTGCTGTGAAGACATATTCAGATCATGCCCCTCTTCTACTGCCTTCAGCCTCACCCAGAGTAAAGGCCAAAAGTCTTCACCTTGGCCATCAATGCCGTCCAGGACTGGCTCAGGGCTCTCCCGCCCCCACTGCTCTGCCTCTTCTCCACTCACCTTCCTGACAATGGCCTTCTCACTGGGCCGTGAGCATCCTGTGGTCAGGCTCCTACCTCAGTTTCTTTGCTTGTGCTGTTCCTTCTGCCTGGAATGTTGTCCTCAGAGAGTGACATACTACTTAACTTCCTTCTGTACTGTATTCAAGTGACTGTTATATGGATCTCCTCCTGCCCAAACTAAAATTTTAACTCCTTGCCTTCAACATTTTGAAGGATTGATGCTTTAGAATTATGGTTCTGGAGAAGACTTTTGAGAGTCCTTTGGACAGCAAGGAGATCAAACTAGTCAGTCCTAAAGGAAATCAACACTGAATGTTCTCTAGAAAGACTGATGCTAAAAGCCGAATCTCGAATACTTTGGCCACCTAATACAAAGAGCCGACTCATTGGAAAAGACCCCGATGCTGGGAAAGATCGAGGGTAAGAGGAAAAGGGGGTGGCAGAGGATGAGATGGTTGTGTAGCATCATCAACCCAATGGACACAAGTTTGAGCAAACTCCAGGAGACAGTGAAGCACAGGGAAGCCTGCATGCTGTAGTCCATGGGAAAATGAAGCGTCAGACATGACTTAGCAACTGAACAACAATAACAACTTCAACATTCTACATTCATCATCCCTTTTAATTTTTTTTCCCCAAAGAACTTTACTTGTCTTTCTTGTTTGTTGCCTGTCTCACTTCCCCATTCTGCCTTGAGAATTTTATTTGATTGTCTATTCTGTTAGCTACGTCACCCCTATGCCTAAAATTCAATTCTCAGTTCAGTCGCTCAGTTGTGTCCTACTCTTTGCCTAAAATGTTTCTGGTGTTTTTGCCTGAAACAGTTCTTAGCAAATATTTCTCACATGATCAAATGAGTATCTTGGCCAATTTGGGTTTCTATAACAGAACACTATTAACAGGGTAGGTTATAAACATCAGAAATTTATTTCTTACCTTTCTGAAGGCTAGGAAGTCCAAGATCTAGGTGCTGGCAGTTTTGGTGTCTGGTGAGATCCCACTTCTTTGTTCATAGATTGCCTTCTTGCTGCACCTCACATGGAAGAAGGGATGAAAGAGTTCTCAGGAGTCTTTTTTGTAAGGGCAATAATCCCATTTATGAGAGGTCCACCCTCATGACCTAATCACCTCCCAAAGGGCTCACCTCCTAACAATATCACACTGGGGACTAGGTTTCAACATGTAAGTTTATACTTTTCTGATAGTCGAAAAACCCACCTTATCTACACAAATGGATACAAGTTTTATGATGAAGCTTTGTTTGTTTGTTATGATAACTAGACTCTTATATGAGACCACAGTAAACAGTTTGGCTCTTGAATTTTATTTTGTGGTTGGTGTGTGCGTGCTGACTTTAAAATCACGTGGCTCATTAAGAGATAACTGCAGATGGGAGATACTTAGATGAAACTAGAGGGATAGTCACCTTCATGAGACCCTATGGTTACAGGACAGGGGAAGACTCAAATGCCTGCAGATGCTAATGAGGCAAGATGATGTCCGATTGAAGAGCATAGGCTCCTGCTTTAAATCTTCTGCATTCAAATCTTGGCTTCATCTCTAAATTAATGTCACCAAATCTTAGTTTCTCCATCAGAACAATGAGGACAATGACAATAGTGCCCACCACAAGAGGCTTCAAAGATTGAGAGAAATGAGGCATATATGATGGGTAGCAGGTTGACAGGCCTGCAATGATGATTCTGTAAGTGTGGGCTGTGATTGTTAGCTGAAGAAAGAAGGATCACTAACTGGTGTTACTGAGACCAGAGGCAAGGTAGGCTTATAGATGGCTTAGTGTGTGATCCCTGGGGCTTCACATACTGAACTGCAGAAAGGGCTAAAAAGGTCTTAATGACACAGATGGCCACAATGGTATGATCACTCATCTAGAGCCAGACGTATTGGAGTCCGAAGTCAAGTGGGCCTTAGGAAGCATCACTATGGACAAAGCTAGTGGATGTGATGGAATTCCAGCTTAGCTATTTCAAGTCCTAAAAGCTAATGCTGTTAATGTTCTGCATTCAATTTCTCAGCAAATTTGGAAAACTCAGCAGTGGCCACAGGACTGGAAAAGGTCAGTTTTCATTCCAATCCCAAACAAAGGCAATGCCAAAGAATGTTTAAACTAGAGCACAATTGCACTCATCTCACACGCTAGCAAAGTAATACTCAAAATTCTCCAAGTCAGGCTTCAACAGTACATGAACCAGGAACTTCCAGATGTTCAAGCTGGTTTTAGAAAAGGCAGAGGAACCAGAGATCAAAGTGCCAACATCTGTTGGATCATGGAAAAAGAGAGAGTTCCAGAAAATCATCTACTTCTGCTTTATTGACTATGCCAAAGCCTTTGACTGTGCAGATCACAACGAACTGTGGAAAATTCTTAAAGAGCTGGGAATACCAGACTGCCTTACTTCCCCCCTGAGTAATCTGTATGCAGGTCAAGAAGTAACAGTTAGAACCAGACATAGAACAACAGACTGGTTCCAAATTGGGAAAAAAGTACGTCAAGGCTGTATATTGTCACCTTGCTTATTTAACTCCTGTGCAGAGTACATCATGTGAAATGCTTGGCTGGATGAATCACAGATTGAAATCAAGATTGCTGGGAGAACTATCAATAACCTCAGATATGCAGATGACACCACCCTTATGGCAGAAAGTGAAGAGGAACTCAAAAGCCTCTTGATGAAAGTGAAAGAGGAGAGTGAAAAAGTTGGCTTAAAACTCAACATTCAAAAAATGAAGATCATGGCATCCAGTCCCATCACTTCATGGCGAATAGATGAGAAAACAATAGAAACAGTGACAGAATTTATTGTTGGGGGGCTGCAAAATCACTGCAGATGGTGACTGCAGCCATGAAATTAAAAGACGCTTGCTCCTTGGAAGAAAAGTTATGACCAACCTAGATGGCATATTAAAAAGCAGAGACATTACTTTGCTGACAAAGGTCCATCTAATCAAAGCTATGGTTTTTCCAGTAGTCATGTATGGATGTGAAAGTTGAACCATAAAGAAAGCCTAGCGCCAAAAAATTGATGCTTTTGAACTGTGGTGTTGAAGAAGACTCTTGAGAGTCCCTTAGACTGCAGGGATATCAAACCCATCAATCTTAAAGGAAATCAGTCCTGAATATTCATTAGAAGGACTGGTGCTGAAGCTGAAGCTCCAGTACCTTGGCCACCTGATCCAAAGAAGTGACTCACTGGAAAAGACCCTAATGCTGGGAAAGATTGAAGGCAGGAGGAGAAGGGAATGACAGAAGATGAGATGGTGAATGGCATCACCGACTCAATGGACATGAGTTTGAGTAAACTCTGGGAGTTGATGATGGAGAGGGAGGCCTGGCGTGCTGCAGTCCATGGGATTGCAAAGAGTCGGACATGACTGAGTGACTAAACTGAACTGATGATTCCAGACCACAGAGCCTCCAAAATCGGAATCATTATCCAGTTCTCAACTCTGGTTCTAGGCAGAGGGTGTGTTCTGGGGGTCCTGGGTCAGGTAGGTCTCCCTTTCTTGAGACTTATTTTCTCTCTTCAGTGGGGAGGCCCTATGGACAGGTGTGTGTTGCCTGATCCTGCCTTTAGGCTAAAGCTGATTATACTTGACCCTGATTGGAGCAATCAGACGAAAGCTTCTGAAAATTTAGAATCAATTCCTACAGCTCTTGAGCTGAGAGGATATGTGAACTCAGGGGCTGTCAGATAACCATATTGGGCTTTGTATAATGAGAATGCCTAGAGGAAGAGAGAGACTGGGGTGGGGGGCATGTGGCATTGGGGGGCTGTCTATTGTCTCACCATCTTCCCCATGTCTGGGGAGCTTGCCTTTCTGTCAGCTTGGTGGGAGCAAAGAAACACATTACAGAAGTCCTCAAAGCCAAATCATTGGCCCCTTGACTTCCTGGCTGCTGGTGCAGGGGCAAGTGGTCCTCGGCCAGATGGAATCAGCAGCTCCAGTCTGGGCTGGAGTCTGGAGACAAGGTTGTCAGGAAGTGGGGACACGCTAGAAGGAACTAAGGCTCCTTTGAGAAATGACTGATTCCTGGTCAGGGGCAGGAAATGTACACAATGAATCTGCAATATATATATTTTTTCATATTAGGAACCAGGGAGCTGCCCAGGTCTGGAGTCTGCCAAAGGACTCAGAAGCCAACTTGAAGGGGCTCCCACTGGCCAGAGCTGAAATAATTGAGCATCAAAAGGAATATAACTGCAAGGGACTGAGAACATTTCTATTTTGTTTTATCTCATGAATTCAAGATTGTATCAATAACAACAAAGCTCACAGGTTTCCTTTGGAGGATGTTGGTTTCCAAATGAATTATTTTGAAAACTGATAAATAAAGGAAACAAATCAAGCATCTGCTTTCCCTTTAGAAACTGTCGAGGTAACTCTACAATTGAAAGGCAAGTTTATCCTTTTAAGTATTCCAGCTAATAAATGACAAAAGAATGATAAAAGTTCACTATTGTTAATACCTAATGAAATAAAGGATTTAGGAAGGGATTGCCTATTGCTGCTGGTATCCAACAAAAGAGGCAAGTGGTCATCAGGGCTTTCTAATAGAAGTGTGCTCCATGACCTTGAGGCAGGGAATGATAGAACCTGCATCAGATCAAGCCTCTAGATCTAACATCTGATTTCCAGGATGTACAGGAAACAGAGGAACACAGTAAGTTAAACCATGGGGAAATAATCAGTAAAATTCAGACTGAGTGAAATTCTATAGGAACTGATGTCTTAAACAAACAGGTTGAAAAAGGAAAAAAAGAGAAAGGGGAAATAGAAACCTATAGTTGAAAGAGGCTTGTGAGACTCTTTTATTATATATTATAATATTATTAATATATTATACGCTAATCAACTGCAATATATCATCCTTATTTCAACCCAGCATTTAACAAATAAATATTGTAAAAATATTTATGAGACTATCAGACAACTTTGAAATCTGACTTGATACTTAATGATATTGAGGAATTATTTTAACACTTTGAAGAGTGATAATAGTTTTGTGGATATATATATACATCTCTCAATCAAGGGCAGTTTTGCTCTGTAAGAGACATTTGTCAATGTCTAGGGGGTGATAGAGAATGAGATGATTGAATGGCATCATTGACTCAATGGACATGAGTTTGAGTAAATTTTGGATGATAGTGAAGGACAGGGAAGCCTAGTGTGCTACAGTCCATGGGGTGACAAAGAGTCAGACACGACTCAGCAACCCAACAACAGGAGACATATTTAGGGGTGAGGAGAGGTGGCAACCCACTCCAGTGTTCTTGCCTAGAGAATCCCAGGGATGTGGGAGCCTGGTGGGCTGCCGTCTATGGGGTTGCACAAAGTCGGACACGACTGAAGCGACTTAGCAGCAGCAGCAGCAGCAGAGTACTGCCACTTGGTACTAGGGATAAGACCAGGGATGCTGCTAAACATCCTATTACACACAGGACAGTGGCAACAAAGGATGATCTGGTTGAAAATGTTGATAATGCTGATGTTGCAAAAGCTTCTTCTAGAGATACACGTTGACATAGTTATACCTTGATTCTGTCGTTTTATAAGATTAAGGTGTTTGCTTCAAGACATCACTGGCAGAAGAGGGCAGAAAGATGTATATAGGGTGCAGATAAAACAAGATGGGCCACAGGTTGAGAATTATTTAAGTTGGTAAGGAGAATTCATTATACTAGTCTCTCTCCTTGCGAGTATGTCTATATCCATCTATCGTCTATCTATCTATGCACATGTGTATACTACATATATAGGATGTATATATATACGCATGTGTGTATGTGTGCATGTATATATATTTATAACAAAAGATAACACACATGATCCAGGTGTGTGGAGACCGCGGTCTGGCAGCAGTGCCCCAGCAGCACACGATACCCAGGCCAGTGGGGGAGGGATGCCAGCTGAGAATCTGGTTTTTCTCCAAAGCCTCAGCAGTGAGGATGTGCATCCTCACCCTGCATGGGCTGTAGCATGATTTTGGCTGGATCTGGCTGGCTAGCCCTTCCTTGTTCTTGCTTTTCTTTTTTCTTCTTCTTTGTGCTTCCCAGAGATTCTGAGTCTTCTGATATCCTTTCAATATACTCTTTCTGTTTAGATTAACCAGAGTCAGTTACTGTGCAGCAAATATTTCTGACTGATGCAAGAAAAGAATGAAGCTGATGTTCAGAGAGTAGCTGAGATGACGGGATGACAAACTATGGGTGCAAAGAGACAGAGAGCAGGAGAGAGAGAAACATACCACATGCGCATGCGCGCGCACACACACACGCATAGTATTTCCTGTTCTTAATTACTATCTCCCTCTTGCGACCAAAGTTTAATTCCTGTCCTTGGATTCCATAAGATACTCCTATATTTGAGGGGAGGAGGGGAATAAAGTGCTCCTTACATTTAAGCAAATGTAAGTGGCCTTCTCTTACCTACAGCCCAAAGAATCTGTCGGTTTGCTGATTACATGCTCACCAACCAACCTTCTTTTTGCTATGCCTGATTCTGTTCACCCCAGTGCATCTGTTTCATAAATATTTGTTTAATGAATAAATGATTACAACTTGGCTCCAGACAAGGAATGAATGTTCTGTTAATGCCAGCAGATGCATTCTGGTCCTCTTGGCAATTCTAATAGTCATTATAAATGAAGGCATTTACTATATGTTCATTTTAGTATATATGTCTGTCTCTTGTGAGTTTTGCCAGCACGTTTCAGCCTCCTTGAACGTCACTGACTCTAGGGTGCTGAGTCCTTGTGCCTTGCCATGAATGAATGACCAAGATAAGGTCATCCCTCATGGCCCCTTGAGAGACAGCTCTCTATCCTCTTCCAGTGGTAGTCTTATATTGATAGACACAGTCCATTCAAGCTTCATTGATTAATATTGCATGTAGGAAGCCTGCATGGGCAGAGTAGCCTAGGTTTACAGAGAACAAACTTTGAGTCAAACAGATTAACTCTGTCACTTGCTACTGTATTATCTCAGCCAGCTTGTTTAACCTCTCTGTGCCTCAGTTTCCTCATCTCTAAAATGGATCATTTTAAGGATTAAATTTTTAAAATGTAGTCATTCTTTTCTCCAGGGGATCTTGCAGATTCTTTACCCTCTGAGCCACCAGGGAAGCCCCATACACATACAAACACACACAGAAGATGGTACATAAGGAGCACTCCATAAACAGTACCTTTATTATTATCACTTTTATTACCATAAGGAAGTTCTACTGGAATAGAGACCATCAACCAGGAAGTATAAGTGTAAGATGGTAAAGCTTAGGCTACTTCAAGGTCCCATGGTTCCCATTATGCCATTTACTCAGTGACCTCAGATTTGGTTGAGCCAGTTTGGGCCACCACACTAATTATGCAGCCCTGGCAATGTCAAGGGCATTGTCTGGTGGGGAGGGCTGTGTGTGTGGGCTCTGGGGTCCTGTCCACCTGAACTCTACCACCTTCTGCCTGTGTGAAATCAGGCTCAGCGTCTAACTGCTCTGAGGAGCAGTATATTCACTTGTGATGGGAAAGCAATACTGCTCATACCATGGAGTTGTTGGTGAGAATTCGATGCAATAATACATGTAAAATGCCTGGCACATGATGAGAGGTGTGTTGACGGATGTTTCACTTAATTCCACTTATTTTTTTCCCAGCTCTCACGATTGGTGACTAATCATTTCTACCAAAGAGGTCTTTTGTCTGGTACCCATTGTTTCCTGTCCTGAGGAGGGGAGATCAAAAGTTCTTCAAGGTCACCCAATCTGAAGGAATGAGGGGCAGACTTCTTGCTCTGTTATCACAAAGCACTGCATGTAATTTATCAAGAGTCAACAAGTGAAAAAAATCCACAGGTCTTTCCCACTTTGGCTCATACAGTGTTTTTAAAATTGGGCAACTGCTAAAAATCCTACATTTCACTTGAGCTAAATTATGGGTGGTCCTTTCAGGCAGAGAAAAAGGCTCTATTGCCCTACAGTTTCCATCACTCTTGTTAAGCACTCACCCACGTCTGCCTCACTTACTTCTTGGACCTGGCTAGTTGCTATAGCCGTCTGAGATCATGTCTGTGGAAGCTTTAAAACATGGTCTCAAATTCTTTAATGCTCCTCCCTTCAAGAGAGAAGATCCATGTCCCCCCTTGCACCTAGGTGGGCAGATGACTACTTCGACTAATAGAGTATGGCAGAAGTGACCCTGTGTGACTTTACAACAATAAAAGACAAAGCTTCTGCCTTGTCACCTTGGGGCACTTGCTTTGGGAGAAGCCAACTGCCATGTAAGAGACCTGACTCCCCTTGAGACTGCCATGCTGGAGAGGTCATGGTAGTTACGCCTGGAGTCAGCCCCAGCTGAGCTCCTAGCTGAGGCCAGCATCAGCTGTCAGCCATGTGTGTGAGTCATCTTGGAACTGGATCTCCAGCCCTAGTTGAGCCTTCAGATGATTGCAGCCTGGCCAACATCTGACAGTAACTGATTCTGACACCAGAATTTCTGTCTGGAAAAGTCATGAGAAAAACCAAGTGGGGCTTTCCTGGTGGCTCAGATGGTAGAGAATCTGTCTGCAATGCAGGAAACCCAGGTTTGATCCCTGGGTTGGGAATAGTCCCTGGAGAATGGAATGGTTACCCACTGCAGTATTCTTGCCTGGGAAATCCCATTGACAGTGGAGCCTGGTGGACTACAGTCCACGGGGTCACAAACAGTCAGACGTGACTGAGCAACTAATACTGCACACTTTAAGCTTAGGGTCATTAAATCTGGGGTGGTTTATTTCACAGCAAGCACCTCTATTATCAATATTCTGGTTTAGTCTACTTTGACAGTCATCGAGTTTGCAGAGGGTACACAAGAAGATGTGATTCTTCCTTTTCTGATGGCTAGAGTGAGAACTAGAGATCAGAGTACAATATAGGTTCATTCATTTATCCATCCAGGAAATAGTTATTGAGTATCTGCTATGTGTCATGGATTTGATAAGCACTGGGATTTTGGCAATGAGACAAAGTAGACCTATATTTTTGCCCCCAGGAGTTTACATTCCCCATGAGGAAAGGGACAACTACAAATACAGAAATATCTTTTACATCAGGTGCTGATAAGGGCTACAGAGAAAAACCAAGCAGGAGAGGGAAATGACAGGGCTGAGGCACAGATGGGGGTCCTAGGACTCTTATTGGTGGCTACTAGAGTATTTTAAGTATGTTCAAGTATAATAACAGCAGCAGCAACAGTATCAGCCATTGGTTGAGTGCCTACCATAATTCCCTTGTCATATGTATGCCTCCATTTACATTTCACAACAATCCTGAGTGGTAGGCAGATTATAACCATTTTACAAATGAGGGGGCTGTGGCTTGGAAAGGTTAATATCTTGCCAGAGAACACATCACTGGAGACTTGGGTGGAGCAGAAATGGGCACTGGCTGGTTCTCCCACCTCTGCTTTCCTTGAACCTCTTTGTCCCTCTTCTTCACTATCAGGGTGTTGAATCAGAAATCAAACTGGTGATCTCTCACTCTTCCATGCAGTGTTACACAGGAAAGAAACAGAGAAAGAAAAGAGAAAAGGGTTCCCTTCGGAGAGGAAGCAGTCAGGAAATGAAGGGACACACTTGAATGATTATGAATTTAGTGTTTATGCCTCTTTCTCTTGTCTCTCAAGTTCAGTTTAACATTCAACTGTTGAAGCCGACAATTTATGAGAATCTTGGGTGGGTAACTGCTGAAAACCTCCCTGTGGCTCTAGTCATGGCAGACAATTTATCCAGATGACTGCAGGGCTTTTAGGGTAAAATACTTCTGTAATATTTTTTCCCTTCTGCTCATGCTTTTCCCAAAGGGTGACAAATACTAGTTGTTTGCCAAGAAAGTGCAGTCTATGGTCTTGAATGAGACTGTCCTTATGCCTCAAGTCACTCTCAAAGAGAAAGGGATGTGACCAGTCTCCTGTCAGCTATCCCCTAGCTTGAGCCTGAGTCTCTAGCACTCCAGGGACCAGCCCCAAATCCTCTCCTCCTGGGCTCTCTGTCCCTCCCCCTCCCTTCTCCCTTGTCCACAGGAGAGAAAAATGTACCGCTTTACTTTGTTCCCTATAAATCATCAGGGTTAGCTTTTCTGGGGGAAAAAGCCTTCAGTAGAGGTAATGATGATGTAAGAAGCTTCCTTGGAAAAGTATATAATTTCCTAGGGGATATTGGCAAGGAGGATTTTGACCAAGGAACAGACCCCTCCCACCATAGCTAGGTGGGATGCTAATGGCTGTCCGGTCCTGTTTGGGGCATTCACCCATCTTGCTTTCCTTAATTGTCTAACCACTTGTGAGGGAGGCATGACTATTAGCTCACCATAGTGAGGTGTCAGTTGAATTTCAGAGAAGGGAGGTGACTTGCTGAAAACCACACTGCTAAGTTGGTATGTTGAGGAGAGGATCATCCTGGAAACAGCATAAGTAAAAGTGAGGAAGTGAGGACCAACATGTGATTGCTGCAAGTAACTGGATGTGGCTGGAGAGTTGCTGTGGGTGAAGGAGGGCAGGAGATGAGTTTGGGAAAGATTTTAGATGCTCTGACCCAAAAGACAGTGGGAGACCCCGAGGGATAGTTAAGCTGAGTGATATCACTTAAATCTCCAAAATTCTCCAAGCCAGGCTTCAACAGTATGTGAACCGTGAACTTCCAGCTGTTCAAGCAGGATTTAGAAAGGCAGAGGAACCAGAGGTCAAATTGCTAACATTCGTTGAATCACTGACAAAGCAAGAGAGTTCCAGAAAAACATCTACTTCTGCTTTATTGACTATGCCAAAGCCTTTGACTGTGTGGACCACAACAAACTCTGGAAAATTCAAGAGATGGGAATATCAGACCATCTGACCTGCCTCTTGAGAAATCTGTCTGCAGATCAAGAAGCAACAGTTAGAACTGGACATGGAACAACAGACTGGTTCCAAATAGGAAAAGCAGTATGTCAAGGCTGTATATTGTCACCCTGCTTATTTAACTTATATGCAGAGTACATCATAAGAAACACTGGGCTGGATGAAGCACACGTTGGAATCAAGATTGCTGGAAGAAATATCAATAAACTCAGATATGCAGATGACACCACCCTTATGGCAGAAAGTGAAGAAGAACTAAAGAGGCTCTTGATGAAAGTAAAAAAGAGGAGTGAAAAAGTTGGCATTCAGAAAACTAAGATCATGGCATCCAGTCCCATCACTTCATGGGAAATAGATGAGGAAACAGCGGAAACAGTGACAGACTTTATTTTTTGGGCTCCAAAATCACTGCGGATGGTGATTGCAGCCATGAAATTAAAAGATGCTTGCTCCTTGGAAGAGAAGTTATGACCAACCTAGACAACATATTAAAAAGCAGAGACATTACTTTGCCAACAAAAATCCATCTAGTCAACACTATGGTTTTTCCAGTAGTCATGTATGGATGTGAGAGTTGGAATATAAAGAAAGCTGAACACTTAAGAGTTGATACTTTTAAACTGTGGTGTTGGAGAAGACTCTGGAGAGTTCCTTGGAGTGCAAGGAGATCCAACCAGTCCATCCTACAATCAGTCCTGAATATTCATTGGAAGGACTGATGCTAAAGCTAAAACTCAAATACTTTGCCCATCTGATGCGAAGAACTGACTCATTTGAAAAGACCCAGATGCTGGGAATGACTGGAGGCAGGAGAAGGGAACGACAGAAGATGAGATGGTTGGATGGCATCACTGATTCAATGGATATGCATTTAAGTAAACTCCGTGAGTTTGTGATGGACAGGGAGGCCTGGCGTGCTGCAGTCCATGGGGTTGCAAAGAGTCAGACATGACTGAGCGACTGAACTGAACTGACTGTACTAATTAATTAATTGCATAAATTAATTTCAGAGGTCATTGCAGAGGGTAGGCTGAAGGAGTCCAGTGCAGAGTGACAACAGAGAGAGGATCTTGTCTCATGGACTCTGAGGAGGTCTGGGCCCTCAAGGAAGACACTACCCAGTGGGGAAGAGGAACCCACACAGGAGGGGAGATGGTGCCATGCCATATCTGTGTAGAGCATCCAGCTGGAGCACCTGGTCACCAAGTTTCCAGTGCCAAGTATCACATACATGGAGCAGTGATTAAAATTAGATCCACAATTCCTTCTAATTCTGCCTTGGTCAATAGCTCACACAACTCAGCTTCCTAAATTCCTGCTTCATTCATACTGCTCTCACTTTCCCAAGATGTGTGTGCATATGAATGTGCGTGTTTGAACTGAACCAAGGAAGAAATCTTGTTTTATTGTGAGATAATATCCCCCTCTGACCACAGTCAGACTCTGTCAAGTCTTAAAATTCATTTCAGCACAGTCTTTGTCATTAGGCAGATCTGAATTCAAGTTGGAGCCTTGCTACTTTACTATGTGACCTTGAGCAGACACCTGATCTCTGTGTACCTCAGTTTCTTTATCTGTAAAGTAAGGATAATTATGCTGCCTTTTCCTAGGGCTATTGCAAGGATGAGATAACGCATATTTATATGTTTATCTTAGAACATAGCATGGAGCAAGTGCATAATGAGCATTAACCATTGTTTCTTACCTTGTTATCTATAGCATTATTTCCAGGTATGACAGCTTTGGTTCACATCTTGACATAATCCCAAAGTCTTTAGAGCCATTTTTGTTTTTTTTTTTCTACACAGGTCTCAATGAATGGAAGAAAGTCCTAGAATATGATCAAACAGACTTGAATTGTCCTTAGTAGTCAAGAGCATTTGATTCCCAAGCATGGTCCAAGGACTGCCTCTCTCCCCCACTGTGGGGACCAGCCCAAGTGGAACCAGCTCAGAAACCTTCTGGGACTCAGTGCTTCATGAATTTTCTTATTGTCAGAAGCCCTCAGTAGAATTTCCCAGCTGCTGCTGCTGCTGCTGCTAAGTCACTTCGGTTGTGTCCAACTCTGTGCGACCCCATAGACAGAAGCCCAGCAGGCTCCTCCTTCCATGGGATTTTCCAGGCAAGAGTACTGGAGTGGGTTGCCATTGCCTTCTCCAGAATTTCCCAGCAAGAGTCATCAATCATGCCAGCCACTGATACTACAAACTGTGTGACTGATGCTACTTGCCAGGCATCTAATACAATATGGTTCTTGATTCTATACTTGGTTCCAACCCACTGAGGGAGAAGGAGAAGCAAAGTCCTGACTTTCTATGGAGCAGTAATTGGTAGAGGCAGACCATGAGTTAGCTTCAGACCTCCATTAACTCAGAAGCTCAGTCCTTCCTTGCTTCCATGTAGCCAATGCTTACACTAAATGGCAGAAAATGCTGCCCTTGCCGGGAGGTGTTTGATGAGGCTGAGCAGGAGGCATATTTCTTATGACTTCTCACATAATCCCCATGTGTTAACTCCAGGTTTCTTTCACCGAATGTTCACAAACACCCTACAACATAGGTATTAGCATTCCCATTCTCACTTATTTTAAGTGAGGAAACTAAAGTTCGGTGAGGGGATATGTCTTAAGACATACAGCTAGTGAGAGACTCAAAGAGACTCAAATGCTGCTATATTGTACTTTTTGCTATTGGTTGTTACAATTGTCCCATGATTCCATTTTAACAGATGGGAAAGCTGAGGCTAGAGGGTGTTAGATAGTTACTCAAAGACCCACAAAATAGTGATAGAAAAGGGTTTGAATCTAGGTCTGCTATTCCACTGTATAATCTATATCCTTGCTACCCAAACTGTGATCTGTGACTCAGCAGCATCAGCAACCTCCTGGAGATGTAGCCTCTTAGGACTCACTTAGATTTACTGAATCTAAATCTGCAGGGCATTGTGGGAACCCTGAGGTTTGAGAAGCAAAGGTCTGCATAGCCCATCTTTGCTGTGGAAAGACACTCTTGCAGAGACACTGTGGCAGCTAGTCTCCAAAGAGGTGCCCAAGAATCTATCCCCTCCCTTAATGCATATTCTATTCCTTCCATTCAGGGGTGAAACTTATTTCCCTTGAACCCGTGTGGTTCTTATGACTGGCTTTAACCATTAAAATGCACCAGAAATGATGTCCTGGGATTTCCAAGCAGCTTCTACTTCTACTTCTTGCCTCTTGGAACCCAGCGGCCCTGCTCAAGCTACACAGAGAAGACGCGTGGGTAAGAATTGAGGTTCTGGTCGATAGCCTCATTTGAGCATCTAGAAGACCCCAACTGCCAGTCAGCTAAGTAAACCAGCTTGGATGTCACATCCCCATCGAGACAAGTGTATCCTGAGCCAACACCACATTGAGCAGAAGAGTCACCCAGCTGAACCCTGTCAACCCACAGAATCAGGAAAGATAGTAAAATGCGTGTTGATTTAAGTCACTCAGGTAGTTAGTTATGCAGCAGTATATAACTGAAAGAGAACTTAGTAGCCTGAAGTAGGGTGTTGCTGAAACATAAATCTAAAATGCATAGCAATGACCTTGGAACCAGGCAGCAGGTGGAGGCCTGAAGCACCTTTAGGAGACTGTTAATGAAGCCTGGAAGGGTGAGTTTGGAGGCTATTGGAGGCAGGAGAAAATGAGACTTAAATAATGAACTGCCAGAACAATTAGCACAATGTCACCTGCAGTAACATGGAAACAGAAATAGTACCTAATGAATCTGTCAATCTGGTTAAGGAAATTTCCAGGCAGAATGCTGAGAGTGCCAACTGACTTTTATTAGTTCAGAGCTAATTATCTTTATTAATTAAAACTCAATAAAATTAAAAATCCAGTTCTCCAATTAAAAATCCATTGGAGAGTGAAAAATATTACAGAGCATTTTCGCCATTGGAAAAACTTCTGTTGAACTGCCCTCATCAAGTATTGGTAGGCGCTTTCAGGAAGTAGAAGATTTACCCAAAGCGTTAACCAAGAGACTGCCTCTCAAAGTGTGGTCCCCGGACTGGCAATATAAGCAACCCCCGAGACCTGAGAGCTTGTTAGAAATGAAACTTCTCAGGCTCCACCCCAGACCTACTGAATCAGACTCTAGGGGTGGGAGTAGGGGTGCAGGGGTAGGCAGAAACCTGTGTTTTAACTAGCCCTGCAGGGGACTCTCATGCCCATTAAACTTTAATTAGTACTAAAAAGAGTTTAATAAAGAGACTTGTGCTGTAGAGTTGAGGGCAGGGTTAAGGGAAGCAGCAAAGGACTGCAAAAGAGCAGGAACTAGCAGAGGGGAACTAACAGTATAAATGGGACCCAAGTGCCCTGGGGCCCTGGAAGAGAGCCTGCCTGATAGGCCCTCAGGCACTGGGGGACGCAGCTTCTCCAGAGTTGGGGCAAGCCCAGAGGGTTAGGGGGAAGGCAGCAAATACTGTCACCTCTCTCTCCTCTGCCCTCTATATTTTAACCGAAGTCCCTGTTGGCCCCAACCAACCCGAAGCCAGAGGACAAAGGAGCCTCCTCTGAACAGAGCAAGGCAGAGGCAGTGGGCAAATGGATCAGGGCAAATGAAATTGAACCAGCACATATAGTTTTAATACATTAGTTATATTTCAAAAAATACACATTTGAACTATGAATGCATAGCTATTACCACTAAATGCCTTTGCAAACAATCTTATTTACAACATCTTGGGGGAAATTTTGCTGTTAGCAATGAAGTCTCTCAGTACAGTTTCAAGGAGGGAAATAACTATTGCTAACACTTCCTTCCACTTTATTTTTCCCTCTTGTCCCCTCTTGTCCCCTGTTTTGTCTCCTTCTCTCTCAGTCTCTCTCTTCCTTCTCCCCTTCCCCATCCATCTTTATATTATGTAACAATATTTTAGTAAATAAAGTGGCTTGTCTGGTCTTTTTCATTTAAAGTTACATTTTGAGAATTTCCTTGTACCATTAAGGATTCTCTGAAAGCATGATTTTTTTGTGGCTGTGCAGATGGTTTAAAGATGACTGTTATTGTAAAACTGTCTCAAATCCTTTTGGGAAGTAGGTGGTGTATAACGCATGAATTTTAGATGAAAAGCAAGTTGTTCTTAATTTTACCCTGACCTCTAAAGTGCAGTAGCTCTTTGTGGATCTATTTCTCCAAAACCACAGAGACTGAAGGGATAATGACAATAACTCTCAAATTTTATACCATGTGCAAAAAAGTAAATTATATATATATATATATATTTTTCCACCTCGTGGCTCCTTTATATATATATATATATGTATATGTATATATATATATATATATACATATATATATAGTGTTGAACTGGGGGGTTTGTGCCAGGATCTGTTCAGTTTCTACCTTTGCAGCCTTGGAGAAATCTCATCTTGGAATCAGAGTGCTTAGACCAGCTATGATGTCACTCTCTCTGTCACTCATCTTTCCATTCCCTTAAGTCACCTCCTAAAGACTCCTCCCTGTATCTCCTCCAACTCTTTGCCTAAGTTCTAATTCTCCTCTTTCTCATCCCTGTCCCACCCAGTGGACTCAGATTCCCTCTACATCTCAGACTGTGGCAATACTATCTTTCCTGTTTTCACAGCATTTAATGGCTTATAATGCATTCTACTGCATGCAATCTCCTTAATTCCACAACAGTTCCTGGAGGTAGGCACTAATGTCTTCATTTAGTCATTTGCTCAAGCCACACAATTTACTGAACACCCACCCTGGTGGGGACTTGGGGAGAGTGATGCACAGGCAGAGAAAGTTCCTACTGTCATCCATCTCAAAATCCAGCAGGGGAGACAGACAGGAGACACAAAATAGGATAAATATACCCTAAAATTACAATTGTCCTAAGTGCTACAAAGGGGAAACAGGTATCACTTCTTGAGTATCTCCATAACTTGGAGAGTTAGTCTTGCTTTATCTTGACATCAGTCCCCCTGATGTGAGGGGTATAAATGTCTATCATACATATACATAATACACTGACATATGACTTTATGCACATCATATGTATGTGTATAGATATATAGACATGTATGGTTGTCTCTCAGTGTCCCTGAGGGATTGGTTCCAGGACCCCTGTGGATACCAAAAATCTACAGATATTGAAGTCCTTTAGTCAGCCCTCCATACCCACAGATTCTGCATAAGTAGCCACAGAGGGCCAACTGTATACATATGCAAATATAAATTTATATGTAATATAAATATTATATATAGTATATAATATATATGTCATATAAAATAGTTATTATTTCTATACGGATGAGAGTGCAAAAGCTATGCCCCAGGGTAACGGGGTGATTTGTCCAAGGTCTTGCAGCTTGTGCATGAAAGCATTTGGCATTAGAGCCCAGGTTTCTGACTCCAGAGCTCATGCTGCTTCCAGCCCTGGCACCTCCAGCCCCTGCCCTCACGTCCAGAAGGGGAGAAAATCCTTCTCAGGATTAATGGGAGAAAAGCTGTCTTGTTCTGTCACAAGGCACCGCAGTGTACACGTTGTCCCTGCGTTACAAGCATTAATTCGTTAATTGAAACAAACTCGACCCCAGAGCACCTGGCGGTCTGGTCGGCATTATTGCACCCATCACTCAACACTCCGTACAGATCTTGCCTCCTCCCAGATCCCCGCCTGAACGCTGGGCAGGAGGAGGAAGCTCCAGCTTCCCGTTCTGTGACAACCCCTGCTGTTATCCGTGCCTAGTCGGGTCCACCTTCAGCTCTGTTACTCACTGTCCACACTCTGGGCTGAGCATGGCCTCTCTCCCTCAGATCGATCTGATTGGAACTGCCAGCAGAGTTAATCATCCAGGACTCCAGGGAGCCTCCATCAGAGGCTGTGCTATCCTGAGGGTGGAATTCAGAACCTGACTGCTAGGCTGGGAGGCAGAGAGGAAGGGGCTAGTGTCCTGAGAGTTCATTGTGAATCAGGAAGTGAGAAGAGTTGAGTCCAATGAGTCAAGGTGGTAGATAACAGACTTTGATTTTCACACAATCCTCCAGACACCTAGACACTGGATGGCATATTTTATGATTTTATCTTATAATACATATGCATACTGTATTTTCATATATATACATATATACTTTAGTTTTCCACACACACATATATACAGATATATCCATATACATTTTTTATACAGTGATTATGGCATTAAGTTAATATGCAATGTATGTACATAAAAGGCATGATGAACTGGCAAGAGGATTTAAAATTTGAAGACTAGTCAGAATCCTGGCTCTGCTTCGTACCTCTATATTTAAGATGTGTAAGTCTTCTGGACTTCTGTTTTCCCTTCTACAAAGTGGGAATTATATAAGCAATATAATACAATATATTGGACTGTGAGGAAGGCTGAGCACCGAAGAATTGATGTTTTTGAACTGTGGTGTTGGAGAAGACTCTTGAGAGTCCCTTGGACTGCAAGGAGATCCAACCAGTCCATTCTGAAGGAGATCAGCCCTGGGATTTCTTTGGAAGGAATGATGCTCAAGCTGAAACTCCAGTACTTTGGCCACCTCATGTGAGAGTTGGCTCATTGGAAAAGACTCTGATGCTGGGAGGGATTGGGGGCAGGAGGAGAAGGGGACGACAGAGGATGAGATGGCTGGATGGCATCACTGACTCGATGGACGTGAGTCTGAGTGAACTACGGGAGCTGGTGATGGACAGGGAGGCCCGGCATGCTGTGATTCATGGGATCGCAAAGAGTCGGACACGACTGAGACTGAACTGAACTGAATATTACAATACAATATAATACAGCAATGCAAGCTGTTGCTCTTTGGGTATGTATCATTAGATACAAGGGATTCCCAGGTGGCTCAGTGGTAAAGAATCCACCTGTCCTTGCAGGAGATGCAAGTTCAATCCCTGGATCAGGAAGATCCTGGAGGAAGAACTGGCAACCCACTCCACTATTCTTGCCTGGAGAATCTCGCAGTCTATAGGGTCATGGAGAGTTGGACACAATTGAGCATGCACACAAGAATTAGATGCAAAGTAACTGGATCCGTACTCTTATCTCTACTTTCCTGCATATGGTCATCATACAATGTACCTTTACACACACTGAACAAAAGCCAGTTGGGAGGAAGAGAGTGAGTCACTGAACACTGGATGGAAGGGAATGGTGGGCCTACCTTCCACACTGGGTGCAGGGAGGCTGGCTTTGACTTTGCTTGTTTGCTGTCTATATGGAGGCACAGGGAAAAAGAAAATGAAAAAAGAATAGGGAATGCATCTGCTTCCCTATTCATTGAGGCTAGCGTATAATTCAGCCTACCCTGAGAAGTAACACCCTTCATCTACCTTGCAGAGGCAGCCGAAGAAAACGCAAAGGAAGAGCTGCTAGGACCAGCCATACTGAATCTGTCACATATAGTGGGAGAAGACGGTTTCCATTCAGCATTGTGATCTGCAGCAAAGCTTGGCTCAGAGAATGTTAGACTGCTGATTTCTCCCCCTGTGGGACTGGATGACAGGCAAATAATAGGATACAGGACAATAATTCTCTTTTCCTTTGAAGGAGAGTCTAGAAATGTGAACAGAGAGGAAGAAATGCACCTCTGAAATGTTGTCTAGTTTTGAAAGGCTTCTCTACTCTTGGGTTAAAAAGCTTAGTCAATGGTCAACTAGAGTAGAGTTGTCCTCCTTGGGAGAGGACTGGAAACATAAGTAGGCAGTTCTGCTTGTACTTTCCAGAGAATTCCCTCCTAACAGAACCTGGGGTGTTTTCCTGGAACCTGAGGAATAGGTGGTTCAACTCTAGCCCACCAGAATTCTTTGACATAAATTCTGACAACTCATTCATTAAGTGAAGCCTCCTTGCACCACAGAGGATAAAGATTAATTCTCTTTTCAATGACCATCTCAAATTATACCCAGTGCTGTTTCTAGCATAGCTTCCTAGTGATCATGCCTTGTCCCATTCTCCTTCTAAATTAGAGTTCAAAGAAGTTAAAGTCTGCAGTTCTCCCCCTTCCCAATTTTAACTCTGATTTATCTTAGTCTGAGTAGTTTCATTCAACTATGTTAATAGTAATAATGACAGTGGTAGTAGTCGTCATAGGAATAGGGATCATTGCTACCATGATCACTTACTATGAGTCAAGAACTCTTCTAAGCACTTTCAATATTAATTTGATATTCACAACCACCCTTTGAGGGTTATGTGATTTAGCCAGGGTCACATGGCAGGTATTTCCTGAATCCTGATCACTAAATTACATATCTCTGTATCTTTGGGGGTCAATTAAAGTCTTATCTGGGGAAGGTGGAGACAGAAAATAGGAGGAAAATGGAGACAATTTTCATAGATTATGCTTCAGTTTGATGCTGGACAAGTATACCAGTTGTGTGGAATTTAAGAACCATGAATTTAAGTTCAGTTGGGAAAAATCTCCCATGTAGAGGTTGTGAACCTCTGCTTTCCTTATTCTGGGGGAGAATCCACCTCTGTGTTGTAGCCCACCTCCTCTTTCAGAGCGTGGGATTTAATGAATTCACACTGGTATTCTTGTCATATTTGGATGGTTTCTGAGGTGGTGTCCAGGCTCCAGCTTTTGCTTGAGGATTTCTTCCTCCCATAAGAATTATTCCTAAATATTTAAAGCCTGTGATAACCAGTTCCCTTTGGGCCTGTTGGGGACAAATCCCCTGCACCACCTCTCAGTCACAGGTACCTCTTATACCTGTGGTACCTCAACTCTCTAAGCAATACTTGATAGCTCATGCTCTCCAAGGGCCCCATTGCCTGCACTTGTCTCTATTTTTCTTATCTTCAGCTATACCTCAAAGATTTAGGTAAATTCAAGGAAAGTCAATTGCTGAGTGGGAAATTTCAAAAATTAGCATTCAGGGAATTGGCTGTTGTGGAATTGGTGTTTGGTGTACCAATTCATCTGTGTGTTGACCTGAGCTATATCTTATGGTTCGTTAACCCTTGGTCTTTCTTTCATGAAAAGAAGGAAAGAAATAGAGAATGAAAGAAAGAAATGAGGGAGAGAGAAAAGGTGGGGTGAGGTAAAAAGGAAGGATAAAAAGACATCAATCCTGAAGCAAAACTAATTAACTGGCATTGACTAACTCCTAGCTCCAATTTAAAAATTAAAGAGTGTAGTATGAACACATCTCATCCCCCAAACACATCAAAAAGCTCAGCTTTGTGCTCAGGATGACCTCTTCTCAGTTCATTCTTTCTGCTTTGCTTTGCCATCCTCCATATCCAACTGCAAGACTGAAATCTTTTAAAAGTGATGCCTGAGTTTCTGAGAAAAATTGGTGCCTGACACATCCCTTAGATCCTTGAATTTCTCCCTTCACCATAACCCAAGACACTCAAGTGTCTACAAACTGCTTTGCAAAGAACTGGACACTGTAAAGGCTCAGTCATGTTGGTGTTGATGTTAATGATGAAGACGATGCCGATGACATCAAATTCTATTGAACAACTATTTACTGAACTCCAGTCATGTGCTGGGCTGTATACTCAGCTCAGTGGATGCAGAACTGAGTAATGCTAACTACAATTAATTTTTATGGAGTATTTAGTACATGCCAACCCCTGCTCCACATGCTCTCCATAACTTAACTCACTCAATGTCACAAGCACCCTGTGAGGAGCTCCTATGAGTGTCACTCCATGTGGTCACATGTCTAGCAGGTGGAAGAATGGCTTTCCCCATGGGTCCCTGTCACCCCTTCTCAGCTCCACCAAAGCCTGTGGTCTAGCCCAGGGTAGCAGTAGGGGGGAGTAGGGCTGAGTAGAAAGGGGTGTGGGGATCCACAGTAAAGGGGGACTGTTCATATCTTCTCTAAATCACTTGTGTCTGAGAAAGTTCTTGAGACATCACTAAAGTGAATTGCACCTCCCCAGGTTCCACTTACTCAGCCTCCATCAATAATTTACCATCCTAACAGCCGGGCTGGGAAAGGGGTGGCTTGTTGCTACTGCTGCACCATCTGTGTTTCTCCATTAATCTTAATGTGTCTTCCTGAGAAATTCAAAAAGGACATGTCCTCCCATCCACTCTCTGAGCGGGGCTGGAAGCTGGACACTGGAAACTTCATCTGATGGTTGTTGGGGACACCGACAGTCCCACTCACATGTCAAAGCCATGCCTCACTCGGCACCTTCACCTACCTGGTTGCCATGATGCTATCTCTGCTTCCTTGTTTCTTCCTCTTCCTTCAGTACAGAATGCCAAATGTCCAGTACCCTACCTCTTTGAATAATCCTAGGTGAAATACCCTTGCAGGCGCTTTGGCACAAGGATTCCCACAGATCACTGCTTCCTCATCCTTTCTTATTAATCCTAATCCCTTGTTCTTTAAGTTCTGTTCAGTTCAGTCACTCAGTCGTGTCCGAATCTTTGCGACCTCATGAATTGCAGCACGCCAGGCCTCCCTGTCCATTACCAACTCCCGGATTTCACCCAAATTCATGAGCATAGAGTCGGTGATGCCATCCAACTATCTCATCCTCTGTCTTCCTCTTTTCCTCCTGCCCCCAATCCCTCCCAGCATTGGGGTCTTTTCCAATGAGTCAACTCTTTGTGAGGTGGCCAAAGTATTTGAGTTTCAGCTTCAGCATCAGTCCTTCCAATGAATATTCAGGACTGGTCTCCTTTAGGATGGACTGGTTGGATCCTCTTGCAGTCCAAGGGACTCTCAAGAGTCTTCCCCAACACCACAGTTCAAAAGCATCAATTCTTCGGTGCTCAGCTTTCTTCACAGCCCAACTCTCACATCCATACATGACCACTGGAAAAACCACAGCCTTGACTAGACGGATCTTTGTTGGCAAAGTAATGTCTCTGCTTTTGAATATGCTATCTAGGTTGGTCATAACTTTCCTTCCAAGGAGTAAGCATCTTTTAATTTCATGGCTGCAATCACCACCTGCAGTGATTTTGGAGCCCCCCAAAATAAAGTCTGACACTGTTTCCACTGTTTCCCAACTATTTTCCATGAAGTGATGGGACCAGATGCCATGATCTTAGTTTTCTTAATGTTGAGCTTTAAGCCAACTTTTTCACTGTCCTCTTTCACTTTCATCAAGAGGCCTTTGAGTTCCTCTTCACTTTCTGCCATAAGGGTGATGTCATCTGCATATCGGAGGTTATTGAAATTTCTCCCGGCAATCTTGATTCCAGATTGTGCTTCCTCCAGCTCAGCGTTTCTCATGATGTACTCTCATGATATAAGTTAAATAAGCAGGGTGACAATATACAGCCTTGATATACTCCTTTCCCTATTTGGAACCAGTCTGTTATTCCATATCTAGTTCTAACTGTTGCTTCCTGACCTGCATATAGGTTTCTCAAGAGGCAGGTTAGATGGTCTGGTATTCCCATCTCTTTCAGAATTTTCCAGTTTATTGTGATCCACACAGTCAAAGGCTTTGGCATAGTCAATACACCAGAAATAGATGTTTTTCTGGAACTCTCTTGCTTTTTCGATGATCCAGCAGATGTTGGCAATTTGATCTATGGTTCCTCTGCCTTTTCTAAATCCAGCTTGAACATCTGGAAGTTCACGGTTCACATATTGCTGAAGCCTTGCTTGGAGAATTTTGAACACTCCTTTACTAGCGTGTGAGATGAGTGGAATTGTGCAGTATTTTGAGCATTCTTTGGTATTGCCTTTCTTTGGGATTGGAATGAAAACTGACCTTTTCCAGCCCTGTGGCCACTGCTGAGTTTTCCAAATTTGCTGGCATATTGAGTGCAGCACTTTCACAGCATCATCTTTCAGGATTTGAAAGAGCTCAACTGGAATTCCATCACCTCCACTAGCTTTGTTCATAGTGTTGCTTCCTAAGGCCCACTTGACTTCACATTCCAGGATGTCTGGCTCTAGGTGAGTGATCACATCATCATGATTATCTTGGTTGTGAAGATCTTTTTTGTACAGTTGTACTGTGTATTCTTGCCACCCCTTCTTAATATCTTCTGCTTCTGTTAGGTCCATACCATTTCTGTCCTTTATCGAGCCCATCTTTGCATGAAATGTTCCCTTGGTATCTCTAATGTTCCTGAAGAGATCTCTAGTCTTTCCCATTGTGTTGTTTTCCTCTATTTCTTTGCATTGATTACTGAGGAAGGCTTTCTTATCTCTCCTTGCTATTCTTTGGAACTCTGCATTCAAATGGGAATATCTTTCCTTTCCTCCTTTGCTTTTTGCTTCTCTCCTTTTCACAGCTATTTGTAAGGCCTCCCCAGACCGCCATTTTGCTTTTTTGCATTTCTTTTCCATGGGGATGGTCTTGATCCCTGTCTCCTGTACAATGTCATGAACCTCCATCCATAGTTCTTCTGGCAGTCTATTTATCAGATCTAGTCCCTTAAATCTATTTCTCACTTCCACTGTATAATCATAAGGGATTTGATTTAGGTCATACCTGAATGGTCTAGTAATTTTCCCTACTTTTTAAATTTAAGTCTGAATTTGGCAATAAGGAGCTCATGATCTGAGCCACAGTCAGCTCCCAGTCTTGTTTTTGCTGACTATATAGAGCTTCTCCATCTTTGGCTGCAAAGAGTATAATCAATCTGATTTCGGTGTTGACCATCTGGCAATGTCCATGTGTAGAGTCTTCTCTTGTGTTGTTGGAAGAGGGTGTTTGCTATGACCAGTGCATTCTTTTGGCAAAACTCTATTAGCCTTTGCCCTGCTTCATTCCGCATTCCAAGGCCAAGTTTTCCTGTTACTCCAGGTGTTTCTTGACTTCCTACCCTTGCATTCCAGTCCCCTATATTGAAAAGAACATCTTTTTTGGGTGTCAGTTCTAAAAGGTGTTGTAGGTCTTCATAGAACCGTTCAACTTCAGCTTCTTCAGTACTACTGGTTGGGGCATAGACTTGGATAACTGATATTGAATGGTTTGCCTTGGAAATGAACAGAGATCATTCTGTCGTTTTTGAGATTGCATCCAAGGACTGCATTTCAGACTCTTTTGTTGATCATGATGGCTACTCCGTTTCTTCTAAGTGATTCCTGCCCACAGTAGTAGATAAAATGGTCATCTGAGTTAAATTCACCCATTCCAGTCCATTTTAGTTTGCTGATTCCTAGAATGTCGACATTCACTCTTGCCACATCCTGTTTGACCAATTCCAATTTGCCTTAATTCATGGACCTGACATTCCAGGTTCCTATGCAATATTGCTCTTTACAGCATTGGACCTTGCTTCTATCACTAATCACATCCACAACTGGGTATTGTTTTTGCTTTGGCTCCATCCATTCATTCTTTCTGGAGTTATTTCTCCATTGATCTCCTTTAGCATATCGGGCACCTACCAACCTGGGGAATTCATCTTTCTGTGTCCTATCATTTGCCTTTTCTTTATCTAGCCCTGTTAACAGCCTTGACCTGATATGACTCAGTTCATGTATCTCCATCAGGTGAGAAGACTCATTCATTCTCCTTCCTTCACCCTTTAGTCCCCTCCTCAAATGTTAGGAGGGAGACTTCACTGTCCTGCAGGTTTCTCTCACTCCCTCTCCTTCTCCCCCTTGGTTAAAGGTAGCTCCCTCCTTAGGGATGTTTAAACCAAACACCTCAGTGCTCTCTGCTAAACTCGCTCTTCTCTTAACTCAACCTTGGTCATACTCTTGTCAGCAAGTCCTATTGGCGTCCCTTTCAAATACATCCAGAATCTAACTACTTCTCATCTTCCCTGTCATAATCTCCTGGTTCAAGCCATTATGAATCCCTTAACAGTTACAACAGCTTTCTAAATGTTCTCTCTGCTCCCATCCTCACTTCTTAAAGGCAGAATGAGACTTTAAAAACATGGCGCACACAAAAAAAATAATAAAAATAAAAACATGGCGCATTCCATCACTCCTCTGCTCTCTGCCCCTGGGGCTCCTCATCAATGCAAAGGGCAATCCCAGGTCTCCACCTTTATTTACAAGGCTGTGCATCATGTGCCTCCTGAAACCTTCAAAGCAAAGCTCCCACCACATCCTCTTACTCCTCCAAGGTCAATGCCTTATTGGAAGGGCCTTGAATTTAGTAGGAACTTTCATATCTCAAAGCCTGGATGCTGTCACTGCTTCCTGGGATAACCTCTGACCTGCTCACAAAAATTTCTTTACATCTCTGCTCAAGATTAGCTTATCCAAGAGCCTCCATCAGTTTCTACCCTCTTCCATGATCTATTTCTCTGTATGACCTTCATAATCTTCTGACATATATGTTCTGTTGTTGTTCAGTCACTCAGTCATGTCTGACTCTTTGCAACTCCGTGGACTGCAGCACACTAGGTTTCCCTATTCTTCACAATCTCTGGAGCTTGCTCAAACTCATGTCCATTGAGTAGGTGATGTTTGTCATGGTTTCTCTCCACCAGGAAAGCTCCACAAGAGTAGGGACTTTGTTTTTGTCTCTGCTTTATCCCAGGACCAAGAACAGTGCTTCACACATGGTGGATCCTCAGTAAAGATGTAATAAGCACTTTGATTTAAGAGGTAGGATGGCAAGGTGGTTAGGAGGTGAAGTTCTGCAGCAAATATCCTAGAGTTTTAATCACAGATCTGCTGGTTAATAGTTAATGATCTTAGACAAGTTATTTAACCTTTTTGTACTTCAATTTCTTCACTGTAGCAAGGGTATGATAATACTCCAGAGAGTTTTTGACAGGATTAAATGAATTACTATTTGTGGAACATTTAGACCAGTGTCAAGTACATTCTTACTGGGTTTTATCAGTGATTGTTGTTCAGTTGTGTCCAACTCTTTGCAACCTCATGAACTGCCTCACGGCAGGCTTCCCTGTTTTTCACTATCTCTCTTGGAGTCTGCTCAAACTCAGGTCTGTTGAGTTGGTGATGCCATCCAACCATCTCATCTTCTGTTGCACCCTTCTCCTTCTGCATTTAAGCTTTTCCAGCATCAGGGTCTTTTCCAGTGAGTCAGCTCTTCACATCAGGTGGCCAAAGTATTGGAGCTTCAGCTTCAGCATCAGTCCTTCCAACGAATATTCAGGATTTATTTCCCTTTAGGATTGATTGGTTGGATCTCCTCGCTGTTCAAGGGACTGTCAAGAGTCTTCTCCAGCACCACAGTTTGAAAGCATCAATTCTTCCATGCTCAGCCTTCTTTATGGTCCAACTCTCAATGTTTCCTTTTATTATTTTTGACTTCTAGTCTGACCATGGATGAGTGAGTTGGGGAAACCACTTTAACCTCTTTGGGTTGCAGCTTTCTTCCTTCCTTCCTTCAGAACCAAGTGCATGAAATGGCTAAACGCTTCTTGTGTGATCTACCCCTGCTTCATCTCACACTGCTCTCTCCTTCAAGTATGAAGTTCCAGTTACATCAGACTTTCAGTTTCTAGGCTGCATCTTTCACATCGGGAACTCTGCACACACAGATTTCTCTGCCCCTGGCCCTTACTAATCACTGAGATTTCTTCAAGGAGACTTTCCTGGTTCCTAAACTGTGTTGAGTCTCTCTGCTAAAGCCCCTCTCTATGGTCTGCATAATTGACATGATGAATCCTAAATCCCCAATGAGATGGTGTTAGGAGGTAGTGCGTTTGGGAGGTTATTAGGTCATGAGGTTGGAGCACTCTTAAATGAGATAACTGCCCTTATAAAAGAGACTTCTTGACACTGTATGCAGGTCAAGAAGCAACAGTTAGAACTGGACATGGAACAACAGACTGGTTCCAAATAGGGAAAGGAGTACATCAAGGCTGTATATTGTCATCCTGCTTATTTAACTTATATGCAGAGTACATCATGAGAAACGCTGGGCTGGAGGAAGCACAAGCTGGAATCAAGATTGCCGGGATAAATTTCAATAACCTCAGATATGCAGATGACACTACACTTATGGAAGAAAGCAAAGAAGAACTAAAGAGCCTGTTGATGAAAGTGAAAGAGGAGAGTGAAAAAGTTGGCTTAAAACTCAACATTTAGAAAACAAAGATCATGGCATCTGGTCCCATCACTTCATGGCAAACAGGTGGGAAAACAGTGGAAACAATGACAGACTTTACTTTAGGGGGCTCCAAAATCACTGCAGATGGTGACTACAGCCATGAATTTAAAAGACACTTGCTCCTTGGAAGAAAAGTTATGACCAACCTAGACAGCATATTAAAAAGCAGAGACATTACTTTACCAATAAAGGTCCATCTTGTTAAGGTTATGGTTTTTCCAGTGGTCATGTATGGAAATGAGAGTTGGACTGTAAAGAATGCTGAGTGCCAAAAAACTAATGCTTTTTAACTATGAGGTTGGAGAAGACTCTTGAGAGTTCCTTGGGCAGCAAGGAGATCTAACCAGTCCATCCTAAAGGAAATCAGTCCTGAATATCCACTGGAAGGTACTAGTCTGGGTTCTGTTCAGCTTCAGCTTCAGCTGAAGCTCCAATACTTTGGCCACCTGCTGCAAAGAACTGACTCACTGGAAAAGATCCTGATTCTGGGAAAGATTGAAGGCAGGAGGAGAAGGGGATGACAGAGGATGAGATGGTTGGATGGCGTCACTGACTCAATGAACACAAATTTGAGTAAACTCCGTGAGTTGGTGATGGACAGGGAGGCCTGGCATGTGGCAGTCCATGGGTCACAAAGAGTCAGACATGACTGAGCGACTGAACTGAACTGAACTGAACTGAAAAGAGACTCCACAGAGCTCTCTAGTATCTTTCAGTGTGTGTGAATATGACCTAGAAGATAGCCCTCCCTCAACCTTGGCGGCACCCTGGTCTTGGTGCCACCAAGTCTCTAGAACTATGAGACATAAATTTCTATTGATAAGTCACCCATCTGTGGCCCAAAAAGGATTAAGATACCCTCAGAGAGTTTTGCATTTCTCCCTCTTAGCACTTATTATTTGTATTATACTGGACAGTACTTATTAATATATTGTGGACTTAGTTGTTGAGAATTTCTGAGCTCTCAGCTGGGCTACAAGTCTCATAAGGACAGTGAACTTCTCTGGGTTACCCACAACCATATTATCTCTTATGGCTGGCACAGCACTTGCCATTGAGTAGATACTGAATAAACATTAGTGAATGAATGTTGAAGGCATGTAAGTTTAAGCTAAATTATTTAAAATTCTCCTTCATAGCTGAAATGCACTGTTTAGGAACAGTTGGGGAAGAATTCAAACCATCTTCTCACTTAGATGGTGCCAGATTGTTGAGAGCAGTGAAAACAAGCCACTGGCATCACTGGTTTCTGCTTTCCACTAGGGAATTCTACATCATTCCTGGGGATAGGTGATTTTCCTTAAGCCAGTCACATTTGAAACCACCCAGTACTGCTTGAAGCCCACTGCCGCCTCTTCCTTCAGTCTGGCCCTAACAATCATCTCTCTATGTTCAGGCAGCAGTTAATTTCAGGTAGCAATTAAATGAAACCAAATTGCTGTTTGAATACCATAAATCATTTAACAGAATAGCTTTTTGTCTGCCAAACAGAATTAATCCTCAAAGCTGGAAAAATACACCAAGTGCATATAAGTATGTGTGCATTTTTTCCCTTCTGAAAACAAACAGAAAGATTTTATTTTAACCTTTTGCTTTTCAATGAAAACTTTCCAGCTTACTTAATATGGAACTCCCATGCACCCAACGCCCAGCCCCAACAACTATAAGCAGGTTGCCCAGCTTGTTTCATCGAAATCCCTAACTCCTTTTATATTTTCCTGCTGAAATTTTCCAACATAAATCCTAGATGTGATATCATTCTATTGCAAACATCAAAGACAGAGACTTTTCTTTCCCTACTGGGACACAGAGCTCTTAGCATACCCAGCAGACCAGCAACACTTCTCCAATAGCTTTTGGTACCTAACCCATACTCATTCTGGTGCAGTGGGAAGCTATGAAAGCCCAGTGTGGATTTATGTGGTTACACTCTGGAGAGAGGAGCAGCCTCTTCCAATCACCCCTAGGGATGGAGATGATTTGGCAAGGATGCCTGTGGCCCAGCATGGGAGGAAGGTGAGATGCCTGCTTCATGAGCCAGATGTGCAAGATCAACAGTCAATTATTCCAGCAGCAGATGCTATTGTCAGAGCACTCAAGGTGTCATTTGTGACAATCTGTTTAGGTCTGTCTGTCTGCCTGACTCTCTAATTCATCCATCTGTCACTCTACTGGTCTACCCATCATACTGATCTATCCAGGCATCCACCCATCTAGCTAGTGTTCACCCTCTCTTAAATCGATTTAAGTGATTGCTGTAAGCTGTCCATTGGTGCATGTAATTCATTCCATTGCCAATAGTAACTCAAAGTCGTTTGGTTTTTGCCCTACCTGCCCATGCAGAATCTCAACCTCCTGAAATTCTCCCTGTCTTCAAACATACTCTACAATGTATTTCCTTAATTTATTGCCTCTTATTCTCTCTTGAATGAGAGCAGGCATTTTGATCTGTTTTGTTCACTGTTGTATCCCAGAGCTTTGCCCAAGGCCTGGAATAGTGAAGGTACTCAATTCATATTTGATGAATGAATGAATAATTCATTATTATTCCCATTTTACAGATGAGTTACTGAACTCAAGGAGGTTAAATAATTTGCTCAAAGTCGCACATCCAAAAAAGGGAAAAGCTGAGCTTTGAAGACAGGTTTGTCCATGGCCCTCATCCTTTTAGCAGATTGTCATACAGTCTCCGGCAAATTACATATTCTATAGCAGAAGATATAATTTGGCTGCATTCTGTCATCTTTTCTGGAAGTTAATGTTATTGTCAAACCTAAAATCCTCTGAGCTGGAGGAGGATTTTTATCCTATCCCATAGAGGGCATGATTTTAAAAACTTGGATTATTGATAGCCCCAGTTTTTCCCTTTTGATTTGTGCATTTGTATATCTTGGTTAGGGGGGCTTTCCTGGTAGTTCAGACAGTAAAGAATCTAATCTCAAGGCAGGATTGGGTTCGATCCCTTGGTCAGGAAGATCCCCTGGAGAAGGGAATGGCAGCCTACTCCAGTATTCTTGCTTGAAGAGTTCCATGGACAGAGGATCCTGGTGGGCTGCCGTCCATGGGGTCACAAAGGGTTGGACAGGACTGAGCAACTAATAGACACATGTCTTGGTTATATGCAAGAAAGTTGATTTGAGTGTGATATAAACATGGAAAAATGCAACAAAAATAATCTGGAAATTTCTTTTATAATCAAAAGAATTCAGGGATATATATTTTGGGAATGGAGTAATCTATTTTCCAAGATTCCTGATCATTTGCTTATTTTAGCAGATATTTCTTGAGCGTGTACTGTATTTCTAGCAGTCTACTCACTATTGGAAATGTACCCATGAAGAACATAAAGGCTTACCTAAGGTTGTGAGATGATCTTCAGGAAAATATTGGGTCACTTTGAAAATGTATGTACCTTAAACTAAGTTAAAATATTTTGCATACTTGATATTTAAACCAATTATATAACTAATTTTAATGTATTTAATTAAATTAATCATTTAATTATTTAATTAATGATTTGTGCTTGTCTATTAAATTTTTCTGATTTTTCAAAAGAAACAGTCATCTTACTTTATAGTAACAGTATAGAATGTTGAGGGAAGTGTGAAATGATCCAGTTTTACTTTCTGAGCTATATATAATTACCGTTTTGTTTGTAAAAAATAAACAAACATTGGCAACTTCATATAGCTCAGTTTAAGTTTATCTAACTATAAGCTAAAATGCTGGATGGTCCTGTTTAATCCTGGGAATCATAGACTGGAAATAATATCATAGTCCAGTATTGAAGCTATTAGTGAAGCGTGTCCTTAAAACTTGACCATGGTGGTAGGGTTGCCTTTTGGAGGCCATTGTGAGAGAGACTGGTATCCTCATAAAGGGTCAGAGAAGTGATGTGAAAAATCACCTTAAAAAGACTGAATGGGTATTAGGCCTGTAGAATGCTAATGTAACCTGACTGAATGTGTTAACAGAGTCAAATAAAGAAAGTGCCAGTCAAAAAGAGACAGCAAGTGATTGCTCAGCCACGGGGACAAAAGAAGGAAGAGAAACCACTGTCACACTCGGCCCAGAACTGTCCGGCTCAAAGGAAATATTAACAAACAGAATTTTTCTTTTTCTTTTTTGCGGTACCATTTACATATGCTAAAATGTGCAGTGTTCAATTAAATGAATTTTGACAGTTATAAACAACCGCCAAAACCAGGATATAATACCTTTCCTTCATTCAGTCCTGGTGCCTTTAGCAAACCACAGTATTAATTTAGATTTTAATGAGATTTCTTATTTTTACTTTATTTTGCTTATTATTTTTGGCAAGTAATGCAGATTTTTCACCACTTATTTTATGTCTGTAAAATAATCACAGAGATATAAAGCTTTATTTTAAAAATAAGTGTATTCAGATAATATAAAAGAGAGTTGACCTTTAAAAAGTTGTATAAATGTATCAGTTTGATTAAGGACTAACTTTCCGGTACTAAACAAGGTGTTAGAAGAGGAGTTTGTTCTTTTTCCTCCAAATGAATGGGGCTTTGCATGGGGAATGCAAATATGCAAGGTGTAGGTTTAATAGATGTGAGCTTCAATAGTACTACAACTTCCCTAAACCCAGTGAGGAAGAAAGTGTGGGAGTCCTTAGTCAAAGAGGGGAGTAAAGAGCTACAATTTTGTAATCTTCAGATTGATCACTCTAACAGTTTGTGAGTTCCTTAGGAAGCTTTTTTTTTATCTATATGCGGTCAGTTAAAATCAGAATTTCTATCAGGGGCTGTCAGCAAAGCAATAGCAGTGGAATGGACTGGTTGGGAATCCCACTGTTTCCGGCTGTTCTGGAGTGCTGGTCATCTGAGCATTGTTGTTGCTCAGTCGCTATGTTGTATCCAACTCTCTATTAGTGGTGGCAAGGTTTCCAAAGTGGGACTACCCAGGCTTATTAAAACCACCAATCCTTAAAATTGCATAATTCTGAAAAGGAAGCACTTTCTTACATTTCAACATGCAACTGAAATCTCCTGTCAATTTGTTGTTCTTTGTTTAGTCGCTAAGTTATGTTCAACCCTTTGCGACCCCACGGACTGCTGCACACCAGGCTTCCCTGTTCTTCACTATCTCCCTGAGTTTGCTCAAACTCACATCCGTTGATTAGGTAATGCCATTCAACCATCTCATCCCCTGTCACCCGCTTCTCCTCCTGCCCTCAATCTTTCCCAGCATCAAGGTCTTTTCCAGTGAGTCAGTTCTTCAGTCCGATGGCCAAAGTACTGAAGCTTCAGCTTCAGCATCAGTCCTTCCATGAATACTCAGGGTTTATTTTCTTTAGGATTGACTGGTTTGGTTTCCTTGCTGTCCAAGGGACTCTGAAGAGTCTTCTCCAGCATCACAATTAGAAAGCATCAATCCTTCAGCACTCAACCTTCTTTACGGCCCAACTCTCACATCCATACATGACTACTGGAAATACCGTAGCTTTGACTAGATGGACCTTTGGCAGCAAAATGATGTCTCTGTTTTTCAATATGCTATTTAGGTTTGTCATAGTTGTTCTTCCAAGGAGCAAGGTCTTTTAATTCCATGACTGCAGTCCCTATCTGCAGTGATTTTGGAGCCCAAGAAAGCAAAGTCTGCCACCGCCTCCATTTTTTCCCCATCTATTTGCCATAAAGTAATTTGGCCACCTCATGCGAAGAGTTGACTCACTGGAAAAGACTCTGATGCTGGGAGGGATTGGGGGCAGGAGGAAAAGGGGATGACAGAGGATGAGATGGCTGGATGGCATCACCGACTCGATGGACGTGAGTTTGAGTGAACTTCAGGAGTTGGTGATGGACAGGGAGGCCTGGTGTGCTGCGATTCATGGGGTCGCAAAGAGTCGGACATGACTGAGCAACGTGACTGAACTGATCTGACTGAATGGGACCAGATGCCATGATCTTAGTTTTTTGAATGTTGAGTTTTAAGCCAACTTTTTCACTCTCCTCTTTGACTTTCATCAAGAGGCTCTTTAGTTCCTCTTCGCTTTCTGCCATTAAGGTGGTATCATCTACACATCTGAGGTTGTTGATATTTCTCCTGGCAATCTTGATTCCAGTTTGTGAGTCATCCAGCCTGGCATTTTCCAAGATGCACTCTGCATATAAGTTAAATAAATAGAGTGAAAATACACAGCCTTGATGTACTCCTTTCCCAATTTTGAACCAATCCATTGTTCTATGTCTGGATGTAACTGTTGCTTCTTGATCTGCATACAGGTTTCTCAGGAGGCAGGTAAGGTGGTCTGGTATTCTCATTTCTTTAAAAATTTTCCACAGTTTGTTGTGATCCATACAGTCAAAAAGGCTTTAGGGTAGTCAAGGAAGCAGAAGTGGATGTTTTTTTCTGGAATTCTCTTGCTTTTTCAATGATCCAATAGGTTGACAACTTGATCTCTGATTCCTCTGCCTTTTCTAAATCCAGCTTATACATCTGAACATTCTCAGTTCATGTACTGTGGAAGCCTAGCTTGAAGGATTTTGAGAATTACCTTGCTGGCACATGGAACGAGCACAGTTGTAGGGTAGTTTGAACATTGTTTAGCATTGCCCTTCTTTGGAATTTGAACAAAAACTGACCTTATCCAGTCCTGTGGCCATTGCTAAATTTTCCTCTCAATTACTATTTGATTAAAAAAAAGAAGGTTGTAAAAGCAGTTTTACATTTAAGAAGGACCTGTAGTCTTTAGCTCTATTAGGAAATATCTGGTGGCAAAAGAGAAAAACTCTTGATATAAAAAAGTGTTTTCTTGAAGACTCCTAGCCCCACCCAACAAGAGGATTGTCTAGGAGCCCCTTATCAAGGTAGTAGATAGTAGTACCAGTAGGTATAGTGAAAAGTCATATAGGTGGTACCAGAATGCCTGAAGTTTAAGAGCTGTGAGGCAAGGTCTTCTGTTACTGTGAGATGAATTCATCAGTCCATCTTATCCTGATGCTGCTGAACTTTTGATTGGTCTAACTCCTCTAGCTTTGCGTGTCTAATCATCAGATGACCTTTGAATATTACTTGGTTGTTGACAAGGAGAGAAAATACTGGTCGCATGGAGTTAGAGGAATCCAGCCTGTGTGATGATGAATTTGTATTAAAAGCTATTCAATTAAGTTTTAGATTTTAAACATTAATCTTGAAAACTTGGATAATGTGATTGTGCAACTGAAGACAGATTCATTGTTGGTTTGTTGGCAAAATCGGGATTCAGTCTGCAAGCATGAAGTTTACATGTAGGACTACAGGATGAGCATTGAGGTGACAACTGGCTTTCTCTGGGCTGAGGGGAACTGGCTGCCTCTGAAGGACCAGCTGGATCCAGGTCCATTGTAGGCAGTCATTCTGTGCTAGTCAATGCATATTTCAAGTAATGGCTAATGTGTCCTTGACCCCCCTCTCCAGATAACAAATAGTGAACTCAACATAAGGAATTATGAAACATTTGATGGTTGAGAATAGTTACTGTGGCACAACGGTAAAGCATCCTCCTTCCAATGCAGAAGACACAAGAGACATGAGTTTGATCCCTGGTCAGGAAGATCTCCTGGAATAGGAAATGGCAATCCACTCCAGTATTCTTTCCTGGAAAATCCCATGTATGGAGGAGCCTGGTGGGCTACAGCCCATGGAGTCGCAAAAAGTCAGACACGACTGAGCATGCTAGAACACACACACAGATGATTTTGGCAAACCAAAAAAGCATGATTTGGTCCCACTTGGGTGGATATGGATATATGCGGCTTTCTTTAATTCTAGATAATTTTCTACTTACAACATTATATGTTACAAATAAACAACTTTCAAGGCTCTCCTCCTCTTCCCTCTCCTTTTCTTTCCTCTCCTCCTCACTCCTTTCCTCCCTCTCTTCTCTTTCTTTCTTTCACACATATTTACAGAGGACCTGCTTTAGGTTATATCCTGTGCTGAGGGCAAAGGATAAACAATACAGGTAACCACTATTCTCTTGCATCTTAAAACCCAGAGGAGTGGGGAGGGAGATTCAGATTAGTAGTCATACTAACCATGGTTAGTGCTTACTGAAAAGGTCTGTGTACCAGGCACTATTCCCAGAGCAGTACAAGTGCTGATTCATTTAGCCTTCATACCAACAGTATGAGAAGAACATTAGCATTATCCGTTGCACAGATAGGGAAACTGAAGTACAGAGAGACTGAGTAACTTGGCTGGCATCACACAACTAGTAAATGGAAAATGTGGACTTGAGCTTAAGCTGTCTGGTTCTTGAATCCATATCCTTTAGTACTAACCATGTCCAACCTGAGAAGGCCCATAAGAGGGGAAATACAAGCGAGACACAGGACTTAGAAGAGAGAGGCTCCGTGTGCTGTAATGGAGGCGACAGTGATGCGCTTGGAGGAAAGAATGCCAAATGTCACAGGTAAAGGATGCACGATCTTATTGAACAAGAAAAAAACTGCACAGGACATATAGATTCCAAATCCCCATGAAAATATTCAGCTACCAATAATACGCCTGAGAGGGGAGAGGAAACCATCTGATTCTCAGAGGAACTTCTTTTGGCCTCTCATCATCGTGGGTACCCTGTTCCCTCCTGACAGGCTGGGAGATGCTGACGCATTGCCTGCCTGCCCACCAAGGGTGAGTCTCAAGTGGCAGCCAGCACAGTCCTTTGTGTGTACAATCAGGGCGAGGAGAATTGAAGGACAGTTTCCCAGGAGTGTCATCCCCAGCAGGGCTGAGCCTCACACCTATGTGGAAACTTCCTCCTGCTGCCTCAAATCCAGTCTTCCCGGCCTGGTGGGGAGGTAGGAGAGGGTTCCGGAGAGGGTGACCTCTGAAGGGTGAGGTCATTTGTATGTGACAGCAGTGATGGGGAAGGGAAAAGGGAGGAGGGGCACCTGGGAAACTTCAGGCAGTTGAACAGGGATGGGGGGGTCGATGGGGCCTAAAGCAAGAGGCGAGGCTGGAGGAATAATCAGAAGCCAGAGTATGCAGGGCCTTACAAGTACGATTGAGTTTGAGCCTTGTTTTGTGAGCAACGGAACATTCTGGACACCTTTGGAAAGGCCTTGTATAATAGTTCTGATTCAATTACTAAGCATTTTCTATATACCACGGGCTGCACTAACTACATGCTCTTTATTCCCCACAACAGCTAATAGTACGGGTTCTATCATTTACCCTATTTTACAGATGAGAAAACTAAGGAGCAGTGAAATAAAGAAACTTGCTCAAGGATACTCATCTATCAAGTGGGGGAGCTGAGTTTGAAATTCTAACTCGAGTCTGAATGTCTACCCCGTATGTCACGTCCCTGAATGGATGGCTTGGAGTGACCCAGGCTGTTGGCAGCTGAAGCCCCCATCATGGGTAGATTTCTGCACGTTTGCCCAGGTCTCCCTCACCTTTGTCTTGAATCAGCTGAGAAGCTGAAAATTCCATTCCCTGCAATTTGGTTTCAGGGCGCGTCTGACTGAGACGAGATGAATTTGAGTTTAATCTTGCATGCCTAACGAAGTCGCCGAGGTATCTCAAAAATTCTCCTGCTTCTATTAGTGAGATAGTGTGTGAGGCTTATTTCCACTGACAGGCAGTTTTATCATTATTTTTTAAAGCAGGGACTTGTCTCGAATAGTTCAGGCGGTGTCAAAAGGAGAGATAACAAACCTCCTAGAATAAAATGTCAGCGCTGGAAAGGAGCTAAACATCAGCTGGTCCAACCCCCTCAATATCCAGAGAGGACAGGGGTTGTCCCATGGCCCTTTCTGCTACACTCGCAGCTGGCTATGGCAGTTGCCCTTCTGGCTGCCCAGGGAACAGTGTGAGAAGACAAAGGGATTTGGCTGGGGGCCATGGGTGGCAGGCTGAGCTTGAATTCTGGTTCTGCCAAAGTTTTTTGCTAGTCGTGGGACATCACTTCACCTTTCTGAAATTCAAAATTCTCACTTCTAAAATGAGATAAGAGAAATGCTTTCCTGGGGTGGTTGTGAAGATTAAGTGCTTATTGCAATGCCTGGGGGAAAGTAATGTTAGTCTCTCAGTCGTGTCTGACTCTTTGTGACCCCATGAACTGTGGCTCGCCAGGCTCCTCTGTCCATGGAATTCTCCAGGCCAGAATACTGGAGTGGGCAGCTATTTTTTGTTCTCCAGGGGATCTTCCCTACCCAGGGATCAAAGGCAGGTCTCCTGCATTGCAGACAGAGTCTGTAGTGTCTGAGCCACCAGGGGCAGAGAAGGCACCCAATAAATAAAGTTTCCTGCCCCCAAGGTAGCTGAAAGATAGAAAGGAGAACAAGACCTGACCTTGAGGCACTGACTACTCAGCAAGGGAGACAGCACTGTAAACAAATGTGCTCCTTGCTGGGACAGAGGGACATAGAAAATGTTGGGAGAACAGAGAGGAGGAAGGACCTAAGTGAGGGACTGCTCTGAATAGGTAATATTTATCTGGGGCTTTGAGGGATGGGTAGGAGTTCACCATGTCGGTGTCAGAGAAAAGATTTCCGAGAGGAAGAGGCAAGGTGGTGACCATGATGAAGATGATGACAATAATACAGGAGGAAAGGAAGAGATGCAAACTCCTCAGCAGGTTGAGTCCTGTCCACAGATGAGCTTTCTTTGTCTAATTTAAGAGGTTTAAGTGTGAATGCATAGCTTCTCCAGTTCCCCACAAGCCCCACCACCGCCCCGGTTCTTTCCTCCTTCCTTCTTCAGTCTAACATCTCAAGCATTTGCATTTGGAATCCCTAAGAACATAGTGGTGAAGAGCATAGACTTTAGGACAAAAGAGACCTAGGTCTGAGTTCCAACTCCTCCATGTGATGATGTAAGATCCACAAAATGATGAGCGTGTTTGCACCTGCTTCTTTGGATGGCTGTGAGAGTGAAGTGACACCATGGCGCCTGGAGAAGAAGGGAGCCCCTCCCCTGCTGGATTTTGCACCAAATGATTTTGTGTTTTAGGGTGATTTGGGTGAATCCCAGGTTTGTAGGACAATTCTGTGTTTCATTCCAAGTTCTTATCATGGCATATGTGTCAGTTTGGATCATCTGAGAACTAGACACCAACATGAGATAAGACACAAGATTTATTTGGGGAAATGCTTGTGAAGGAGAAAGGGTGGGAGCAGGTGTCCAGAGGGAGAGACTTTAGTCTGACGTGTATCTGACATTTGTGAAAGGAGAGAGGAAAGGACGAGCCTCAGGTCATAGTGTGGTTCTCAGGGAGCCTTGGTCAGGCTGCTGGGGAGACTTAGAGTCAAAGCTGCCTGTTTGAGGAGCCTAGTCATAGCAACAGCTGGGATCTTGTGCCCTTGCCCTTCCCCCATTCCCTCAGTGCTCAGCCACTGACTGGGAGCAGCTCAGGGCACATGGCCTGGGAGGGATGCTGCAGTATGTACACAGGGGCTAAGTTTGGAGGATGTCAACCAAGTCCTCTTGAAGGAAGATCTGAGCAGAGCACCTTTATGATTGCTACAGGAAGCCTCAGTAGTAAGTCTTTGTTCAGTAAATAGAATTGTCTCTGTAAGTTGAAGGTCAAGGCTCTGATGTTTCAGTTCAGTTCAGTTCAGTCACTCAGTCATGTCCGACACTTTGCAACCCCATGAATCACAGCATGCCAGGCCTCCCTGTCCATCACCAACTCCCGGAGTTCACTCAGACTCATGTCCATCAAGTCCGTGATGCCATCCAATCATCTCATCCTCTGTCGTCCCCTTCTCCTCCTGCCCCCAATCCCTCCCAGCATCAGAGTCTTTTCCAATGAGTCAACTCTTCACATGAGGTGGCCAAAGTACTGGAGTTTCAGCTTGAGCATCATTCCTTCCAAAGAAATCCCAGAGTTGATCTCCTTCAGAATGGACTGGTTGGATCTCCTTGGAGTCCAAGGGACTCTCAAGAGTCTTCTCCAACACCACAGTTCAAAAGCATCAATTCTTCGGCACTCAGCCTTCTTCACAGTCCAACTCTCACATCCATACATGACCACAGGAAAAACCATAGCCTTGGCTAGACGGACCTTAGTCAGCAAAGTAATGTCTCTGCTTTTGAATATACTATCTAGGTTGGTCATAACTTTTCTTCCAAGGAGCAAGCATCTTTTAATTTCATGGCTGCAGTCACCATCTGCAGTGATTTTGGAGCCCAAAAAATAAAGTCTGACACTGTTTCCACTGTTTCCCCATCTATTTCCCATAAAGTGATGGGACCGGATGCCATGATCTTCATTTTCTGAATGTTGAGCTTTAAGCCAACTTTTCCACTCTCCTCTTTCACTTTCATCAAGAGGCTTTTGAGTTCCTCTTCACTTTCTGCCATAAGGGTGGTGTCATCTGCATATCTGAGGTTATTGATATTTCTCCCGGCAATCTTGATTCCAGCTTGTGTTTCTTCCAGCCCAGCATTTCTCATGATGTGCTCTGCATAGAAGTTAAATAGGCAGGGTGACAATAGTAAAATATTTATCAACATTGTTATGGGTGGTATTGTGTCCCTTCAAATCCATATGTTGAAGTCTTAATGCCCAGTATGTCAGAGTGGGATTGCGTTTAGAGATAGGGCCTTAAGTGAGATAAATATGTTAAAATGGGCCACAGGAAATGGGCCCTAATCCAATATGATGGATATCTTTATAAGAAGAAGAAATTTGGGCACAGACACATACAAAGGATGACATGAAGACACAGGGAGAATTCAGCCATCTACAGAGTAAGGTGAGACACTGAGAAGCCATCAACCCTACCGATACCTTGACCTTGGACTTCTAGTTTCCAGAATAGTGAGAAAATAAACATCTGTTGTTGAGGCCACCCAGTCTGTAGTACTCTGTTATAGCAGCCCCAGGAAACTAACACAAACATCTAGCTAGATGCTACATGGGATCCCCAGGAATATAGGGCAGGGGCTTTGCCCTTTGTTAACAGGGAGAACAATTTACTGATTTTAAAAAATACATTTGTTGAGCATGAGCCCTTACTATATACATGTTTTCCCTATGGCTTCCATAACATTACCACAAACTGGGTGGCTTAAAACAGTAGAAATTTATCCTTTCACACTTAGGAAGCCAGGGGTCTGAAATTCAAGTGTTTGTAGGGTTGATTCCTTCTGGAGGTTCTGAGAGACCAACTATGCCACGACGGTCCCCCAGCTTGTGGAGGCTGCTGGCCGTCCTTGGTGTTTCTTGGCTGGTGTACACGCCGCTCCAGTGTCTGCCTTCATCATCACATCACTTCTTTGTGTCTCTGTGTGTCCTTTTCTGTCTCTTTTATGAACTTTCTCGCTGGATTTAGGGCCCATGCTAACCCAGTATAATCTCATCTTGACCCTTGTCCTAATTATACCTGCAAAGACCCTATTTCCAAATAAGGTCATATTCCAAGGTCTGAGTGGATATGAAATTTCGAGGGGACGCTATTCACCCTATTACACCATATTTTATTTAATTATCTTATTTTTAAAAATTTACCTTATTTTAAAAAATGGTATTTAGTTTTTTTTAATTTTAAATTTATTTATTTTAATTGGAGGCTAATTACTTTACAATATTGTATTGATTTTGCCATACATCAGCATGAATCCACCACGGGGGATATGGTATTTAGTTTTTGACCATTCCTATATGGTAAGCAAAGTCAATACAGGTGACGAAATGGAAGATCAGAGATGAGGTTATCTGTCCAAGGTCACACCTCTGGTATGTCATGGTATGTCTGGCAATGCACATGAACTGCGCACTCCAGTTCCAAGTCTCCATGCTCACGCTATTACTCTGCTGTTTTCTGCTATTGTGATGTTATATGCCGTGTATCTGTCACACTTCTTCAGGAAGAAAGGAATCCTAATAGGGTCATCCTACACTCTTGCCCAAACACCCATTGTGCAAATTTATACCACCATAGCTTAATTTTGCCTGCATTAGAACTTTACATAATGGAATCAGACAACATGTAGTCTTTGTGTCTAGGCTTCTTTCAGTAGACATAATGCTTTTGAGATCCATATATGTTATTGTATGTATCAGTTCTTTGCTCTTTTTTATTGATGACTATTATTATCCTATAGAAATATATTATGATTTGTTTTTGATGAACATTTGGATAATTTTCAGGTTTTGGTTGTTATTAATAGAGTTGCTATGAACATTCTTACGAAAGCCCTTTTGTGGGCACAGGTTTTTGTTTCTCTTTCATCCTCAGGAGTGAAATTGTTGGATCATTTCAAGTGTGTGTTTAACTAACTGCTAAACTGTTTTCCAGAGAAGTTGCTAACATTTTACCAATAATGTATGAGAGTTCCAATGGTATATTATACTCACCAGTATTTGAGGTTACCAGTCTTCAATTCTAGCCTTTCCAGTAGGTATGAAGTGGTATTTCATTGCAAATTTAACTTGCATTTCCAAGAAGATTAATAATCTAGAGCATCTTTTCATATAGCTTGTGGGCTATTTGAATATCTTTTTTTGTGAAATATATGGTTAAGCCTATTGCTATTAACTTTTTTTTTTATTATGGGTGGTATAACTTGTTTATGGATGCTGGATACAAGTTCCTTGTCAGATATATGTATTGTGAATATTTTCTCCCAGCTTGTGACTTGCCTTTTCATGTTCTTAATGATGCCTTTTGAAGAATAGACGTTTTTAGTATCAATAAAGTTTAATCTGTCATTTAAAACATTTTATGATTATTGTTCTTCTGTCTTATCTGTGGAATCTTTGTCTAAATCAAGTTTCAAGTATATTGTCCTACGTTTTGTTTGAGAAGTTTTTATATTTTTAGCTTTTAGGTTTGGTTAGGTCTGTGATCCATCTGGAATTAAGTTTTGTGTTTGGTATAAGGTAAAGTTTGAGGGCCCTCTAAATCCACAATTAAATGATTTATTCATGTGCTGTGAATAATGATGTTAATAATAAAGAGAAAAATAACAGCAGCAATATAAAGCTAATAGGTGCTCAGGATTCTTGCAGATACAAATGACAGAAAAATCCAACTCATAGTTTAATAAGAAAAGGAAGATATATTGGCTCATGTAAGTGCAAAAGTTCAGGAGAAAATTTAACAGTTCATAGCTGATTTTTATAAGTACTAGGACATGGAAGAATTGGACAGCAATTGATGCAAGAAATTTCTAAAGAGTGGTGAACATACAGGTATGGTTAGATCTGGGGGCTTGAATGGTGAGATCATTTAGTTTCACTCTCTCCCCTCATCTCAGGTCTTCTCTCTTCAATGTGGTCTTCAGTTTCTTCCCTCATGGTGGTAAGATGATAATGAGCAAGTCCAGGCTTACATCTCATCCTATCAGCAACTGCAACTCCTCAACAGTTTGATGGATTACATATTAATGATTTTTAAAAACTGAGCTTCTAAAATTCTTTGGTCTAGAGTAATGCCATCTTTCAGTTTGCAGCTGATGCCCCAGAAGGCTTGGAAGACCTTGCTGTAAGGTTATCCAGGTGTGAGTTTGTATTCTCTCCATCTCTCCATCCTTTCCATGAAAAAGCCCTGAGTTTTTGGTAGGTCCCTGGGAAGAAGTGATTCAGAGCTCTGGAGTCAGATATATTCAGTATCTACTTTCACATTGTACTGGTTGTGTGACTTTGGGCAAACTGTTCGACCTCTCTGAGATGCAATTTCCTTAACTGAAAAAAGGGGAATGATAATAGTACAGCTTTCAGGATTGTTGTAGAAGGAAAATGGGATTTCCACAGGGGAGATAAACATACAAGTTCAAGCTTCAGGACTTCAGACTAATCATGGCAAAGATAATTTGGAAATATCTAAATTATAGACTTCAAGAGAGGTTCAGGGAGCCACTCTTCCAGTAGCTCTTGCGTGCTCTGTCCAGCAGATACTGTACATGAGCATCACCAAATGAGAAATGATGCTTTGAATATATAAAAGCACTCGGCTCATCCCCTCCCCCCAAATTCAGGGTTCTCAGATAAAAATTGGAATGAGAACACAAATTGGGGGTTCCTAGTTCCTTAATCCCTAACTTGAAGGCAGCTAGTTGGTCAAGGGAAGTCAGTCAGACTTACCACCCAGGCTGGAGCATGCAGGCAAGGAGCACAAACAAAAATTCTGGCTGGTAGGGAGGGGTGCTTCCCACTTGTAGATAGAAGAGGAGAGATGGGACTGCAGTGCTGAAGGGCTGCTATTTGGAAAAACAAATAAAGAGGGAAAGAGGCAAAGAGGGTGGGCTGTGCCTTGTGCATTGGCAGCAGCTGTTAACACCATTACCTGCTCACTAGGAAAATTTGATCTCATTCATCATTGGAGCAGCAAGTGCGGCAACTGAGGTATGACCAGAAGCTCTTTACTCAGAACTTTCTTGCAATAGGTGAAGGAGAAAAGGGGAAAAAACCGTCTCTTAAAAAAATAAAACAACAACAACAAAAAATACCCTTTTAATTCAAAGCTGTTTTATGACCTTTGAAAACCAAACTCAAATTAACATAGTGTTGCTAAGTAGAGAGAATTTCCTGCTGGGTCTTCTATAATGAATAAACACCATTCATTTGTAATTAGCAGCACCCAGCTGCATAAAGGCAATTAATATGCTAACATGAATTAAAACAGTAGGTCTCCTTAAGAAGGCAAAACATCAAGGCTTTCTTGGTTTACTTCTGTTATGTGATGCTGAAATAGCAGGAGCTTTTTCCTCAGCTTTTCTGTGATATTACTGCACCCGTGTGCGGAATATCAAGGTTTCCATAATGCAAGGGCATTGCCAGGGAATGCACTGCCCCAGCCACGGCCATCTTCCCTTCTGCACCCTTGGGTTTTTATTCTCTATCCAGAGGCGCTATTGGCTCATGTAATTGGAAAGTCCAGGAGATTTATCTCACTGCACATTTTACTTTGGTTTCATTAACAATCTGTGATTTGTTCTTGCCTCTTTGAAGAAAGCGTTCTAAGTAATCTATTATGTGGGAAAGCTCGGATTCCCAAAAGTCTTTGATAGCCCTATCTGGGAGAAGCTGACCTCAGGCTGGGAGTTAGGTTTGCCATCCTTCCAAGGGGACCCAGGGATCTGGGGTTGGCAGTATCTTTTATCTGTGGGATGGACTCAACCAGCCTCACCAGCTTCTGATGTTAGCATTTTATAGGTCATTAATCATCTGCTGAAACTGGGACCCTGAAGTCCTTTCCCAGTTGTTCTGAAGGACTGTTTCTTTAAAAAGATGCAATTTTCAGATGTATAGGCTTTTGTAAGAATACCTGCCTTGCATATACCAACAAGAGCCTAGGATCTTATTTTCAGCCTTCATTTGCTGAACCAATCCTTTTTTGTCACATGCAGGGAAACTTCAATTTTGGTCAAAGTATTAAGAATTCTGAATTACAGTAAAAACATCCAAATCAATGACCCACCAAGGCACAGCCACTAAGTGACCAGGGAGGAGGTTGTGATAATTTCATCTTTGCAGGAGGCCTGTAGCCTCTGCAGCTTGATGTCATTGGGACAGGACAAACACTGGGGAGACTGCAGATCTGAGTTCCAGTCCTGCCTCTACCACTTAGGAGCTGCACATTTAGCTCCTCAAGCCTCAGTTTCCTGAGGATGACATGCCCTGCACAAAGGATGCTATGACAGTTGTACTTTGCCCAGGACATAAAAGAAAGTTCAACGAATAACTTTAATTATTACAAGAGGAAGTGAGGCACAGTGAAGTGAGCATTTGAAGTCAAACTGACCTGAATTTAAAGACCAATTGCTCTTATTACCACCATGACCTTCAGTGCTTGATTTAACCTCTCCGAGAGTCAATTTCCTCATGTGCTAGTTGAGGATGATATATCAGACTTTAGAGGACTGTTTGGAGGTAATTGAAACTGTATATTCATAAGCATCAAGCTTGGTTCCTGAAACATTAATAGGTGTTTAATAAACCTTGGAAGGAAAGTTGTGACCAACCTAGATAGCATATTCAAAAGCAGAGATATTACTTTGCCAACAAAGGTCCATCTAACAAGGCTATGGTTTTTCCAGTGGTCATGTATGGATGTGAGAGTTGGACTGTGAAGAAAGCTGAGCACCAAAGAATTGATGCTTTTGAACTGTGGTGTTGGAGAAGACTCTTGAGAGTCCCTTGGACTGCAAGGAGATCCAACCAGTCCATCCTAAAGGAGGTCAGTCCTGGGTATTCTTTGGAAGGACTGATACTGAAGCTGAAACTCCAATACTTTGGCCACCTCATGCGAAGAGTTGACTCATTGGAAAAGACTCTGACGCTGGGAGGGATTGGGGGCAGGAGGAGAAGGAGACGACAGAGGATGAGATGGCTGGATGGCATCACGGACTTGATGGACATGAGTTTGAGTGAACTTTGGGAGTTGGTGATGGACAGGGAGGCCTGGAGTGCTGCGATTCATGGGGTCGCAAAGAGTCAGACATGACTGAGCGACTGAACTGAACTAAACTGAATAAACCTTGGTTTTCTTTGATTACTAGTTTTGGAGAAGCAAAGTAGTAGAGTAGGGCAGAAAGATAAGGCTTGGATCTCGGCCATATCCCTGAAGAGCTGTTTAATCCATGGCCAATTATACGCCCGCGATTAACCCTAGTTCCCTTCTCTGTAAGCAGGAGAATATAATATCATTTATGACAGGATTAAATGAGAAGGTACGGTTAGTATGTGGCACAAAGCAAGAACCACTCATACTCACTGAGTGCTTACTCTGTACCAGAGTCTATTCTAAGTACTTTACATATATTAATCTATTGGCTCCTTGCCTCTGAGCCACACAACATGCAACCCACTGGCTGCTCAAATGTGTGTGTGCACAGTTGTGTCTGACTCTTTGCGACACCATGGACTGACTGTAGACCATCAGGCTCCTTTGTCCATGGAATTTTCCAGGCAAGAATACTGGAGCTGGTTGCCATTTCCTACTCTAGGGGATCTTCCCCTCCCACCTACACCTCTTGCATTTCCTGCATTGGCAAGTGGATTGTTTACCAGTAGTGGTACCTTGGAAGCCCATGAATTCATTAAATCTGCATAAAAATCTTGGTTCTGTTATTAGGCCCATGGTACAAAAAAGGAAATTAGAGTTCTGAGAGTTATGTCCAAGGTCATTTGCTAGTGAGTACTAGGGACTGAATTTAAAATAAAGGCAATCTGGCTCTAGATTCCAAATTCTTAACTATTGTGTTATATATGAGTTTGTTCTCATCTTGGAACTTTTAAAGATTTGTAAGTGGATTTGGAAGTGAATTGACAAAAAGAGCTCTCTGGCCTTGTTGAATCACTGTGTCATGGACTGGATATAGGCAAGGCCTTCATTCTTCAAGCCTCTTTTTCCCCAGCCACTCAGAGCCCCAGTCTCCAACACTGGCCCTTAAAAGATACCCTGATCACACCAGGAAGCCCATGCCTACATCCAGTCCATGACACAGTGATTCTACACGGCCAGAGAGCTCTTTTTGTCAGCTCCCTTCCAAATCCATTTACAAATCTTTAAAAGTTACAAGATGAGAACAAACTCATATACAACCCAATAGTTGAGAATTTGGGATCTGGAGCCAGATTGCCTATCTAAGGTCATGCACGGTGCAGAATCTCTAGGTCTGGCAAACAGGTAAATGGCAAGGAGACCAGGTTTAGGGAGTAAGTCCCAGAGATCAGAGTAGAATCAAAGTTGGGATGGTGGGGATGAGAATTCAGAGTCACGTTGCCCAGACTTTCAAAAGAACAGAACTCAGGTTCTATCAGAGGTTCCAGGAAGCAGGAACTGCTGGGCAATCTCTTCAGGGAAACCTGGCTGGATGAATTAGAATCAAGGCTTTTCTATTTCTCTCTATCCTGAGAGAGTCCCATTGGTTTGAATCAGATGGGAGCAGCAGTCTGCTTTGGTTGACACTTGCGCTGTAATAATCAAGAAAGGCTAGCTGTGCTACAGTAACAACCCCTTAATACCACACCCACCCCCAGATCTCAGTTTCTTAAACAATAAAGGCTTATTTCTTATTCATATCATGGTCTGGGTAAAAACTGGGTAGCTCTCCTGGTGGTTCTCTTCTAAGCAGCAATTCAGGATCCTGCCCACCTCTGTCATGTGACCCTGCCGCCTTCAACATGGCACCTTCATGGTTGCTATAGAAGGGGAAAGAGAATGCGGGTCCAACTTGGGTTTTTTGAGGGGGCTATACTTGAAGGTGGCATTTATCAATGCCCTATACCTTTCACTGACAGAACATAGTGATATGGGTTCAGCTTCATAGCAAAGGAGGCTAGAAAATGTAGTCTCCCCTTATATCAACGACGAGGAAATATATAGGGGAAATATCTAGCTATTTTCTGCCACACTCACCAAAGTGCGTGCAGTGGGGTAGAGTACTTCCTCAAAGAAAAATCATGGCTGTGCATAACCAAAGCATAGGAATGCTGTAGGCAGAAACAAGGAGATCTAAGAGGGCTTCCTGGTGGAGGTGGTGCTTAAGCTGCAACAATAGGAAGTAGCTCGGTGAAGAGGGAGGGGCAGAGGAAGTAATCTCAGATGGAGTCAATAGCATGAAGGAAGGCCTGAACAAGGGAGAAAACATTTCCCTTCCCTTTGGGGAGCATGTTTGGTTCATTGTGGCTGGTACACAGAGTGGGGAAGGGTTGGGGAGAGATGAGCAGAAGGCAGATTATGAGGGGCTGACTACATTCCTCTAAGCAGATAGGGCATTGCTGAATGAGAAATAGGGGGCTTAGGAGAATTCAGGAGTGAGGGAGCATGATCAGATTATCAGTTCAGAGCTCTTTGGCTCTGGTGAATTGCACAGGGGAAGCTGACAAAGCCCTCACCTTTCCTTGTCCTAGCTGAGTGATGCTGAATGAACACAGGTGACCTAAAGTGGGGTATGAGTCCTCCTTTGAACGCATGACTTCTAGCGGCCCTAACATCACAACCTAGAGGCACATGTCCAGTCTCTGGCTTACAGATATGCCCTACAGAACCATCTTTTAAATTTCTTTTAAAAATTTGAAACAGTGGCTAGCCTTTATGAATTAGGAGGTTTCACATAAAAATCCAGGTGTCCATATGTATTAGTTTGCTTGGGCTGGCATAACAAAATACCATACACTGGGTGATTTAAACAAGAGCAATTTATTATCTGGCAGTTCTAGAGGCTGCGAGTCCAAGATCAGGGTGTCAGCAGGGTTGGTTTCTGAGGCAGCCGCTCTCCTTTGCTGGCAGAAGTCTGCCTTCGTGCTGTGTCCTCACGTGACCTTTTCTCTGCACATGGTATCTGTTCCTCTTCTTATAGGGACATCAGTCTGATTGGATTAGGGTCACCCTATGACCTCATTAAACCTTGGTTACTGCCTTAAATAGCCCTGTCTCCAAATATGGTCACATTAGGGGTTAGGGCTTCAATGTATGGGTTTCACCATAATTTTAGTTCATAACAGCAGATTTCAGTTATCCATTGAACAAATGTTTATTGAGCACTCATTATATGCCAGGCATGGCTCCAGGTAATTAGGATATAGCAGTAAATAAAATAAAATCTGCCTTTGTGGGCAACATAAATGAGAGGTGATGGATGCTATAAGAAAGAATATGAAGCAGAGTAAAGAAGAAGGTCCTGGAGGGCTGGGGTATGAGGAGGGCAGATAGGAAGAGGGTAGTTGGAGTGAACCTCATTAAGAGAGGGTGCTGCTGCTGCTAAGTCGCTTCAGTCGTGTCCGACTCTGTGTGACCCCGTAGACGGCAGCCCACCAGGCTCCCCCATCCCTGGGTACATTAGAGCAAACAACACCTGAAGGTAGTGAGGGAATGAGCCATGGGGATGTCTGGGGCAAGAGCTTGTCAGGGAGCATGTGCAAAGGCGCAGAGATGAGAGTGTGGCTGGTGTGTTTCAGAATCAGCAGAATGACAGCGTGCATGGGACAGAGCAAGTGGGGTGGGAGTGATAGGAAAAGAGGATACAGAGATGGTGGCAACAGGGGAAGAGGAGCAGATCATGAGAGTCTTTAAAGCTTTTGCCAGGACTTCAGCTTTTACTCTGAGTGAAATGGGCTCCTAAAAACTCAGAAGACTAGGCTATACTGGGGCCAATTCCTCCAGGGCAGCAGGTGACTGGAGCTCAGTATCAGCTTTCTCCTTGGCATTTCCCCTCCTATTTGCCACAGTCTCTGCTACTCCCTGCCTCACTCACCCTGGCAAGCTTCATTCATGGATGATTCTCATATGGCCCCTCAAGGCATTAAAGGATGTACTTCCTGTTTTGCAGATTGATGTGTCCCAGGCAATGGCATTCTTAGGAATTCCTTTGAGTGAAAACTTAGCTCTGTTTGCAGAGAAAACACATGCATCACGGGGGCCCCTTCTAGTCTGGATTGATGCTGGCTGGATCACAAGTCGTTAGAGGCAAATTGAATCTGGTGTGGAAAGATCCATCACGACCCCCACCTTGTCAACTTGTCTCACACTTCAGAGACTCCTCCCACACGATGTTTTAGAAGCACTTGGCACCAATGTGGGGCTTAATTAAAAGACTCTGCTTCCCTCCACTGAGGATGGATGGGCTGGGCTGGGCTGGGAAGATGACACAGGATTCCCCTGTCTCCTCAGCAAGGCTGGTTGAATTGGAATGTTACCAGGGCTAAGGCTGCATTGGTTACTCGGAAAACTGCATGTCTTAGGAGGAAAAGCTTAAAAGTGGATGTGCCTTCATGTGGGGAAGCTTTGACACGATCTTGGTGCAGGCAGATCTTGCAGGAGTTTTCAGAACTATGATCTTGGGTCTGAGTCCAGCCCTGGTGTTGGAATGAAGGTTGTGAATGGGGCATGATCATAGAAGAGCTGAACCTGAAGTACAAATATTGGTCAGATTCCTGGTCCTCAGCAATGGTGTGAGGTAGGGACTTTTGTCTCCATCCTCAGAGTAATGACACATAGGTGATGATTTAAATAAGATAATGGGATAGTTTCAAGACTTTGGCCAGTGGTTCTCAGCTGTGGCTTCTTTTTAGAATCACTTCATGAGTTTTAAAAAAATTTAATGCTTTGACCCCATCAAACCAAAGTCTGTGGTGGAGCAGTCTGGACATTAGGATTTTTAAACTCCCAGATGATTCTAAAGTGCAGTCAGGATGGAAAACCAGTGCTTTGGTCAATCGGGCACCAGTTTTGTGGGGTTTGTCATATCTGACTCCAAGACAAAAACAAGAGCAAGGTAATGTTCTCAATGTAGCTTTTTACCATTGCCCACCAGAGGTTATGGGCCCAAGGACACTCTGTTAGAGAGAACGGTCAGCAAGCATCAGAGGGCACCAAACTGATGCTCTCTTTTAATGTATATGAACACAATTAAAGGGTGCATCCTTCTTACCAGCAACTCCGATGTTACATAATCTCATGGCCAGGAGCCCCTCTTGTCATCTCTGTGTGTGTCTCTCACCAGATGCGTGAGCCTCACACTCAGGGGAAAGGCTGAGAGAAGGATGTGTCTTGGGTCCTGGCCAGAGTTGTGTCTTTCCTTTCCCCCCTTCTTTCTTCTTCTCCTTGCTTTTCTCTACCTCACTCTCCTTTACTTTTCCTTGGGTTCCATCTTTCTCCTCCCTTTTCCCCTTTCTTCCTCAAATTCTACAGATTCATCCTTAAGTGCCTGCAGACTCCTCTCCAGCCCTCTTCCTGGGCTCAGCCCCTGCCTTGCTGCCCTGCACACGTTACCACCTGAGCCCCCAAAACACAGATCTGAGCAGGTCTCTCCCCTGCTCTAAAACCCCAGTGGCCTCAAAACTGCTCTTGTACTCATGCTTGTGTTCAGTTGCTCAGTCATATCTAACTCTTTGTAACCCCAAGGACGGTAGCCCTCCAGGCTCCTCTGTCCATGGAATTTTCCAGGCAAGAATAGTGGAGTGGGTTGCAATTTCCTTCTCCACTGGTGCTTGAGCCCCTTCCTACCAAACTTCTCCTCCAGGACCTTCCCACTGGCACATGAGGTGGGGTGCAGCCTGTCCACTTTCCGAGCCCATGGTGTATCCCCTGTGTGTTTACTCATGCTGTTTCTTCTGCCCGAATGCCCACCCTCCTGCATCCCTATCAGTCCAAACAATATGGGATCTGGGAAGTCTGCCCAGGCTTTCTTTGTGCACTGCCTTGAGCACTTTATCCCAAAGGCTGCATTCAGTTCAGTTCAGTCATTCTGTGATGTCTGACTGTTTGTGACCCCAGTGGACTGCAGCACACCAGGCCTCCCAGTCCATCACCAACTCCCGGAGCTTGCTCAAACTCCTGTCCGTTGAGTCAGTGATGCCATCCAACCATCTCATCCTCTGTTGTCCCTTTCTCCTCCTACCTTCAATCTTTCCCAGCATCAGAGTCTTTTCCAATGAGTCCATTCTTTGCATCAGGTGGCCAAAGTCTTGGAGCATCAGCTTCAGCATCAGTCCTTCCAATGAATCAAGGCTAATTTCCTTTAGGATTGAATGGTTTGATCTCCTTGCTGTCCAAGGGACTCTCAAGAGTCTTCTCCAACACCACAGTTCAAAAGCATCAATTCTTTGGCTCTCAGCTATCTTTATTGTCCAACTTTCACATCCATACATAATAACTGGAAAAACCATAGCTCTGACTATATGCATCTTTATCAGCAAACTGATGTCTCTGCTTTTTAATATGCTGTCTAGGTTGGTCATAGCTTTTCTTCCAAGGAGCAAGTATCTTTTAAATTCATGGCTGCAGTCACCATCTGCAGTGATTTTGGAGCCCAGAAAAATAAAGTCTGCCACTGTTTCCATTGTTTCCTCATCTATTTCCCATGAAGTAATGGGACTAGGTGCCATGATCTCAGTTTCTTTGAATGTTGAGTTTTAAGCCAGTTTTTTCACTTTCCTCTTTCATTTCCATCAAAAGGCTCTTTAGTTCCTTTTGCTTTCTGCCATAAGGGTGGTGTCATCTGCATATCTGAGGCCATTGATATTTCTCCTGGCAATCTTGATTCCAGCTTGTGCTTCATCCAGCCTGGCATTTCACATGATGTACTCTGCATATAAGTTAAATAAGCAGGGTGACAATACACAGCCTTGACGTATTCTTTTCCCACGTTGGAACCAGTCCATTGCTCCATGTCTAGTTCTACCTGTTGCTTCTTGACCTGCATACAGATTTCTCAGGAGGTAGGTAAGATGGTCTGGTATTCCCATCTCTTAAAGAATTTTCCACTGTTCTTTGCATGAAATGTTCCCTTGCTATTCTCAATTTTCCAGAGGGGATCTCTCATCTTTCCCATTCTATTATTTTCTCAGAGGAAAACAATAGAATGTAAAGCCTGTGTGGCCCTATTAGTTTTTTGATGGGGAATCTCAGAGCTATACTGTCTGGTTTCTGTTTTTGCCTCTGCTATGTGCCAATGTTAATCTTGGGCAAGTCACTAAACCTTTGTATCTCACTTTCCATGTTAGTGAAATGGGGATCGTAATTGCACTGACTGCAGTGTAGTGGTCTAGATGAAGTGAATTAACACTCAGCACTCAGCACAGTGCTTATTACATGCGACAGTTTGGGCACATGTCCACCGCCTCTGAGCACTCTTCCTAGGCAGGATCCTGATCGATTCAGCTCCATGCCACCCATGCTCGGTGCCAGACCCAGCACAGGCATACACTCTGGAGTGAAAAACCCAAGGAGGAGAAGAGACTCAAACCTTGTGGTTGTGGCAAAGGCTGACGTGACAGGTAACTCCGCGGGCCATTGTGGACCTGCCTGGCTGCCCCTCTGGGAGCCTGACATATGGGCATTATTTAGATGGCATGGTCGACTAGTAAATTGTCTCACTGGCCCCCCAAAGCCTCCTCTCACGCGTCATTTTTTCAGGAATCTCAGTGATGCCGACTGATGATTGAGTGTGGTGCACCCCACTTCTCGGGAGCCCAGATTATTCATGTAGGGCCCCAAATCTTTCTTCATCTGTGCTGCCTAGAGGAGTGATTTCTGTCTGAGGATAGTCTGCTTATGGCAGGAGGTGGCCTGCTCTTTCCCCCTTTCTGTTTGGAGATAAATAAGCAAGAGGAAGTTACCCTACAGCAGAGGAGCTGAAGCTAGCAGGCCTTGGAGCCTAGTGGGACGGAGAGAACTGTAATCCCTTGGGGGAAGAATGGCTGGGGAAACTTTGTCCTAAGGAAGCATCTGTGGATTTCATGGGGGTTGGGGCTGTTGTCTCTTATTACAAAACCCTAAGGCCCCTGGAAACAGGAAAGGAAGAAACATGTTTACGTACTCTTCATTTACTTTGATTTTTACAACATAAGTTAAGAAATAGTCTCCACATTTAGGTAAGTAGTAAGGGAAGCTCAGAGAGGTTGAATGACTTGCCCAAGGCCACTCAGTTATTACAGTTAATAGCACAGTTGACATTCTAATTCAAATCTCTCTAATTCCTTTTCTTATCATTTTACTCTGCCAGAAGAGACAGAGAAAAGGAGTTGCCATCCAATGGAGCTAGAAAATTAGGATCTTCCAAGGCTTCTTCCTTCTTCTGGGGGCTTTCCAGGTGTCTCAGTGGTAAAGAATCTGCCTTCCAATGCAGGAGCCATGGGAGACCTGTGTCAGGAAGGTCCCCCGGAGGAGGAAATGGCAACCCACTCCAGTATTCTTGCCTGGAGAATCTCATGGACAGAGGAGCCTGGTGGGCTACAGTCCATGCGGTTACAAAGAGTTGAATATGTTTGAGTGACTGAGCATGCACTCACAAGTCTTCCTCCACTGTTACATCACCATCTGACATTTATTATATGCTCTATGGGCACTTGGAGTTTCCCTGATAGCTCAGTTGGTAAAGAATCTGCCTGCAATGCAGGAGACCCTGGTTTGACTCCTGAGTTGGAAAGATCCACTGGAGAAGGGATAGGTTACCCACACCAGTATTCTTGGGCTTCCCTTGTGGCTCAGCTGGTAAAGAATCTGCCTGCAATGCGGGAGATCTGGGTTCAATTCCTGGGGTGGGAAGAGCCCCTTGAGAAGGGAAAAGCTACCCACTCCAGTAATCTGGCCTGGAGAGCTCCATGGGCTGTATAGTCCATGGGGTCACAAAGAGTCAGACATGACTGAGCAACTTGCACTGTGGGCACATATTAATGCACTATGTGCAGAGCAGGCCTCATTTCATTTTACCCACATGCCACCCTGGGAAGGTGACAGCATTATGCCCACTTCACATCCGAGGGAATGAAGCTCACGATGGGTGAGGCAACGAAGCTCAGGGTCATCAGGAATTTTTCCTATTATGTCACGCCCTTTACTGCTTTTCTCCATATTGGTTGGAAGTTTTGTGGGATGTAATTTTATCTCTACTTGTGGTAGCCTGGGAGGCCTCTTAGCACAGGACCAGGAAGAGCACTGGGATGTCCCACAGAACAGCAGTTTCACACCACACCTTATGGGGCTTCAGTGGCTGATACCGATGTCCTAGGCAGCAAAGAGAGTTCTGGGATCCTGAGTCAAAACAGCCAGAGCTGCCTCTCCCTATCTGTTATGTAAACTAGGCTCCCCCACCCCAGTACAGCTGGGGAAATCTTTCTACACTATGGCATGGTTGCACGGTTGCAAGCAAGAGTCAGACAGCCCTGGTTCAAATGCTTGCTTTCCATTCACTAACTTGAGCGAGTGACCTTGGGCAAAGTACTTAATCTCTCTATGTCTCAGGTTTATCAGCTGTAAAGTGGAGAAGATAATAATAGAACCTGCCTTACAGGCTTCTTTTGAGAATTAAATGGGACGACACGTGCAACTGTTCTGTCTGGAACATAGTGTTGCATTGGGCTTAGTTGCTCAGTCATGTCCGACTGTCTCCTCCATGCAGATCTTCCCAACCCAGGGATCGAACCCAGGCCTCCCGCACTGCAGGTGGATTCTGAGCCACCAAGGAAGCCCCTGGAACATAGTAAGTGCCCATAAATACTAGTTCTTCTCCTCCCCATGTCTCTTTCCTCAATCCAAAATGTCAGTTTGGGCAAACATTCATTTTCCCAAAAGGGTGGAAAAGATTCTGAATCATTTATTCCTCCATCCAATCAGCCATCCAACTGACTTAACTGTCGTTTGAACACCTACTATGTGCCTACTACTGTGTCAGGGAATTGAGTTATAAGACTGAAGTGGGGGCAGGGTGCAGAATGTCCTAGGCTATCTGCCCAGGCATCTGCTCATCCGCTTATCCATCTGTCCATTGTTTGTCCATCCATCCACCCAAGTAGTACTTACTATGTGTCAGGTAACGTGTGGTGACATGCTTAGGTATTTCACCATATCTCAAACTTGCTTCTATGTCTGCATCCCTTCCCATACCTCTTGGTCTTAGAGATATTCTTAATCTTAGCTCTAGCATCTTATCTGTCCTCCTAGTCAGGTGGGTAGCCCCAAACATTTGGTAGGGAGACTGTCAAAAGAGAGGATGAGATGTCAGTTACCCTAGTGGTTATGGATATGGAGTATGGGGTAGACCTCTTTACAGACATTTTCATTATATATTTAGTTTGTTTTTCATTGTGCTGTATTGCACAAGCCCTGATCTTGTTCTAAATGTCTTTCTGAATATAGAAAAAAAGAATGTGTCCCAAATATAGAACAAGGGGCATCTCCAAAGAGAAGGGACACATGAGGATCGGGATGTGATTCCCACTACATTGAACAACAGGATGGTGGAGTGACAGATTTTGCAGTCTCTCCTCTCCCTCTGTCTCCGTCTCTCTCTCTCTCCATGGGTACATGCATGTTCATATGTACGTTAGTGACATAGCCACATTGACACACATGCTTTGTATGGAGTCTTATGAACTAACATGTTAATGGAGATGCAAGTGTGCATAAGGTTGGAGCAAATGCATGTCTGAGTGTGTGTGAATGTCTAGCATGGGTATCATGTGCATTTATTAACATTTAAGTGTATGTTTATATTTGAACTAGCATGTCAGTGTGTAAGTATGGATACATGGGCAGCTATGGAAAGTAAAAAGGGATGCCTCTAGTTAGAGATCTGATCACTGTCTCTATGACCTCAAGCAAATCCTCCCTTCCTCCCATCCTGGTTATAGCTTCTTTCCATTTGAAAGGAGTTGGACTATGTCATCGCTATGGATTCTTTCCAACTCAGAGGTTTCATGATGGCACCTTTGATATTATTAGGAATTCTCTTGGCTTCTGGTTCCCAATTTGATTGATGTTCAGTTGCTAAGTGGTGTCTGACTCTTTGTGACCCCATGGACCTTCACTATCTCCTAGAGTTTACTCAAACTCATGTCCATTGAATTGGTGATACTATTCAAATATCTCAACCTCTGGGGCCCTCTTCTCCTGCTGCCTTGACTCTTTCCCAGCATCAGGGTCTTTTCCAAAGAGTTGGCTTTTCACATCAGGTGGCCAAAGTATTGGAACTTCAGCTTCAGCATCAGCCCTTCCGATGAATATTCAGGGTTGATTTCCTTTAGGATTTACTGATTTGATCTTGCTGTCCAAGGGGCTCTCAACAATCTTCTCCAGCACCACAGTTTGAAAGCATCAATTCTTCAGCATTCAGCCTTCTTTATGGTCGAACTTTCACATCTGCACATGACTACTGGAATCAAGATTGCCAAGAGAAGTATTCAGTTCAGTTCAGTTCAGTCGCTCAGTCATGTCCGACTCTTTGCAACCCCGTGAACCACAGCACACCAGGCCTTCCTGTCTATCACCAACTCCCAGAGCCTACCCAAACTCATGTCCATTAAGTCGGTGATACCATCAAACCACCTCATCCTCTGTCATCTCCTTTTCCTCCTGCCCTCAATCTTTCCCAGCATTAGGATCTTTTCCAATGAGTCAGCTCTTCGCATGAGGTGGCCAAAGTACTGGAGTTTCAGCTTTAGCATCATTCCTTCCAAAGAGCACCAAGCACTGATCTCCTTCAGAATGGACTGGTTGGATCTCCTTGTAGTCCAAGGGACTCTCAAAAGTCTTCTCCAACATCACAGTTCAAAAGCGTCAATTCTTCAGCGCTCAGCTTTCTTTATAGTCCAACTCTCGCATCCATACATGACCACTGGAAAAACCATAGCCTTGACTAGATGGGCCTTTGTTGGCAAAGTAATGTCTCTGCTTTTTCATATGCTGTCTAGGTTGGTCATAACTTTCCTTCCAAGGAGTAAGCATCTTTGAATTTCATGGCTGCAGTCACCATTTGCAGTGATTTTGGAGCCCCCCCAAAATAAAGTCAGCCACTGTTTCCATTGTTTCCCCATCTATTTTCCATGAAGTGATAGGACCGGATGGAGAAATATTAATAACCTCAGATATGCAGATGATACCATTTTAATAGCAGAAAGCTAAGAGGAACTAAAGAGCATCTTGATGAAGGTGAAAGAGGAAAGTGAAAACGCTGGCTTAAAGCTCAAAATTCAAAAAACAAAGATCATGGCATCCAGTCCCATCACTTCATGGCAAATAGATGGGGAAAAATTGGAAACAGCAACAGATATTTTCTTGGGCTCCAAAATCACCAGATGATGACTGCAGCCATGAAATTAAAAGATGCTTACTCCTTGAAAGAAAGCCTATGACAAACCTAGACATCATATTATAAAGCAGAGACATCACTTTGCTGAAATCGTTGCATTTTAAAAGCTATGTTTTTTTCCAGTAGTCATGTACGGATGTGAGAGTCTGTAATAAGATTTTAGTCTTTTCTTTCAGGGATTAGCTATCTCCATTTTCCACCTTAGAGAGCAGCTGACTAGCCCCATGGCCCTGAACTTACATAATTCACAAGTCCAATATTTGTAGACTCCTACTGACCCTGTCTCTTCATAAGCGCAAATTCCAAATTTGTGAGAGAAATATGATTGACTCATTTCAGCCAATGACTTGGCTTCCCCTGGTCAGAGTTTTCCCTTATCCAATTGGCTGTGTCCAGGGAGGGGTTCAGTTCAGTTCAGTTCAGTCGCTCAGTCATGTCCGACTCTTTGTGACCCCATGAATTTGCAGCATGCCAGGCCTCCCTGTCCATCACCAACTCCCGGAATTCACTCAGACTCACATCCATCGAGTCAGTGATGCCTTCCAGCCATCTCATCCTGGGTCGTCCCCTTCTCCTCCTGCCCCTAATCCCTCCCAGCATCAGAGTCTTTTCCAACGAGTCAACTCTTCGCATGAGGTGGCCAAAGTATTGGAGTTTCAGCTTCAGCACCATTGCCTCCAAAGAAATCCCAGGGCTGATCTCCTTCCGAATGGACTGGTTGGATCTCCTTGCAGTCCAAGGGACTCTCAAGAGTCTTCTCCAGCATCACAGTTCAAAAACATCAATTCTTTGGCGCTCAGCTTTCACCAGGGAGGAGTGAATTCACTCAAAAAAGGGTTGCAGCATCCCAATCAATGGATGAGGAGGCAATTGTTAGAGAACAGTGATATGGATTGGCAAATGTCCACAAAGCATCTACTTCAATGATGAGTAAAGAGTTGAAGCACTAGATGTTCAAGGCTACTAAGTTTCTACCCAGTAAAAATCCAGCAGAAACAAAACAGCCTCCAGACTTCTGTAATGGATAAAAATGACAGCTGGAATACATTCCTATTCATAGCAGCATTATTCTCAATAGCCAAAAGGTGGAAGCAACCAAAATGTCTACCAACGGATGAAAGGATAAACAAGTCTGGTAAATATATATACCAGTGGAATATTTGAGGACATTATGCTATGTGCGCAAAGCCAATGACAAAAAGACAAAAATTATATGATTTCACTTATGAGTTAGCTAGAGTAGTCAATCACAGAGGGAGAAAGTAGAATGCTGCTTGCCAGGGGCTGAGTGCCAGGGGAGGGGAAAACAGGGAGTTGCCTAATGTCTATAGTTTAAGTTTAAGAAGATGAAAAATTTCTGGAGATGGATAGTGATGATGGTCATACAACAATATCAGTGTACATAATGCCATTTAACCATACACTTAAAAATGGTAAATTTTTTGTTATGTTTATTTTACCACAATTAAAAAAGCTATTGTCTTGACTGCTAGACAAGTGGCCATTAGGGAATTAGGAAAAAAGCAGGTCCATTTCCTCTGGGATTTTCTCCACTCTTAGAAAGAAGTAGTTGTTCCTGGATCACATCTGAGGTAATTAAATCTTTGGTCACATTAAATTATATACAGTCCTTTTCTTCTCTGGCCGTTTCTAAGGATTTTTTTTTTCCTATAAACAAACAGGAAGTCGAGGTGATAACATGTTTTATACTCTAGATTTAACTAAAACACAACTGTGCTCAGAATGAGCACTCCTTGAAGGGAGAGTCTAGGACAGGTTATAAAAGAAAATATATTAAGCTATAAACCTTTGTAATCTTTCTGCCTTGGGCCCACCTTACTTGCTTTATTTTCTTGTATAGTACCTAGGTGAGGGTAAAAGAGAAAAAGTGACAGAAACCAGAGAGTTGAGCCTAAAGACGGGGAGGAGGTAAAGTGGAAAGGCTGCCAGGGGTTGATTTATGAGGGCATTTTAGGAAGGTGGAAAGAGAGAAGAGAGACAGGCTGGAGAAGGATTTTTGAGTTTTGCTGTGCGCTATGAAGGCTTTTTCCTTTGGTGTTTATAGCAAAAACTGTACAAATATGTAAATTGCCTTTCAATTACTATCAATATGAATGTCTTAAGGAGATGAGGTAAGGTGCAAGGTGACAAGGCTGCATCTGGGTCATGTTTATATTCTCAGGACCTAGGAACTGTCTACAGTCATGCTGGGTCAGTTGGATATGAAAGAGCAGTGAATCCTGTGCCCTGTCATTAGGATAATGTTCTTATCAGCTCCCTTCATTCCCTTACCCAGCATCTTGTGGAAACCCTTTCTGAAGTGACTGATGCACAGAAGCAGAATCAGTCCCCTCTGTGAGGGAAATACTGCAGCAATTATCGCTTTGTGTCATCCTGAAGCTCTGTGAAAGAGCTGAAGCGAGGAAAGATAATGGTGGTGACAGAAATTATGTCAAGAATAGCTGTATATCACTTCATTTAGTACAGGGGGAAGTCAAAATGTTCATAAAAGTCCATTTGATCTGAAAGCAAATAACTTAAGTCATTCAAACTCGGTCTTGTTGGACCGTAAAGCCTCTGGCAATATTTCAAATAAAGGACTCTATAGAAAAATAAATTATATTTATTGAATTGAACTTCAAGTAACAACCCTGCCACCAACTCTTTTTTTTTTTTAAACTGGCCCTCCATGTCCTGTGAATTTTGATGAATTACGAAAAGTTCTATGGAAACATAATCATTTGAACAAAAAGCTATCCAGGTAATAATACAAGCACCTTTAAACTGGAGAAAAATTCATTCACCTTTTAGATTTGATCATGATTTATTTTTCACTGCTTCTTCAAAATCACATTCAGAATAATACTGTCTTGTTTAAGGCTCCAGGTGTTCCTAGGAACTTACCATTCGATTCTAGAGGGAATTCACTCTTGGTTGCTTTTGGTTAGATTTCTTCCACCACTAAGTTCTGAATTTGGGGTTTTTGTGGTCAAGTCTGATGCTAAACCTGTCCAACCCAGCACCTCCTTCACACAGAAATGATGCAGGGAGCATCCCAGAATCATGCCAAAACATAAAAGAATACACTCTTGGAATCCCGCATAATTGTTTATCTTGCTTTCTTGATCCTGATTTCTCTGCATTGCCTCTTACGATGACTCAGCTCATGTTTCACTTCTTACAGGAAGCTCTGATCCCCAGGCCAGGTTATGTTATGTGCCTTTCCCAGAAGATCTGTATAGTGAGTGCTTGTTGCAATTTGGATCCTTGGAATCACTGATCACCCAGTGTTTGAGAATTCATTCATTCATTTGCTCAACAATGTTTATTGAGATTCTACTATGCTTCAGACACTGTTCTTAGCGCTGGGGACACAGCAGTGAATGACCTGGACATAGATTTCTGTCAAATGGAGCTTACATCTGAGAAGGGAGATGCAGACAAGTATATATAAAAAATAGGCAAGTATATATAAAAAAATAGAGATAATAATAAGAGCTATGAGGGAAATATAGCATGGAAGTTCAGTTTAGTTCAATCATTTAGTCACATCCAACTATTGCGACCCCATGGACTGCAGCATGCCAGGCTTCCCTGTCCATCAGCAAATCCTGGAGCTTGCTCAAACTCATGTCCATTGAGTCAGTGATGCCATCCAACTATCTCATCCTCTGTCATCCCTTTCTCCTCCTGCCTTCAATCTTGCCTAGCATCAGGGTCTTTTCTAATGAGTCAGTTCTTTGCATCAGGTGGTCAAAGTATTGGAGCATCAGCTTCAACATCAGTTCTTCCAATAGATATTCAGGACTGATTTCCTATAGGATTTACTGGCTTGATCTCCTTGCTGTCCAGTGGACTCTCAAGAGTCTTCTCCAACACCACAGTTCAAAAGCATCAATTCTTTGGTGCTCAGTTTTCTTTATGGTCCAACTCTGCCATCCATACATGACTACTGGAAAATCTATAGCTGTGGCTAGATAGACCTTTGTTGTCAAAGTAATTTCTCTGCTTTTTAATATGCTGTCTAGACCTCCTAGAACTAACACCAACAAAAGATGTTCTATACATCATAGCAGAATGGAATGCAAAAGTAGGAAGTCAAGAGATACCTGGAGTAACAGGTAAGTTTGGCCTTGGAGTACAAAGTGAAGCAGGGAAAAAGCTAACAGAATTCTGCCAAGAGACTACATTAGTCATAGCAAACACCCTTTTCCAACAACACATGAGATGACTTTATACATGAACGTCGCCAAACAGAGAATACCAAAATTAGACTGATTACATTCTTTGTAGCTGAAGATAAAAACACTGTATACAGTCAGCAAAAGCAAGACCTGGGTCTGACTGTGGCTTAAATCTTCAGCTTCTCATAGCAAAATCCATGCTTAAACTAAAGAAAGTGGGGAAAACCACTAGGCCAGCCAGGTATGACTTAAATCAAATCCCCTATGAATACACAGGAGAGGTGAAGAATAGATTCAGGGTTTAAATCTAGTAAACAGACTGCCTGAAGAACTATGGATGGAGGTCCATAATATTGTACAAGAGACATCAAACAAAACCATCCCCCCCCAAAAAAAAGGAAAACAAGAAGGCAAAGTGGTTGTCTGAGGAGGCTTTACAAATAGCTAAAGAAAGTTGAAAAGCAAGGGAGAAAGGGAAAAATACACCCAACAAAATGTAGAGTTCAGAGACTAGCAAGCAGAGACAAGAAACCTTCCTCAATGAACAATGCAAAGAAATAGAGGAAAGAAACAGAAGGGGAAAGACTAGAGATCTCTTCAAGAAAATTGGGAATATCAAAGAAACATTTCATCCAAAGATGGGCATAACAAAGTGCAGAACACTTTTTGCTTCTCTTCTTTCTTCAACTTATTTAACTTATACACAGAGCACATCATGAGAAATGCCAGGCTGGATGAGTTATAGGCTGGAGTCAAGGTTGCCAGGAGAAATAACAACAATCTCAGATATGTGGATACCACTCTAACGGCAGAAAGTGAAGAGGAACTAAAGAACCTCTTGAGGATGGTGAAGGAGGAGAGTGAAAAAGCTGGCTTAAAATGAAATATTAAAAGCACTAAGATCATGGTATCTGGTCCCATCACTTTATGGCAAATAGAAGGGCAAAAATTGGAAGCATAGACAAATTTCCTCTTCTTAGGCTCTAAAATCACTGTGGATGATGACTGAAGCCATGAAATTAGAAGATGATTGCTTCTTGGCAGGAAAGCTGTGACAAACCTAGAAAGTGTGTTAAAAAGCAAAGACATCAGTTTGCTGACAAAGGTCTGTGTAGTCAAGGCTATGGTCTTTCCAGTAGTCACATAGGGTTGTGAGAGCTGGACCATAAAAAGGGTAGAGTGCTGAAGAAACAGTGCTTTCAAACTGTGGTGCTGAAGAAGATTCTTGAGAGTCCCTTGGACAGAAAGGAGATCAAACCAGTCAATATTTTTTTAATTTATTTATTTTAATTGGAGGCTAATTACTTTACAATATTGTAGTGGTTTTTGCCATACATTGACATGAATCAGTCATGGGTGTACATGTGTCCTCCATCCTGAAACTCCCTCCCACCTCCTTATTTATCCCATTTCTCAGGGTCATCCCAGTACACCGGCCCTGAGTGTCCTATATCATGCATCGAACCAAGGAAATGAACCCTGAATACTCATTGGAAGGACTGATGCTGAAGCTGAAGCTCCAATACTTTGGCCACTCGATGTGAACAGCTGACTCATTGGAAAAGAACCTGATGCTGGAAAAGCTTAAATGCAGAAGAGGAGTGCAACAGAGGATGAGATGGTTGGATCATCTACAGGCTATAGCTGAGCCTCCCTTTTCCTTCCTATTTTCTGAGTCTTCTTCTTTAGGCTCTCTGGCACTTCTGTGGGCTCCCTGGTATTTTTCCAGTAACTTTTTCTGCTGAAATAAGCCAAAATTGGTTTCTGTTGCTTGCAACCAATAACTGTGACCAACTGGCATATCTTATTTCATCCTGTGCTTGGCTCCACCAGTGTTTCTGTCTCAATGCATTATAATGTCTTGTTCATCTCTGTGTCTCTTGTTTACCAAAGGCTCTTGAACTGAACTGAACTTGAAAAAAAGGACCACATATTTATTATTCATTGCCTTGCCTCTGGTTTCTAGCCTGTGCTTGGCATATAGTAGTGGCTCAGTATTATTTTGTTGTTGTTGGATACAGGAATGAATAAGACAAGGAAAGAATGAATAAATGAAAATTCTGAGTCCATGCTTTTCTTCCCAGTATCCTTACTTCCAAAGTCCAGAAGCCATATCCAAGGTAGCTCTGTTACTCAAGTTGAGTCTGTCTCCTGTAGCAATCATGTATATCAAAGGTGATTGCTTCTCCATTTCTGGCTAATACAGCCCTCCATCAGGGTGCCACTGCAGAGCCTATTGCTTTTAGGAAAGGAATAATACATGTCAGAATGAGTCCTCAATGTTAGTTCAAGGAAGAGAGGGTGGAGATTTATTGAATGCAGAACAGAACTAGGATTTCTGGACTTCACTTCTGTAGAGGCAATGATCTTGGGTGCATTATTACATATGCCTCAGTTTATTCTTCTATAAAATAAGGAGTTTGAGTTTCTCACTAGGTGTGCTGTTGACATTATGGGCTGAAAAATTCTTTACTTGGGGGATGGTCCTGTACATTTTAGAATGTTTAGCTGCATCCCTAGCCTCTACTCAATAGATGCTATAGCATTCCCTTGGTTGTGACAAAGTCCCCAGACATTGTCAAATCTCCCCCAGGATGTAAAATTGCACCCAGTTGAGAACTACTGAATCAGATATCTAAACAGATTACAAGTTCTAGGGTTGAAGCAAGAGTTGGAGCTTGTTCTCTGCCATATCCTAGCACATTGCCCAGTGTGTAGCATCATAGAAAGCAATCAATAGAAAACTTCTTTAGCATGAAAAAATCATGTAGATGGTAATGATATTGATTATTCATGTGATCACCCCTACTGGGGTACGATTTATCATTACTGGATAGGCATGGGCTAAGGCACATTACAAAATGGGTCCATCTTCCCACTTTGGTAACAAAATAGTGACCATAATTGTCAGGAATGGTTCACTCACTCCTGATAGTTATCTCAACCATGAATTTTGTGAATATGGCAAAAAGATTAGTTGAGAAAAATGAGTTTAAATTTTGGAATGAGACCTGCCTGTACACAACTTACTGTTCATTTAGCATAAAATTTATATGATTATGACTACTGATTTTCAGTTCTTAAATTGTTCACTATCTTTGGCTATGTGTGACTAAGAAAGTGGTTTCTATCCAATTCATCTAGGACTTTCCTTCTCTTATTTTTCATCGTCTATGTATCTACTTTTGGCATTCTATGTTGTCTTATGGGAACTGGACTAGCTATGTAGAGCAGTTTGGGGTCTATTATCATCTTAACAATATTAGGTCTTGTAATTCAGGAACATTAGATTACTTATTTAGGTCTTTAATTTTTTTCAACAATGTCTTGAAAAAATTTCACTTCTCTTGTTGAATTTTATTCCTAAATGTTTTATTAATGGTATCATAAATGGAATTATTTTCTTAATTTCATCTTTAGATTGTTTGTTGCTAGTATATAGAAATGCAATAGATTTTTGTATATTGATCTTATATCCTGCAACCTTTTTGAACCCATTTATTCATTCTAACCGGGCAAGGCAATGGCATCCCACTCCAGTACTCTTGTCTGAAAAATCCCATGGATGGAGGAGCCTGGTAGGCTGAGGTCCATGGGATCGCAAAGAGTCGGACATGACTGAAACGACTTCACTTTCACTTTTCACTTTCATGCATTGGAGAAGGAAATGGCAACCCACTCCAGTGTTCTTGCCTGGAGAATCCCAGGGATGGGGGAGCCTGGTGGGCTGCAGTCTATGGGGTTGCACAGAGTCGGACACAACTGAAGCGACTTAGCAGCAGCAGCATTCATTCTAGCAGCTTATACACAAACAACACTTTAGTGGACTTATAAAGATTTTCTATATGCAAGATCATGACAACTGCAATAGAAACAGTTTTACCTCTTTTTTTCAATGCCTTTTATTTCATTTTCTTGTCTAAATGTCGTGGATACAGCTTCCAGTACAATGTTGAAAAGAAAAGCTGAGAGTGGATGTCCTTATCTTATTCCTAATTTGAGAGGGAAAAGATTCACCTTCAAGGATAATGTGAGTTGTGATTTTTTCATAGCTGCCTTTTATCAGCTTAAGGAAGTTCCCTTCCATAACTAATTTGTTGAATGTTCTTATGATAAAGGGGTGTTGAATTTTGTCAAGTGCTTTTCTGTGTCTATTCAGCTAATCAAGAGGTTTTTGTGCATTGTTCTATTTATGTGATGCATTTCACAACTTGATTTTCAGTTCTTAAACCTACCTTGCATTCCTGGGGTAAATTCAATTTGGTCATGATGTATAATCCTTTTTATATATTGGTGGATTAAATTTTAAGCACTTATTAGTATTTTTACATCTGTATTCTTAAGAAATATTGGTATGTAGTTTCTTATTTTAATGCCTTTGTTTTTTGTATCAAGGTAATAGTGGCTCCAGAGAAAGAATTGGAAAATATTCTTTCCTCTTATATTTTCTGGAAGTGTTTGTGAGGAAATGGCACTAATTCTTCATTAAATGTTTAGTAGAGTTCACTGGTTTATCCATCTGGTCCTATGCACTTCTTTGTGGAAAGTTTCTTGATTATTAAATCTTTTTACTTCCTATAGGGCTACACAAACTTTCTGTTTCTTTGTGAGTCCTTCTTGTTAATAAATAAATGGAGGTGTTTTACTGGAACATAGTAATACTTATTCATTTACATTGTCCACGACTGCTTTGATAGAACAATTACAAAGTTGAATAGTTGGAACAGAGGCTATATGGCACACAACGTCTAAAATATTTACTATGTAGAAGCTCCAATACTTTGGCCACCTGATGTGAAGAGCCGACTCATTGGAGTTGGAAAACTGATGCCAGAAAAGATTGAAGGCAAGAGGAGGAGGGGACAACAGAGGATGAGAGGGTTGGGTGGCATCACTGATGCAACAGATAAGAGTTCGAGCGAATTTTGGAGAAGGTGAAGTCCATGGGGTTGCAAAGAGTCAGACATGACTTAGGGACTGAACAACAGCAACAAATATAGACGCATAAACTAAGTATTGCCTTAGGCTCACAGAGAAGTGTTGTGTGAGCTATTCTTACCAGTAGTGATGAGAGGGAAAGGCTGGGAGCTGGAGCCATCTCTAGAAGTGGCTGCTGTATTTCTCTCTGCTGTGTATTTGAGCTGCAGAAGACATGTAGGATTTCATCAGGTAAAGAGGCATTTTCTAGAGTTTTCCTCAGGGGTAGGGGTGTAATTGATATTGAGTCCAAAGAAACAAGCTGCATTTATTTTCTTCAAACAGAATTGCTGTGGATGTCAAGTAGTTGCTGTAGCAACTACTAGAAAATAGTTGCTTAGAATTACTAGATACTAAGGAGCAAGTGAGTATAACTCTCTAATTTTGGGGTGGTGTGCTGTGCTTAGTTGCTCAGTCATGTCTGACTCTTGGCAACTCCATGGACTGTAGCCCATCCCTAATTTTGGGGTGGGAGGGTGTAGTTGCTTTACAATGTTGTTAGTTCCTGCTGTACAATGAAGTGAATCAGCTATATGTATACATATACCCCCTTCTTGGACTTCCCTTCTCACCTCCCACTTCCCATCCCATCCACTAGGTCATCACAGAACACCAAGCTGAGCTCCTACACCAGCTATCTGTTTTACACATGGCAGTGCACATATGTCAATCCCAATCTCTCAATCCATGCCTCCCCTCACAATGGGTGCCCACATCTGTTCCCTACATCTGTGTCTCTATTCCTGCCCTGCAAATAGGACCATCTGTACCATTTTTCTAGATTCCACATTCACACATGTATATATATATATACACACACATATATATATTTGTTATTCTCTTTCTGACTTACTTCACTCTGTATTGATAGATGTTGCTGCTGCTGCTGAGTTACTTCAGTCATGTCTGACTCTGTGCAACCCCATAGACGACAGCCCACCAGGCTCCACTGCCCCTGGGATTCTCCAGGCAAGAACACTGGGGTGGGTTGCCATTTCCTTCTCCAATGCATGAAAGTGGAAAGTGAAAGTGAAGTCGCTCAGTCATGTCCAATTCTTAGAGACCCCATGGACCTCAGCCTACCAGCCTCCTCCATCCATGGGATTTTCCAGGCAAGAGTGCTGGAGTGGGTTGCCATTGCCTTCTCTGTTGATAGATGTTAGGCCCATCCATATCTCTACAAATTACCCAGTTTCATTCATTGCTATAACTGAGTAATAATCCACTGTGTATCTGTACCACATCTTCTTTATCGATTCATCTGTTGATAGAAATTTAGGTTGCTTCCATATCCTGGCTATTGTGAATAGTGCCACAATGAACACTGTGGTACACGTGTTTTCTGGAATTATGATTTTCTCAGGGCACATGCTGAATAGTGGGATTGCTTGCTCATATGGTAGTTTTATTTTTAGTTTTTTGAAGGGATCTCCATACTGTTCTCCATAGTGGCTGTATCAGTCTACATTCCCAACAATAGTGCAGGAATTCTCTTTCCTCCACACTCTTTCCAGCATTTATTGTCTCTAAATTCTTTGATAATGCTCATTCTGACTGGTGCGAGGTGATACCTCATTGTAGTTTGAATCTGAATTTCTCTAATAATTAGGGATGTTAAACATCTTTTCAAGTGTTTATGGTTTTATTTATTTATTTATTTATTTATTTTGGCTATCTGTGTGTCTTCTTTGGAGAAATGTCAATTTAGGTCTTCCACCTATTTTTTGATTTTAAAAAAATGTTTGTTTACATTGAGCTTCATGAGTTGTTTGTATATTTTGGAGATTAATTCTTTGTCAGTTGCTTCATTTGCAAATATTTTCTCCCATTCTGGGGTTGTTTTTTCATCTCATTCATGTTTTCTTTGCTGTGCAAAAGCTTTTAAATTTAATTAGATTCTATTTGTTTATTTTTGTTTTTATTTTCATTATTCTAGGAAGTGAGCCAAAAAATTCTTGCTTTGATTTATGTCAAAGTGTGTTCTTCCTATGTTTTCCTCTAAGAGTTGTATAGTGTTTGGCCTTATATTTAGTCTTTACTCGATTTTGAGTTTATTTTTGTGTATGGTGTAAGAGAGGCTTTCCCAGTGGCTCAGCAGTAAAGAATACATCTGCAATGCAAGAGATGCAGGTTTGATGTCTGGGTAGGGAAGATCACTTGGAGAAGGAAATGGCAACCCACTCCAGTATTCTTGCCTGGTAAATCCCATGGACAGAGGAGCCTGGTCGGGAAGGGGGGTTGCTACAGTCCATGGGATTGTGACTTACAACAACAATGATGTAAGAAAGTGTTCTAATTTCATTCTTTTACATGTAGCTCTCCAGTATTCTCAGCACCACTTATTGAAGAAGCTCTCTTTTCTCCATCATGTATTTTTGCCTCCTTTGTCATAGATTAGGTGACATAGAAATGTATGTGAGTTTATCTCTGGGCTTTTTATCCTGTTGCATTGATTTTCATTTCTGTTTTTGTGCAAGTATCATACTTTCTTGATTACTATAGCTTTGTAATATAGTCTGAATTCTGGGAGCCTGATTTTTCCAGCTCTGTTTTTCTTTCTCAAGATTGCTTTGGCTATTTGGGGTCTTTTGTGTTTCCATACATATTGTAAATATTTTTGGTCTAGTTCTTGAAAAATGCCATTTGTAATTTGATAGGGATTGCATGAAACTGTAGATTGCTTTGGTAGTAGAGTCATTTTCACAGTATTAATTCCTCCAATCCAAGAACATGGTTTGAATCATCTGTTTGAATCACCGTTGATTTCTTTCATCAGTGTCTTATAGTTTTCTGCATACAGGTCTTTTGTCTAGGTAGGCAGGTTTGTTCCTGGGTATTTTATTCTTTTTTGTTGCAGTGGTCAATGGGATTGTTTCCTTAATTTCTTTCTGATCTATCATTGTTAGTGTATAGTAATATAAAGTATTTCTGTGCATTAATTTTGTATCCTATGACTTTACCAAATTCTTTGATTAGCTCTAGTATTTTTCTGGTGTCATCTTCAGAATATTCTAGTATATTATGTCATCTGCAAACAGTGATGGTTTTACTTCTTTTCCAATTTGGATTCCTTTTATATCTTTTTCTTTTCTGATTGCCTTGGTTAGGATTTCCAAAATTTTGCTGGGTAATAGTGGTGAGAGTGGACATCTTTGTCTTGTTCCTGGTCTTAGAGGAAATGCTTTCAGTTTTTCACCACTGAGAATGATGTTTGTCATGGGTTTGTTGTAATAGCCTTTATTATGTTGAGGTATTTCCCTCTATGCCCACTTTCTGGAGGGTTTTTTTTTTTATCATAAATGAATTTTGTCAAAATCGTTCTCTGCATCTATTGAGATGATCATATGGTTCTTATTCTTTAATTTATTAATATGGTGTTTCAGATGGATTGATTTGTGAATATTGAAGAATCTTTGCATCCTTGGGATAAATTCCACTTAATCATAGCATATGATCTTTTAATGTGTTGTTGAATTCTGTTTGCTCATATTTTGTTGAGAATTTTTTGGTGCATGTTCATCAGTAATATTGGTCTATAAATTTTCACTTTTTGTGGCATGAGTATCAGGGTGATGGTGGCCTCATAGGGTAAGCTTAGGAGTGTTCCTTTCTCTGAAATTTTTTGGATGAGTTTGAGAAAAATTGATGTTAGCTCCTCTCTAAACGTTTGATAGAATTTGTCTGTGAAACAATCTGGTCCTGGACTTTTGTTTGTTGGAAGATTTTTTTTGGCTGTATAAGGTCTTAGTTGCGGCAGGAAGGATCTTTGTTGCATCACGCATGTCTTTTGTTGTGATTGATGGACTCTCTAGTTGTGGCACCAGCCTCCAGAGCATGTGGGTTTCGGTAGTTGTAGCATTTGGGCTCTTTAATTGTGGTACATAGGCTCCAGAACTCGTGGGCTCTGTAGCTGCTGCCTGTGGGCTCTCTATTTGTGGCACAGAGGCTCCAGAGTGTATGGACTTCAGTAGTTGAATTATGGGGCACTCTAACTGTGACACACAGGCTTAGCTGCTCTGTGGTATGTGGGATCTTAGTTCCCAGGAGTTAAATCTGTGTCCCCTGAATCGCAAGGCAAGTTCTTAACCACTGGACCACCCGGGAAGTGCCTGTTAGAAGATTTTTAATTGAAGTTTCAATTTCATTATTTATGATTGGTCTATTTATATTTTTTGTTTCTTCCTGGTTCAATCTTGCAAGGTAGTGCCTTTCCAAGAATTTGTCTATTTCTTCCAGATTGTCCATTTTATTGGCATATAGTTGCTCATAGTAGTCTCTTATTATCCTTTGTATTTCTGTGGTGTCAGTTTTAGCTTTTTCTTCTTCACTTCTAATTTTATTGATTTGAATCCTCCCACTTTTTACTGATGAGCTTGGCTAAAGCTTTGTCAATTTTGTTTATCTTCTCAAAGAACCAGCTTTTAGTTTCATTGAGTTTTGCTATTGTTTTCTTCCTTCTATTTTATTTATTTCTGCTCTGATTTTTATTTATTTCTACTTACTTTGGGTTCTATTTGTTCTTCTTTTTCTAGTTGCTTTAGATATCAGATTAGGTTGAGTTTTTTTTTTTTTTTTTTTTTCCTGGAGGTAGGATTGAATTGCTATAAACTTTCCTCTTAGGACTGATTTTGTGGCATCCAATAGGTTTTGGGTCCTCGTGTTTTTGTTGTAATTTACTTCTACGTATTTTTTTAATTTCTCCTTTGATTTCTTGATTATTTAGTAGTGTATTATTTAGCCTCCATGTGCTTGTGCTTTTTATAGCGTTTTTTTTCTTTAATTGATTTCTAATCTCATAGTGCTGTGGTGAAAAAATTTGCTTGATAAAATTTCAATTTTCTTAACTTTTCCAAGGCTTGATTTGTTACTCAAGATGCAACTCAAGATTTGTTACTCAAGATGTATCCTGGAGAATGTTCCATGCACACTTGAGAAGAAAACATATTCTGCTGCTATCAGATGGAATTTCCTGTAAATATCAATAAAATCTATCTGGTGAATTGTACCATTTAAAGCTTGTGTTTCCTTATTAATTTTCTGTCTGGATGATCTGTCCATTGGCATAAATGGGGTTTTAAATTCTCCCAATATGACTGTGCTACTGTCAATTTCCCCTTTTATGGATACTAGCATTTGCCTTATTTTTAAGGAGCTCATATGTTGGGTGCATACATATTCATAATTATTATGTCTTCTTCTTGGACTGATCCCTTGATCATTATGTGGTGTCCTTCTCTGTCTCTTATAACAGTCTTTATTTTAAATAAAGGACAGGGAGGCCTGGTGTGCTGTAGTCCATGAAGTGGCAAAGAGTCAGACATGACCAGATGACTGAACAACAACAACATTTTAAAATTTAGCTGGTCTTGTATAAGTATTGCTACTCCAGCTTTCTTTTGATTTCCATTTGTGTGGTATATCTTTTCCCATCCCCTCACTTTCAGTCTGTATGTGTTCAGAATCTGAAATGAGTCTATTGTAGACGGCATATATATGGGTCTTGTTTTTGTATCCATGTAGACAGTCTGCAAGGAGATCCAACCAGTCCATTCTGAAGGAGATCAACCCTGGGGTTTCTTTGAAAGGAATGATGCTAAAGCTGAAACTCCAGTACTTTGGCCACCTCATGCGAAGAGTTGACTCATTGGAAAAGACTCTGATGCTGGGAGGGATTAGGGGCAGGAGGAGAAGGGGACGACCCAGGATGAGATGGCTGGAAGGCATCACTGACTCGATGGGTGTGAGTCTGAGTGAACTCCGGGAGTTGGTGATGGACAGGGAGGCCTGGCGTGCTGCAAATTCATGGGGTCGCAAAGGGTCGGACATGACTGAGCGACTGAACTGAACTGAACTGAACCCCTCCCTGGACACAGCCAATTGGATAAGGGAAAACTCTGACCAGGGGAAGCCAAGTCATTGGCTGAAATGAGCGTCGCAAATGGGGTCGCAAAGAGTTGGACACGACTGAGTGACTGAACTGAACTGAACTGAGACAGTCTGCATCTTTTGGTTGGAACAGCTATTCCATTTACAATGAAGGTATTTATCTATATGTATGTTCCTATTACCATTTTCTCTATTGTTTTGGGTTTGTTTTTGTAGGTCATTTTCTTCTTCTCTTGTGTTTTAGGAATTCCCGTAGCATTTCTTGTAAAGCTGGTTTGGTGGTGTTGAATTCTCTGAGCTTTTGCTTGTCTGTAAAGCTTTTGATTTTTCTGTTGAATCTGAATGAGATCCTTGCTAGGTAGAGTAATCTTGGTTGTAATTTTTTCTGTTTCATTATTCTAATTACATCCTGCTACTCTCTTCTGGCCTGTGGAGTTTCTGCTGAAATATCAGCTGACTACCTCATTTGGCGGGCGGGGGGTGGGGGGGTCCCTTCTATGTTATTTATTGTTTTTTCCTCAATTTTAAAATATATTTTAAAAAATTTTTGATAGTTTGATTAATATGTGTCCCGGTGTGTTTCTCCTTGAGCTTATGTTGTATGGGACTCTCTGTACTTCCTGAATTTGGGTGGCTATTTCCTTTCCCATGTCAGGGAATTTTTAACTATAATCTCTTGAAATATTTTCTCAGATCTTTTCTCTTTCTCCTCTTCTTCTAGGATCCTATAGTTTGAATGTTGTCCAAGAGGTCTCTGAGAATATCCTCATTTCTCTTCATTCTTTGGTCTTTATTCTGCTCCTTGTTAATTTTCCACAATCCTATCTTCCAGCTCACTTATTCATTCTTCTGTTTCAATTATTCTGCTTTGATTCCTTTTGGTGTATTTTTCATTTCAATTATTGTGTTGTTCATCACTGTTTTTGTTTGTTAGTTCTTCTAGGTCCTTGTTAAACATTTCTTGTGTTATCTCAATCTGTGCCTCTATGCTATTTCTGATATTCTGGATTATCTTTACTATCATTATTCTGAATTGTTTTTCAGGTAGGTTGCCTATTTCCATTCATTTATTTGGTCTTGTAGGTTTCTACCTTGCTCTTCCATCTGTAACATATTTTTTTGTCATCTCACTGTTTTTGATGGGTGGGGCTATGATCCTTTCTTGATGGTTGTTTTGCCTGAAGTGTCCAGCACTGGAATTTGCAAGCAGTTGGGTGGAGCCATGTCTTGGTGCTGAGTTAAGGACCTCTGTGAAACCTCACACTAATTCATATTCCCTGGAACTTAAAGCTCTCTGTTATTCCAGTGCCTTGCACTCAGTAACCCTCCCCCACCCCCCACAGGAGTTCAGGTCCAATGCCTGGCCTGTGAACCACAACTCCACAGCCCGTATGGTACAGCAGAAACAGCAATAACAACAAAGAAAAAGCAACAGTAAGGATCAGAACACACAAAAAATTTTTAAGTAAAATTTTTAAAATGAAAATATATATTAGAAAAAATAACAGTAAAAATGAAACAGCAATAACAAGAGAGAACCACAACAGCAAAAAATTTATAATTTATATGGAAACAAAAAAGACCCAGAAGAGCCAAAGCAAACTTAAGAAAGAAGAAAAGAGCTGGAGGAGTCCGTCAGTCTCCACAACTTCAGACTATACTACAAAGCTATAGTAATCAAGATAGTATGGTACTGGCACAAAAACAGAAATATATCAGTGAAACAGGATAAAAAGCCTAGAGATAAACCCACATATCTATGGCTATCTAATCTTTGACAAAGGAGGCAAGAATATACGATGGAGAAAAGACAGCTTCTTCAATAAGTGAAACTGGGAAAACTTGACAGCTACATGTAAAAGAATGAAATTAGAACACTCTATTATACCACACACAAAAATAAACTCAAAGTGGATTAAACACTAAATGTAAGACCAGACACTATAAAACCCTTAGAGGAAAACATAGGAAGAACACTCTTTGACATAAATCACAGCAAGGATTTTTTACCCACCTCCTAAAATAATGAAAATAAAAATAAACAAATGAAATTAAACTAATTAAACTTAAAAGCTTTTGCTCTGAAAAGGATACCATAAATAAGAGAAAAGACAATTCTCAGTATGGGAGAAAATATTTGCAAATTAAGCAACTGACAAGGAATTAATATGCCAAATTTAGAAGCAGCTCATACAACTCAACATCAAAAAACAAACAAACAGAAAAAACAAAAAACAACCCAATCAAAAAATAGGCAGAAGACCTCTAAATAGATATTTCTCCAAAGATGACACACAGATGGTCAAAAGACACATGAAAAGATGTTCAGTATTACTAATTATTAGAGAAATGCAAATCAAAACTACAGTGAGGTATTACCTCACACCAGTCAGAATGGTCATCATTTAAAAAACTCTACAAACAATAAATGCTAGAGAGGATGTGGAGAAAAGGGAACCCTCTTGCACTGTTGGAGGGAATGTAGATTGATATAGCCACTATGGAGAACAGTATGAAGGTTCCTTAAAAAACTAAAAATAGAGCTACCACAAGACCCTGAAATCCCACTCCTGGGCATATATTCAGAGAAAAATATGATCCAAAAGGACACACGCACCCCAGTGTTCATTGTAACACTCTTTACAATAGCCAAGACATGCAAGCAACCTAAATGTCCATCGACAGAGGAATGTATGAAGATGTAGTGTGTTCATGAGAAGTTGCTTCAGTTGTGGTCAACTCTTTGCAATTCTATGGACTGTAGCCTTCCAGGCATCTCTGTCCATGGGATTCTCCAGCAAGAATACTGGAGTTAGCTGCCATTCCCTTCTTCAGGGGCTCTTCCTGACCCATAGCTCGAACCCAAATCTCTTACGTCTCCTGTACTGTATATATATATATATATATATACTTTATACATTGGAATATATATATTCCATACAATGGAATAGTACTAAACCATTAAAAGGAATGGAATGATACAATTTTCAGCAACATGGATAGACCTAGATATTGTCATACTGAATGAAGTAAGTGAGAGAAAGAAAAATATTGTATGACATTCCTTATAAGTGGAATCTAAAAAGAAATGATACAAATGAACTTACTTACAAAACAAAAACAGACTCACTGACTTAGAGAATGAGCTTATGGTTGCCAGGGAAAAGGATGGGGGAAGGGATAGTTAGGGAATTGGGGATGGGCGTGTACACACTGCTCTATTTAAAATAGATAACCAAAAGGACCTACTGTATAGCACATGGAACTCTGCTTAATGTTATGTGAGATAGCTTGGATGGGAGGGTTATTTGAGGAAGAATGGATACATGTGTATGTTTGGCTGAGTCCTTTTGCTTTCACCCGGAACTATCACAATACTGTTAATCGGCTATCAGTTCTGTTCAGTTCAGTTCAGTTGCTCAGTCATGTCTGACTCTTTGCGACCCCATGAATCGCAGCACGCCAGGCTTCCCTGTCCATCACCAACTCCCAGAGTTCGTTCACTCAGACTCGCATCCATTGAGTCAGTGATGCCATCCAGCCATCTCATCCTCTGTCATCCCCTTCTCCTCCTGCCCCCAATCCCCCCTCAGCATCAGAGTCTTTTCCAATGAGTCAACTCTTCACATGAGGTGGCCAAAGTACTGGAGTTTCAGCTTTAGCATCATTCCTTCCAAAGAACACCCAGGACTGATCTCCTTTAGAATGGACTGGTTGGATCTCCTTGCAGTCCAAGGGACTCTCAAGAGTCTTCTCCAACACCACAGTTCAAAAGCATCAATTCTTCGGTGCTCAGCCTTCTTCACAGTCCAACTGTCACATCCATACATGACTACTGGAAAAAACCATAGCCTTGGCTAGATGGACCTTTGTTGGCAAAGTAATGTCTCTGCTTTTGAATATGTTCTTTAGGTTGGTCATGACTTTTCTTCCAAGGAGCAAGCGTCTTTTAATTTCAAGGCTGCAATTACCATCTGCAGTCATTTGGGAGCCCCCAAAATTAAAGTCTGACACTGTTTCCACTGTTTCCCCATCTATTTTCCATGAAGTGATGGGACCAGATGCCATGATCTTCATTTTCTGAATGTTGAACTTTAAGCCGACTTTTTCCACTCTCCTCTTTCACTTTCATCAACAGGCTTTTGAGTTCCTCTTCACTTTCTGCAATAAGGGTGGTCATCTGCATATCTGAGGTTACTGAAATTTCTCCAGCAATCTTGATTCCAGCTTGTGCTTCTTCCTGCCCAGTGTTTCTCATTATGTACTCTGCATATAAGTTAAATAAGCAGGGTGACAATATACAGCCTTGACGCACTCCTTTTCCTATTTGAAACCAGCCTGTTGTTCCATGTTCAGTTCTAACTGTTGCTTCCTGACCTGCATATAGATTTCTCGAGAGGCAGGTCAGGTGGTCTGGTATGCCCATCTCTTTCAGAATTTTCCACAGTTTATTGTGATCCACACTGTCAAAGGCTTTGGCATAGTCAATACACCAGAAATAGATGTTTTTCTGGAACTCTCTTGCTTTTTCCATGATCCAGCAGATGTTGGCAATTTGATCTCTGATTCCTCCGCCTTTTCTAAAACCAGCTTGAACATCAGGAAGTTCACGGTTCATGTATTGCTGAAGCCTGGCTTGGAGAATTTTGAGCATTACTTTACTAGTGTGTGAGATGAGTGCAATCATGCAGTAGTTTGAGCATTCTTTGGCATTGCCTTTCTTTGGGATTGGAATGAAAACTGACCTTTTCCAGTCCTGTGGCCACTGAGTTTTCCAAATTTGCTGGCATATTGAGTGCAGCACTTTCACAGCATCATCTTTCAGGATTTGAAATAGCTTAACTGGAATTCCATCACTTCCACTAGCTTTGTTCATAGTGATGCTTTCTAAGGCCCACTCGACTTCACATTCCAGGATGTCTGGCTTTAGGTGAGTGATCACACCATCATGATTATCTTGGTCATGAAGATCTATTTAATCAGCTATACCTCAATACCAAAAAAAAAAAAAAAAAGATTAAAAAAAAAATGAATGAAATTCAGTCATTGGTAGTGATGTGGATGGACCTAGAGTCTGTCATTCAGAGTAAAGTAAGTCAGAAAGAAAAAAACAAACATGGTTATTAAAACATATGTTGGCCTTCCTAGGTGACGCTAGTAGAAAAGAGCCCGCCTACCAATGCAGGAGATGTAAGAGACGCAGGTTTGATTCCTGGGTCTGGAAGATGCCCTGGAGGAGGGCATGGAAACCCACTCCAGTATTCTTGCCTGGAGAATCCCATGGACAGAGGAGCTTGGTGGGCTATGATCTATAGGGTCACAAAGAGTTGGACATGACAGAAGCGACTTAGCATGCACACATGCATGGAACTAGAAAGTTGGGACAGATGAACCTGTTTGCAGATCAGGAACAGAGACGTGGATGTAGTGAATGGACCTGTGGACATAGCGGGTAAAGGGCTGGTAAGAATAACTGGGAGAGGGCTTCTTTGGTGGCTCAGTTGGTAAGTAATCCACCTGCAATGCAGGATTCCTGGGTTCGATCCCTGGGTGGAGAAGATCACCTGGAGGAGGGCATGGAAACCCACTCCAGTATTCTTACCTGGAGAATCCCGATAGACGGAGAATCCTGCCTGCTGCAGTCCATGGGGTCACAAAGTCAGACACAACTGAGTGACTAAGCACAGCACACAAGATTGACATATATACACTACATTGTGTAACATGGGTAGCTACAGGGAAGCTGCGGTGCTGCACAGGGAGCTCAACTAAGTGCTCTGTGATGACCTAGAGGGGTAGGATCCAGGGAGGAGGATGAGTGTGATGGAGGTTCAAGAGGGAGGGCGTATATGCATACATACAGTTGATTCACTTCATTGTACAGCAGAAACTAACACAACATTGTAAAGCAATTATACTTCAATAAAAATGTAAAAAATTAAAGAAAGAAAACAAGAACAAATAATAATAGTAATAAAAAATGACTATCTGGTGCTTTCTCAATCAGTGTCCTTGCCCCCATGGTGAGCTACAGCTTATACCTACCTAGTAGGCCTCCAAGACCTCTAGCTAGGTCTCTGGTCCTGCTATGCCAGCCCCACCTCTGTGTGTGCTCCTCTCAGCAGCATCTGCTCCTGAAGCTGGTTTAGGGCATGCATGCCTGCCTGGGGTAGCCGGGGCACAATCTCCCTCTGGTATAGCCAGAGGAGGCCTTGGAAGGGGGGGCAGCACGAAGTCACATGGCCAGAATAGGCCTAGGGGTGGGCTGGGGTTCAGGGGTGGGTAGTTCAGGCCTAGGGACCCACTGAGTTGGGAGAGGCCTGGTTGGGGTGTATGGCCCCGGCCAGAAGACCCATGTGGCCAGAAGAGGCCTAGAGGGGGCAGCTCAGGCCACTAGGGGGCTGAATGAGATCCTGGGGGAGGGGTGCTCACACTCAGGATCTGCACAGCCAGAGGGGGTCCCCGGGGATGGAGGTTCAAGCCTGGTACCCCGGCAAGCTTGCCAGTAGCGAAGACACTGGCTACATTTCTCCCCAATCCCTTGAGGTCCTTCTCCTTCCCCGCCAATCCCTGTACAGTGAGTGAACCTCTCTGAATATGAGAGTCTCTCCCCTCCCCCAGCCCCTCCTTAGGGGTGCTGATCCATTGTCTCCACTTTTGGTCCCTCCCTCCCACATCCTACCTGGTCTCATGGGCGTTCCTCTTGTCCCCTTAGGGGTCCGAGAACAGTGCCTAGCAGGTGCCAAGCTGTGAGGAGACATGAACCCTGTTCTCCTCCTCCACCGTCTTGACCCCATCCCCTGACTCCCTCATGCTTTAAATAAGATATAGAGGCAAAGGGATGTGTCCAAGGCCACTCAGCTGTTGACCAATTATTTCATTGGCAGGACTAGAACCTGTGTTTCTAGACTGTCAAGGCAAGGCTGTTTCCATCAGGCCACTTGGATGTGCACGTAGCAGGTCAGAAAAATCACTCTTGGGGACACTAGAAACAGATAGCCCTGGGTTTGAGTTCTGGCTTTGTCACTTACTGACTCTGTTACTCATCACAGGGTTTAAGAGCTTGAATTGCCTCATACTTGGATCCCAACCCTCCCCCACCCCCACCAGAGTAGAGGTTCAGAGCTCAGAGTCTGAAACCAGACTCTCAGCTTCATTCCAGCTCCACTAACTGTGTGACCTTGGGCACATTACTTCACCTCTCTGAGTCAGTGATGTGGATAATTATAGTATTAATACTTACTTCACACAGCTGTGGAACTAAGTCAGTTTAAGACTAAATGCATGACACACAGAATCATGCCTGGAACACGTAAAGTACCATATGTTAACATTATTATAATCAAAACAGTGGATTGTATGACCGTTATAAGGACCAATGACAGTGATTAAGGTGAAAGCATTTTCTAAACTTGTGTAATAATACAAGTAGAATTTATTATTATTCTCTATCTGAATCAAAGGACTAGCAGCTTGGAGAATGAAATTGATGACTGTCATTTATTAAAGCCTCACTACGTGCCAGGTCATCCATTTCTATTATTTAAGCACCCCAATAACCCAGAGATGATTATTGGTTATTATTTTTTGCTGACAAGAGTGGCAGCATAGCAGAATGTAGGAAGGAAGTCCAAAGACTATGAGTCTGAATCTTCACTCAGCCGCTTACTGGCTGTGTGAGCACAGGTGAGTTTATTAAATTCCTCGTGCCAAAATATCCCAGTCTGTAAATAAGAATGATGAAAATAGTAGTTTCTGCTGTATAGACTGTTCTGAGAATTAAATGACTTCATTTTGCAAAGTGCTTAGGATAGTGTTTGACACACAGCGTTTGTTTAAGAAAGAAGGGAGGAAGGGAGAGAGAAAAGGAAGGAAGGAAAGAAGGGAGGGAGAGAGCCCCAACAAGATTAAGTGATTTGTCCACAACACACAACTGATACATCCAAAAGTTGGGATGTGAAAGCAGATCTGTTTGGGTCTTCTCTGAAGTCTGTGCCTCTTCTGCTCATAAGGCTTAGGAGAAAGGCAGATACGAGAGATGTTTCAGGATGTCAGGCACCAATCATGCAGGTTCCAAATGGATGCATGATCAGGGAAGGCATGAGCCATTAATTGGTGTTCAGAAAGGATAACCATCAGCTTGAGAGCTAGTCCACTTGACATCTTTCCAGGGTTTCTGAGGCCACTTAATGGATAGGTCCTTGCATCGCTTGCCAAGGACTTGCCATGTTGGAGCTCACAGCCCTGTCTTTGCTCCTCATTAGGCAATACTTTGGGAGCTCAGGGAGGGAATTTGCTGTTTAGAATCTAGAAATTGCGGACTACAATCTGCTGTTTCTCAGTTGGTGTGCAGTGTGTTGCTGGATCATCTAATGAAGTCTTCATTTGTGTTTTCTTCTCCTGGTACTTTAACTCCTGGAATTTAAGATGCAATTGATTTTAAGATGTACCACTGTTTTTTATTTCACTAAGAAAAAAAAAATCACACTACTAATTAAGCTATGATACGTTTGTCATTAGAATTTTACTTTTACATTTGTTTTTTTTAAAAAAGCCTGTTATTCTTTTTGAGACATCAATTTTAACTTGTATCACTCTAATGGATTCTAATGGATATATCAAAAAGAAAATTTTGACAAAAAATGGTTTAGGATGGTATTAAAACCTCTTCACATACAATGCACAACCCTTGTGAATCATGTTTCAACTCAGAGCCCTCTGTAATCAACAGTGTCTGTTTTTCCACACAGAGTCAGCCTCTGTGCTATTCAGAGTGTTGATGATATAGCATTTCCTAGAAGATGGCTCCATCATTGTCTCTGGGATCTTCTTCCAAACCTCTGACATTCATTCTACAAGTTTCGATGCTGACATTTTCTTGATCTTGCAATGAAAGTTTTCAGATAAAAATCAAGACTCATATCCCTTTCTTAGGTAGTCCTCAATCATTTGTTGATTGACAGGTCAAAGGATTGTAGGTGTCCAGATGTGCTATCTGGAGCCACAATCAATTTGGACATGCACAAGAAATGTTACTTATGTCTTGACTGCCAATGACCAATGGTAAGATAGCATCAATAGCGATGCCTCAGACTTTCAGAGATGTTAAGAGGCAGGAAAAGATTTACATCTTAGAATAAATAAAATAAGGTGTTTTCCACTCTTTTGTCTTTGCCTGGAAGGAGAGACCCCTTCTAGCTTTATTGCAGAGATTATTGGGGAGGTAATACTAGATGGGTTCTGAAAAGTAAGGATGGGGAGTCAAGTTCTTTTGGGGGGTGGGGCAGAAATGAGAAGGGCAGAGAAAAGAATAAATTCCAAGTAGAGGAGGTTGGGGAGCTTCTGTGAGGCTAGAAGCTGGTCCCTTAATGAGGCCTTGGGGAGTCAAGACCTCAGGGTGATGATCAAGGTTTAGATGTGGTTAGACTCTGGGCTTCCAGTATCCTTTGGGGTCCTATGGCCAAGCAAGACCCATCACAGTAGAGCTGCCTGATTCTGAAGAATGAAGTGACTACCAGAGTATTCTGCTCTTTCTAAGAACTTTGAGGTCCTTTTCTAGTCCTGGGGAGTGAGAAGAAACTCTGGTAATGACTGGAATTGAATTTCCCACCTGGCCAATGGGATGAGGCTGGGATTCAAATTTGACGTAGAGAAAATAAGGTACTATGACAGTTTTTGTCCACTTAATTCATAGAATAAGAGCTAAATTCATATCTGTTACATGTCTATTAAATATATTAAATAACTTTTTAAAATTGAAAAGCTGCTCTGGACAAAAATAATCCTAGTGTCTAGTCCCAGTTTGCCCAGAATTTCTCTGTGTGGCCTCATTGGGCTTTATATGGTATTTCTCAATGGGTCACTGTTATAGGCATTTGGGGCTGGACAAATCCCGCTCATTGCAGATTGTTTTGCAAACAGCTCCTTTTGCTGTCAATGGTTTCTCCTTGATTGCTATGACAACCCCAAATGCTCCCCACATTTCCAAATAGCTTTTGTCAGGGAAGTGCCACCTCTGGTGGAGAATCACTAGAATAATGGGCTACCGTCATGGTATTACTGAGTGATGTTTAAACTCTTTGTGCTTGGATTTCGTTCATCATTGCCACTGTGATAATTTAAAGATAAATTCTGGGCAGAATGAAAGTGTGCAAAACAAAGAAACAAGGAAATGGCAAAACAACTGATTACATTAAAACATCAAACTCTCTGAGAGTTAGCTTGGGAGGAATCAAATATGCATTATTCTTTGTGCTGCAATGGTTATTCTTAGAATAGCTAAAAATGCAAGAAACTCTAAACAAGTGCTACTTATCTGCCTTCTCAACATAATTTGGGAAAGTGAAAAAAGAAAACATGATCATAATGATTCCCTAATTTCAGACTAGTGGCCATGAGAAAACACTCCTTTTGCTGAGGGGAAAGAAAACAAAAGAACACTTTACTTTTCTAGCACTTTTTATATGCCAGATACTACAATAAAGGTATTGCATGGATTCCCAGTTGATCTTCACTGCAATGCTGATGCAGCCATTGTTGTTCCCATTTAACAGGTGAGGGAATCAAGGCTCGGGGAGGTTATCACTTGCTCAAGGTCATACAGCTAGGAAGGGATCCAAGACACGTAATTTTTTTTTATCACAAAACACTCTCCAGATTAAACTGGAAGAGGATCTATCAAAGCAGCTTTTAAGACTGACTAGCTGGAAGAAAAAGTCGAATCACGGTAAGAGAGCGAATGGTCAAGGCATAACTGGGGAGGTTGGTGCTGAATGTGGATGGTCAGGTGAGCTGAAAGAAAGAAGAACCAGAAGTCAGGAGGGCTGAGCACAGGGCTTAGTGGGAGGAATAAGTGAGAACAAAACATTTATAATTGAGCTTCTGGGCATTTACATGTGTGTGTGTCTATCTGTGTGTATGGGTCTCCAGTGTCCTTTTTGCCTGGATCAGAGGCAAGAAAGGGTAGGAGACTAAAAGGAACCATACAGTGTTGATGGGCTAGACGATCAGCTGTGTTGCCAATGTGCTTGGTCTAAGGATATGATCTGTGCTGTGGGCTCCTAAATACAGACTCCTGCAGTAAGAATTGTGCTCAGGCGTCTCTAGCAAGGCCACTGAAAGCTTTTGCTTCTTAGACGCTCCTTTGGCGTGAAGCTGGGATAGTGATTTCATCGCAGCCCTATTGGATTCACCGTTTACTCCTGCTGGTTCAGCTAAATCATAGCCGGTTAGCTGACAGAGAGGCTGCCTGCCAGTTCTGGGCACTGGATGGTCGCTGCTCCATCCTTGGACAGTCTGTGCCAGACCTCTCTGCTCTTCCCAGGTTTTGGCTGATGTTGCTTCCCTTGTTCTCCTTTTGTACAGGGTCACCTCTTTCAGAATCAGCCATTTCATTTTCTGTGCTCCAGCCATTCTGAATACTGTTCAGTTCTTCAAACGTGTCTGGCTTTTTCAGGGCTCTAGGCCTTGGCACACAGGTGGCCCTCCACCTGAAGCACCCTTGCGTCTTCCTGGCCTCTGTGCCTGGCCACCTCATCCTTTAGATCTCAGCTGAGACAGCACTTTTCTCAAGAGGACTTTCTGATGCCTCATGCTGGGCAGGGATCCATGCCTATATTTCTTTCTCACTCTGCGTCCACACACCTCCTCCCCATCCCCAAATCAGCACATCGATTTGTCACCCCTAACTAGTTATTATTTAGTCTAGTTTGTTAGATGGTTAGCATTATAAGTGTTAGGGGAGCACACTGACTGAAACCGTCCACCCTGGCCAGGCACCATAGTAACCATTTCCATGAATTGTTTTATGACAGGGGGCCCTGGTAAGGAACAGGGAACAAATAAACCATCACCAACCGGGAGAGTTCAGAAAAGGTCAAAAAGTCACATTACAGGTCCACCCACCTCCGAGAATCCTTCTCACTAGCATCCGTCTTGGCTGAACAAGGCATGCACCACTAGGAAGGACTCTGAGTCAGAATGATTGGCTAAAGACAACCCGGAAACTAATCCCATCACCACAAAACCTGAGACTGTGAGCCACATGGCAGAGCAGTTCTCCTGGGTTCCCTTACCCTACTGCTCTCTGCCCTGGTGCCCTTGCCCAATAAAATCTCTTGCTTTGTCAGCACGTGAGTCTCCTTGGACAACTCATTTCCAAGTGTTAGATAAGAGCCCACTTTTGGGCCCTGGAAGGGGTCCCCCTTCCTGCAACATGAGGACAGAGACTTTATTTGATGTATGTCTGATTTCAGTTCTTGAGATGAAACTTTGCAACTATCTATTGCTAGTTACTGATGGCATTGGCATTCTTTGTTTAAATGCAGTGGGAAGTTCCAAAAACCCCCTTAGGGAGGAGATTTGACATGCATGAAATGAGTGGTGCCTACTTGGTCCATTTGATGGAAATAGAAAGCTGTCTTCCTTTAACAGTCTTACTCTGACCTGAGATAATCTACTCTTCTGAGGAAACTGTCTTCTGTTGAGATGTACATATGCCTGGAAGAATTAATCATTTATTATGAATTAGCTATTCTCAAAGATCTCAAATCAGGCTGATTGGAGGGATTACTAAATAGAGTTTTAAAAAATATAGATTCCTTGTCCCTATCCACAAAAATTCTGATTCAGCTGGACTCCGGAATGAATGGATCATTAGCATACTTTCATTCAGCCAACTTTAAAGGGAAGCTTTTAGTACCAGTAGAACAGTGTATTCTGATGGTAATTTAGAGGGTTAGATTTCATTTCAGCACCTATTTGATCACTAATTTGCAACTAAAGTAATCTCCTATGAGGAAGGCTGTGGATTGGTTCAATCCACTTTCACTCTAGCTTCCTTCCTTCTTTTGTTCCTGGAAAGATAAAAACTACATCTCCCAAAGAAGGCTTCTGAAAATCAGACACTCTTGCTTGAAACTCAAGTTTCAGAACTGAGTTAAGTAGGGGGCAAGTTATGACCCACCACCTGGGCATACACACTGGGGAAATCAGAATCAAAAAACACACATATACCCAATGTTCATCGCAGCACTGTTTATAATAGCCAGGATATGGAAGCAACCTAGATGTCCATCAGCAGATGAATGGATAAGAAAGCTGTGGTACATATACACAAAAGAATATTACTCAGCCATTAAACAGAATACATTTGAATCAGTTCTAATGAGGTGGATGAAACTGGAGCCTATTTTAGAGAGTGAAGTAAGCCAGAAAGAAAAACACCAATACAGTATACTAATGCATATATATGGAATTTAGAAAGAAGGTAATGATAACCCTGTATGCGAGACAGCAAAAGAGACACAGATGTATTGAACAGTCTTTTGAACTCTGTGGAAGAAGGAGAGGGTGGGATGATTTGGGAGAATGGCACTGAAACAGGTAAAATATCATATATGAAATGAATCACCAGTCCAGGTTTGACGTATGATACAGGGTGCTCGGGGTTGGTGCACTGGGATGACCCACAGGGATGGCATGCGGAGGGAGGTGGGAGGGGGCTTCAGGATGGGGAACACATGTACACTCATGGTGGATTCAAGTCAATGTATGGCAAAACCAATACAATATTGTAAAGTAAAATAAAGAAATAATTAATAATAATAATAATAAAGGCACCCTTGCTGATGCAGCACATAGTAGAGATGGCTCAGATTTCCAGCTGTAGATTAGTATGGTGGGAGTGGAGTTTCCTTTGGGGGCTCAATTCTGCTGTGTGGCTTTAGGAGTCATTCCAAGAAGCTCAGTCTAGAAGCCGTTTCTTCAATTTTCCCAAGAATTCTAAAATCCATCCTCCACAGATCAATTAACAGAGCCCTCAAACCCAAGAGACTGGTGCTTTAAACGCTGAAGTTCTCAGCAACCCAGTACTAGAAAATCACCTAACAATTCTAGTTCAGACCTCAGACTTTGTCATTCATGCTCACACCATTGACACCTTGGGGTCTTGGGAAGATGAGCTTCTGCCTATTAGCTTCTCTGGAGAGTCTTCTCTCCACAAAGTGTTGACCACTAAGCAGGTTTCATCATGATTCCATAAAGCCCCCAATTTTTGCTTCCCTTGTGGTTTCCCCATCCTAGATGAAAGTCCTGTCTCTTCCCATTCTAGAGCTTTCAATCTTTCATCAGTAGTTAACCTAGTGTCTGGGATAGCACAGATTCTTATAAACAGCTGTTGAATGAATTTATTAAATAATGAATTAATGAGGAAGTGAGTGAGCAAGTAGGGGATGGGGGAATGCATGTGAAATGGTAACACAATACCTGTGACCAAGTGGGCACTCAATGAATAACTACAGAATAAATAAAGAAACAAACTTTTCTACTGTCAGTGCAAGAGTGTTCGCTTTTCTCCACACCCTCTTCAGCATTAACTGTAGATTTTTTGATGATGGCCATTCGGACCATCAGAGAAGGCAATGGCAACCAACTCCAGTACTCTTGCCTGGAAAATCCCATGGATGGAGGAACCTGGTAGGCTGCAGTCCATGGGGTCATGAAGAGTCGGACATGACTAAGCAACTTCACTTTCACTTTTCACTTTCATGTATTGGAGAAGGAAATGGCAACCCACTCCAGTGTTCTTGCCTGGAGAATCCCAGGGATGGGGGAGCCTGGTGGGCTGCCACCTATGGGGTCGCACAGAGTCGGACATGACTGAAGCGACTTAGCAGCAGCAGCAGCATTCTGACCATAGGTGATACTTCAGTGTAGTTTTGATTTGCATTTCTCTAATAATGAGCTATGTTGAGCATTTTTTCATGTGTTTATTAGCCATCTATACGTCTTCTTTAGAGAAATGTCTGTTTATGTCTTCTGCCCAATTTTTGATTGGGTTATTTGTTTTTCTGGTATTGAGCTACAGGGCTTCCCTGGTGGTTTAATGGTAAAGAATCAACCTGTAATGCAGGAGAAGTAGGTTTAATCCCTAGGTTGGGAAGATCCCCTGGGGGAGAGCATGGCAACCCACTCCAGTATTCTTGCCTGGAGAATCTCATAGACTGAGGAGCCTGGTAGGCTATAGTCAGTAGGGTTGCAAAGAGTCAGACATGACTGAAATGACAGAGAACGCACGCATTCACACATTGAGCTGCTCGTATATTTTGGAGATTAATCTTTGGTCAGTTGTTTCATTTGCTGTTATTTTTTCCAGTTCTGAGGGTTGTCTTTTCACCTTGTTTATAGTTTCCTTTGCTGTGCACAAAATTTTAAGTTTAATTAGATCCCATTTGTTTATTTTTATTTCCACTACTAGAGAAAGTGGGTCATAGAGGATCTTGCTGTGTTTTATGTCAAGGAGTGTGCTGCCTATGTTTTCCTCCAAGAGCTTTATAGTTCCTGGACTTACATTTAAGTCTTTAATCCATTTTGAGTTTATTTTTTGGAGATTCCTTAAAAAACTAGGAATAAAACTACCATATGACCCAACAATCACACTACTGGCCATATACCCTGAGGAAACTGTAATTGAAAGAGACATATGTACCCCAATGTTCATTGCAGCACTATTTACAGTATCTAGGACACGGAAGCAACCTAGATGTTCATCGACAGATGAATGGACAAAGAAGTTGTCCATTGCACCAATGTATGGTGCATATATACAATGGAATATTACTCGGCTGTAAAAAGGAACACATTTGAGTCAGTTCTAATGAAGTGGATGAACCTAGGGCCCATTATATAGACTGAAAGAAGTCAGAAAGAGAGAAACAAATGCTGTGTATTAGTACATGTATCACCAGCTCAATGGACATGAGTTTGAGAAACTCTGGGAGATAGGGAAGGAGAGGGAAGGCTGGCATACCATGGCATCACAAATAGTTGGACACACCTTAGCAACTGAACGACAACAACAATGCATAAACATGAAATCTAGAAAGATGGTACCGATTAACCTATTTGGAAGGCAACAATGGAGATGCAGACATAGAGAACAGACTGGTGGACACAGTGGGGGAAGGAGAGGGTGGGACGAGTAGAGAGAATAGCATTGAAACACATATTACCATGTATAAAACAGATAGCCAGTGGGAATGTGCTGTATGATGCAGGGAACTCAAACCTGGTGCTCTGTGACAACCTAGAGGGGTGAGAAGGGGTAGGAGGTGGGAGGAAGGTTCAGGAGGAAGCAGACATTTGTATATCTACAGCTGATTCATTCTGATGTATGGCAGAGACCAATACAATATTGTAAAGCAATTATCTTCCAACTAAAAATAAGTAAATTTTAAAACAAGATGTGAACAAATGGTTAGTATGTTAGTACAATAGGCTCTAGCACTGTAGGTATGTACCTAATAGTACATAGTAGGTGCTCATTAAATTTTTATTGAATGAATAAATGGACATCTATAACTCTAGCATACGCAGCTGCCTGCGCTTAGTACATCTTGGCCTATAACATTTTAAAATGAATGAATGATAATTTCCTACACATGCAGGGATTCTTTCCTGCATCATTTCTGCCTCCATTCCTCCTATTCACCTTGGCTATGTTCCCATCTCCTGCCTTGGAACCTTCCTTGGCCCTAAGTGAGCCATCAGTTCAGTTCAGTTCAGTTGCTCAGTCATGTCTGACTCTTTGAGACCTCATGGACTGCAGCACTCAGGGCTTCCCTGTCCATCACCAACTCCCAGAGCTTCCTCAAACTCATGTCCATCGAATTGGTAATGCCATCCAACCATCTCATCCTCTGATGTCCCCTTCTTCTCCCACCTTCAATCTTTCTCAGAATCATGATCTTTTCCAATGAGTCAGGTCTTTGTATCAGATGGCCAAAGTATTGGAGCATCAGCTTCAGCATCAGCCCTTCCAATGAATATTCAGGGTTAATTTCTTTAAGATTGACTGGTTTGATCTCCTTGCAGTCCAAGGGACTCTCAAGAGTCTTCTCCAACACCACAGTTCAAAAGCATCAATTCCTTGGCGCTCAGCTTTCTCTATAGTCCAACTCTCACATCCATACATGACGACTGGAAAAACCACAGCTTTGACTCAACAGACCTTTGTTGGTGAAGGGATGTCTCTGCTTTTTAACATGCTGTGTAGGTTGGTCGCAGCATTTCTTTCAAGGAGAAAGCGTCTTTTAATTTCATGGCTGCAATCACCATCAGCAGTGATTTTGGAGACCAAGAAAATAAAGTCTGACACTGTTTCCATTGTTCCCCATCTATTTGCCATGAAGTGATGGAAACAGATGCCATAATCTCAGTTTTTTGAATGTTGAGCTTTAAGTCAGCTTTTTCACTCTCCTCTTTCACTTTCATCAAGAGGCTTTTTAGTTCCTTTCATTTTCTGCCATAAGGGTGGTATCATCTGCATATCTGAGGTTATTGATATTTCTCCTGGCAATCTTGATTCAGCTTGTGCTTCATCCAGCCTGACATTTCACATGATGTGCTCTGCATATAAGTTGACTAAGCAGGGTTACTATATACAGCCTTGATGTACTCCTTTCCCAATTTGGAATCAGTCCATTGTTCCATGTCTGGTTCTAACTATTGCTTCTTGATCTGCATATAGGTTTCTCAAGAGGCAGGTCAGGTGGTCTGGTATTCCCATCTCTTTCAGAATTTTCCACAGTTATTGTGATCCACACAGTCAAAGGCTTTGGCATTGTCAATAAAGCAAAAGTAGATGTTTTTTTGAAACTCTCTTGCTTTTTCTATGATCCAACGTATGTTGGCAATTTGATCTCTGGTTCCTCTGCCTTTTCTAAATCCAGCTTGAGCATCTGGAAGTTCACAGTTCACGTATTGCTGAAGCCTTGCTTGGAGAATTTTGAGCATTACTTTGCTAGCATGTGAGATGAGTGCAATTGTGTGGTAGTTTGAACATTCTTTGGCATTGCCTTTCTTTGGGATTGGAATGAAAACTGACCTTTTCCAGTCCTGTGGCCAATGCTGAGTTTTCCAAATGTGCTGGCATACTGAGTGCAGCACTTTCACACCATCATCTGTTAGGATTTGAAATAGCTCAATTGGAATTCCATCATTTCCACCAGCTTTGTTCGTAGTGATGCTTCCTAAGGCCCACTTGACTTCACATTCCAGGGTGTCTGGCTCTAGGTGAGGATCACTCCATAGTGGTTATCTAGGTCATGAAGATCTTTTTTGTATAGTTCTTCTGTGTATTCTTGCCACCTTTTCTTAATATCTTCTGCTTCTGTTAGGTTCATATCATTTCTGTCCTTTATTGTGCCCATCTTTGCATGAAATATTCCCTTGTATCTCTAATTTTCTTGAAGAGATCTCTAGTTTATCCCATTCTATTATTTTCCTCTGTTTCTTTGTATTGTTCACTTAAGAAGGCCTTCTTCTCTCTCCTTGCTATTCTTTGGAACTCTGAATTCAGATGAGTATATCTTTCCTTTTCTCCTTTGCTTTTTGCTTCTCTTGTTTTCTCAGGTATTCATAAGGTCTCCTCAGACAATCATTTTGCCTTTTTGCATTTCTTTTTCTTGGGAATGGTCTTGATGACCACCTCCTGTACAATGTCATGAACCTCTGTCCATAGTTCTCCAGGCACTCTGTCTATCAGATATAATCCCTTGAATCTATTGGTCACTTCCACCGTATAATCATAAGGGAATTGATTTAGGTCATACCTGAATGGTCTTCAATTTAAGTCTGAATTTTACAATAATTTTTCATGTTCTGAGTCACAGTCAGCTCCTGGTCTTGTTTTTGCTGACTGTATAGAGCTTCTCCATCTTTGGCTGCAAAGAATATAATCAATATGATTTTGGTATTGACCATCTGGTGATGTCCACGTGTAGAGTCATCTCGTGTTGTTGAAGAGGGTTCTTGCCATGACCAGTGCATTCTCTTGGCTAAGCTCTATTAGCTTTTGCCCTGGTTCATTTTGTACTTTAAGGACAAACTTGCTTGTTACTCCAGGTATCTCTTGACTTCCTACTTTTGCATTCCAGTCACCTAGGATGAAAAGGACATCTTTTTTTGGTGTTAATTCTAGAGGTCTTGTAAGTCATCATAGAACAGTCCAATTTCAGCTTCTTCAGCATTAGTGCTTGGGGCATAGACTTGGATTACTGTGATATTGAACGTTTTTTCTTGGAAACAGAGATCATCCTGTCATTTTTGATGTTGCACCAAAGTACGGTATTTCAGACTCTTTTGTTGATGATGAAGGCTACTCTATTTCTTCTAAGAGATTCTTGCCCACCATAGTAGATATAATGCTCATCTGAATTAAATTTGCCTATTCCAGTCCATTTTAGTTCTCTGATTCCAAAAATGTAGATGTTCACCCTTGCAATCTCTTGTTTGACCACTTCCAATTTACTTTGATTCATGTACCTAACATTCCAGGTTCCTATGCAATATTGTTCTCTACAGCATCAGACTTTACTTCCATCACCAGTCACATCCACTATTGGGTGTTGTTTTTGCTTTGGCTCTGTCTCTCAATTGTTCCTGGAATTATTTTTCCACTCTTCTCCCATAGTATAATGGGCACCTACCAACCTGGGGACTTCATCTTTCAGTGTCATATCTTTTTGACCTTTCATACTGTTCATGGGGTTTTCAAGGCAAAAATACTGAAGTGGTTTGCCATTCCCTTCTCCAGTGGACCACATTTTGTCAGAACTTTCCACCATGACCTGTCCATCTTGGGTGGCCCTACATGGCATGTTTCATTGAGTTAGACAAGGCTGTGGTCCATGTGATCAGTTTGGTTAGTTTTCTGTGATTACGGTTTTCATTCTGTCTGCTCTCTGAGGAATAAGGATAAGAGGCTTATGGAAGCTCTCGGATGGGAGAAACTGCCTGTTGGAGAAAGTGGGTTTTGTTCTGCTAGGTGAGGCCATGCTCAGTAAATCTTTAATCCAATTTTCTGTTGATGGATGGGGCTGTGTTCCCTCCCTGTTGTTTGGCCTGAGGCCAAACTGTAGACCCAAGCCTCCACCTGAGACTCCTACACACTCATAAGTCTGACTCAGTGTCTTGTGCGGACGCTGCTCCTTTCTCCTGGCTCCTGATGCACACAAGGTTTTGTTTGTGCCCTCCAAATGTCTGTTTCCCCAGTCCCAGAAAGTTCTGTAATCAAATCCCACTGGCCTACAAAGTCAAATTCCTTGGGGGTTCTCAGTCCTTTGCTGGATCCCCAGGTTCAGAAACCTGTTGTGGATTCTAGAACTTTCTTAACAGTGTAAGAATTTCTTTGGCATAATAGTTCTGCTGTTTTGTGGGTCGTCTGCTCAGTGGCTCTATGGTGGGTAATGCTGCATGACACAGGTCTGCTGCAGCCAGAGCACCTGTCCCCCAGCAGGCCACTGCTGACCTGTGACTCCACAGGAGACACTCAAACACCCAAAAGCAGGTCTGGCTCGGTCTCTGTGGGGCTTCTGGGTCCTCATGCACATAAGGTTTTGTTTGAGAGTTCAGAGGGTCTCTGGTGGATATTGGGGTTTGATTCTAAACATGATTTCACCCCTCCTACCATCTAACCTGCCTCTTGAGAAATCTGTATGCAGGTCAGGAAGCAGCAGTTAGAACTGGACATGGAACAACAGACTGGTTCCAAATAGGAAAAGGAGTCCATCAAGGCTGTATATTGTCACCCTGCTTATTTAACTTCTATGCAGAGTAAATCATGAGAAACGCTGGACTGGAAGAAACACAAGCTGGAATCAAGATTGCCGGGAGAAATATCAATAACCTCAGATATGCAGATGACACCACCCTTATGGCAGAAAGTGAAGAGGAACTCAAAAGCCTCTTGATGAAAGTGAAAGAGGAGAGTGAAAAAGTTGGCTTAAAGCTCAACATTCAGAAAACGAAGATCATGGCATCCGGTCCCATCACTTCATGGGAAATAGATGGGGAAACAGTGGAAACAGTGTCAGACTTTATTTTTTTTGAGCTCCAAAATTACTGCAGATGGTGACTGCAGCCATGAAATTAAAAGACGCTTACTCCTTGGAGGAAAAGCTATGACCAACCTAGATAGTATATTCAAAAGCAGAGACATTACTTTGCAGACTAAGGTCCATCTAGTCAAGGCTATAGTTTTTCCTGCATTCATGTCTGGATGTGAGAGTTGGACTGTGAAGAAAGCTGAGTGCCGAAGAATTGATGCTTTTGAACTGTGGCGTTGGAGAAGACTCTTGAGAGTCCCTTGGACTGCAAGGGGATCCAACCAATCCATTCTGAAGGAGATCAGCCCTGGGATTTCTTTGGAAGGAATGATGCTAAAGCTGAAGCTCCAGTACTTTGGCCACCTCATGCGAAGAGTTGACTCATTAGAAAAGACTCTGATGCTGGGAGGGATTTGGGGCAGGAGGAGAAGGGGATGACCGAGGATGAGATGGCTGGATGGCATCACTGACTCGACGGACGTGATTCTGAGTGAACTCCGGGAAATGGTGATGAACAGGAAGGCCTGGCGTGCTGTGATTCATGGGGCTGCAAAGAGTCAGACACGACTGAGTGACTGAACTGAACTGAACTAAACCATCCCACGTCCAAGGTAAGAGAAACCCAAGTAAGACAGTAGGTGTTGCAAGAGGGCATCTCAGAGGGCAGACACACTAAAACCATAATCACAGAAAACTAATAAATCTGATCACACAGACCACAGCCTTGTCTAACTCAATGAAACTAAGCCATGCTGTGTGGGACAACCCAAGGTGGAAGGGTCATGGTGGAGAAGTCTGATAGATGTGGTCCTCTAGAGAAGGGAATGGCAAGCCACTTCAGTATTCTTGCCTTGAGAACCCCATGAACAGTATGAAAAGGCAAAATGATAGGATACTGAAAGAGGAACTCCCCAGGTCATTAGGTGCCCAATATGCTGCTGGAGATCAGTGGAGAAATAACTCAAGAAAGAATGAAGGGATGGAGCCAAAGCAAAAACAATACCCAGCTGTGGATGTGACCGGTGATAGAAGCAAGGTCCAATGCGGTAAAGAGCAATATTGAATAGGAACCTGAAATGTTAGGTCCATGAATCAAGGCAAATTGGAAGTGGTCAAAAAGGAGATGGCAAGAGTGAACATTGACATTCTAGGAATCAGTGAAGTAAAATTGACTGGAATGGGTGAATTTAACTCAGATGACCATTATATCTACTACTGTGGGCAGGAATCCCTTAGAAGAAATGGAGTAGCCCCTATGGTCAACAAAAGAGTCAGAAATGCAGTCCTTCAATGCAATCTCAAAAACAACAGAATGATCTCTGTTCATTTCCAAGGCAAACCACTCAATATCACAGCAATCCAAGCCTATGCCCCAACCAGTAATGCTGAAGCTGAAGTTGAACGGTTCTATGACCTTTTAGAACTAACACCCAAAAAAGATGTCCTTTTCATTATAGCGGAAGGAATGCAAAAGTAGGAAGTCAAGAAACACCTGGGGTAACAGGAAAATTTGGCCTTGGAATGCAGAATGAAGCAGGGCAAAGGCTAATATAGTTTTGCCAAGAGAACGCACTGGTCATAGCAAACACCCTCTACCAACAACACAAGAGAAGACTCTACACATGGACATCACCAGATGGTCAACACCAAAACCAGATTGATTATATTCTTTGCAGCCAAAGATGGAGAAGCTCTATACAGTCAGCAAAAACAAGACTGGGAGCTGACTGTGGCTCAGACCATGAACTCATTATTGCCAAATTCAGACTTAAATTGAAGAAACTGGGGAAAACCACTAGACCATTCAGGTATGACCTAAATCAAATCCCTTATGATTATACAGTGCAAGTGAGAAATAGGTTTAAGGGACTAAATCTGATAGACAGAGTCCCTGATGAACTATGGATGGAGGTTGGTGACACTGTACAGGAGACAGGGGTCAAGACCATCCCCATAAAAAAGAAATGCAAAAAAGCAAAATGGCTGTCTGAGGAGGCCTTACAAATAGCTGTGAAAAGAAGAGAAGCAAAAAGCAAAGGAGAAAAGGAAAGATATACCTATCTGAATGCAGAGTTCCAAAGAATAGCAAGGAGAAATAAGAAAGCCTTCTCAGCAATCAGTACAAAGAAATCAAGGAAAAGAACAGAATGGGAAAGACTAGAGATCTCTTCAAGAAAATTAGAGATACCAAGGGAAAATCCCATGCAAAGATGGGCTCGATAAAGGACAGATACGGTCTGGACCTAACAGAAGCAGAAGATATTAAGAAGAGGTGGCAAGAATACACAGAACTATACAAAAAGATTTTCATGATCATGATAATCATGATGGTGTGATCACTCACCTAGAGCCAGACACCCTGGAATGTGAAGTCAAGGGGGCTTTAGGAAGCGTCACTATGAACAAAGCTAGTGGAGGTGATGGAATTCCAGTTGAGCTATTTCAAATCCTGAAAGATGATGCTGTGAAAGTGCTGCACTCAATATGCCAGCAAATTGGGAAAACTCAGCATTGGCCACAGGACTGGAAGAGGGCAGTTTTCATTTCAATCCCAAACAAAGGCAATGCCAAAGAATGTTCAAACTACCACACAATTGCACTCATCTCATATGTTAGTAAAGTAATGCTCAAAATTCTCCAACCCAGGCTTCAGCAATACGTGAACCATGAACTTCCAGATGTTCAAGATGGTTTTAGAAAAGGCAGAGGAACCAGAGATCCAATTGCCAACATCTGCTGGATCATCAAAAAAGCAAGAGAATTCCAGAAAAACATCTATTTCTGCTTTATTGACTATGCCAAAGCCTTTGAGTGTGTGGATCACAATAAACTGGAAAATTCTTAAAGAGATGGGAATACCAGACCACCTGACCTGCCTCTTGAGAAACCTATATGCAGGTCAGGAAGCAACAGTTAGAACTGGACATGGAACAGCAGACTGGTTCCAAATAGGAAAAGGAGTATGTCAAGGCTGTATATTGTCCCCCTGCTTTTTTAACTTCTATGCAGAGTACATCATGAGAAACGCTGGGCTGGAAGAAACACAAGCTGGAATCAAGATTGCCGGGAGAATATCAATAACCTCAGATATGCAAATGACACCATCCTAATGGCAGTAAGTGAAGAGGAACTAAAAAACCTCTTGATGAAAGGGAAAGAGGAGAGTGAAAAAGTTGGCTTAAAGCTCAACATTCAGAAAACAAAGATCATGGCATCCAGTCCCATCACTTCATGGCAAATAGATGGGGAAACAGTGGAAACAGTGTCAGACTTTATTTTTTTGGGCTCCCAAATGACTGCAGATGGTGACTGCAGCCATGAAATTAAAAGACGCTTACTCCTTGGAAGAAAAGTTATGAACAGCCTAGATAGCATACTAACAAGCAGAGACATTACTTTGCCACAAAATGTCCGTCTAGTCAATGCTATGGTTTTGCAGTCGTCATGTATGGATGTGAGAGTTGGACTGTGAAGAAGGCTGAGCGTCGAAGAAATTATGCTTTTGAATTGTCGTGTTGGAGAAGATTCTTAAGAGTCCCTTGGACTGCAAGGAGATCCAACCAGTGTTTCTAAAGGAGATCTGTCCTGGGTGTACTTTAAAAGGAGTGATGCTAAAGCTGAAACTCCAATACTTTGGCCACCTCATGGAAAGAGTTGACTCATTGGAAAAGACTCTGATGCTGGGAGGGATTGGGGGCAGGAGGACAAGGGGATGACAGAGGATGAGATGGCTGGGTGGCATCACTGACTTGATGGACGTAGTCTGAGTGAACTCTGGGAGTTGGCGATGGACAGGGAGGCCTGACGTGCTGCGATTTGTAGGGTCGAAAAGAGTCGGACACGACTGAGTGACTGAACTGAACTGAACCATCTTGTTGGGCCTTCTCTTTTGCCTCTGTGTGTAGTGTATCTTTTTTGGTGGGATCCAACATTGTCTTGCTGATGGTTATTCAGCGACAAGTTCCAATTATGCTGTTCTCGCAGAAGATGAGCACATGTCCTTCTACTCTGCCATCTTATTGCGATGACAAGCTTGACGTCTGTTAAATCTGTCCTCTGTCAGCCAACTTCTGGCTCGTCTCTGACCAACATTTTAAAAATTCCATGTTTACATACCTTACTAAAATGAAGACGTAAGTAAAAATGGATGTGTCTACTATCTATCTATTATGTTTTAGGCACATACTAAGTCTCCAAGCCAGACCAACAATACGTGAACCATGAACTCCCTGATGTTCAAGCTGGTTTTAGAAAAGGCAGAGGAACCAGAGGTCAAACTGCCAACATCCGCTGGATCATGGAAAAAGCAAGAGAGTTCCAGAAAAACATCTATTTCTGCTTTATTGACTACGCCAAAGCCTTTGACTGTGTGGATCACAATAAACTGGAAAATTCTGAAAGAGATGGGAATAGCAGACCACCTAACCTGCCTCTTGAGAAATCTGTATGCAGCTCAGGAAGCAACAGTTAGAACCGGACATGGAACAACAGGCTGGTTCCAAATAGTAAAAGGAATACGTCAAGGCTGTATATTGTCACCCTGCTTATTTAACTTCTATTCAGAGTACATCATGAGAAACACTGGACTGGAAGAAACACAAGCTGGAATCAAGATTGCCGGGAGAAATATCAATAACCTCAGATATGCAGATGACACCACCCTTATGGCAGAAAGTGAAGAGGAACTCAAAAGCCTCTTGATGAAAGTGAAAGAGGAGAGTGAAAAAGTTGGCTTAAAGCTCAACATTCAGAAAACGAAGATCGTGGCATCTGGTCCCATCACTTCATGGGAAATAGATGGGGAAACGTAGAAACAGTGTCAGACTTTATCTTTTTGGGCTCCAAAATCACTGCAGATGGTGACTGCAGCCATGAAATTAAAAGACGCTTACTCCTTGGAGGAAAAGTTATGACCAACCTAGATAGTATATTCAAAAGCAGCGACATTACTTTGCAGACTAAGTTCTGTCTAGTCAAGGCTATGGTTTTTCCTGCGGTCATGTCTGGATGTGAGAGTTGGACTGTGAAGAAGGCTGAGCGCCAAAGAATTGATGCTTTTGAACTGTGGCATTGGAGAAGACTCTTGAGAGTCCCTTGGACTGCAAGGAGATCCAACCAGTCCATTCTGAAGGAGATCAACCCTGGGATTTCTTTGGAAGGAATGATGCTAAAGCTGAAGCTCCAGTACTTTGGCCACCTCATGCAAAGAGTTGACTCATGGAAAAGACTCTGATGCTGGGAGGGATTGGGGGCAGGAGGCAAAGGGAACAACTGAGGATGAGATGGCTGGATGGCATCATGGACTCGATGGATGTGAGTCTGAGTGAACTCCGGGAGATGGTGATGGACAGGGAGGCCTGGCGTGCTGTGATTCATGGGGCTGCAAAGAGTCAGACAGGACTGAGCGACTGAACTGAACTGAACTGAACATACTAAGTGCTTTTTTTGTATCATCATTTTAAAGCTTCTCTACAGCATAATTATCTCCAGTTTTCAGATGAGGAAACTGCAGCTCAGAGAAATTAAGTATCAAGTCCAAGTTCACACAGCTACTAAGTGGATGAGCTAAAATTTAAACCTTTTTCTCTTTAACGCTAAAGCTATCTGCTGATTGTGCGGTTTCACTTCAGAGTCCAGGCTTTTTACCCACTACACCATCCTGCCTTCCCTATCTGCTGATTTTATAGCTGTAAGACATTTGAAATAGACAAACATGTGCATCTGAATGCACATTCATTGACATTAGGATCTTTCAACAGCAGCTCAGTGGTGTTCTGGATTAAATAGTTCTTTGTAGTAAGGTGCTGACCTGTACATTGTAGGCTGGTTAGCAATATCTCTGCCCTCTACACACTACATACCATTAGCGCTCTTCACCCCAATTTTGATGACTAAAAATGTCTCCAGATATTATAAAATGTTCTCTGGGGGTAAAATTTGCCCTTTTTGAGACAAACTGCTCTATGTAATTGAAGAGGAAGTAGTTCAGCATATTTGAGATGTTGCCAGTGGGGAAGGTGCTCAGGGTTGATGGAGCTCTAAGCTGGTTAAGACCTTGGTTTGGCTGACCATCAGATTGCCTGAGAAGTCCTCCCTAGGAATTAGGGGTCAATCTCTGCTCTGTTGGTTCATGGGAACACCATGTGATTTCCATATCACACGTGAACTCAGGAACTGGTTATTGATAAGGAGCTTCTGGAAGCAGTGAGGCGTAATGGGGACAGTGATAAACTGGGAAGAGCACAGGGCTCTGCTTGAGGCTCACTACTACTTCATGATGTGCCTTTGGGCCCATCTCAATCATCTTATAACAGTACTAATAATTACTAATGGTTATTATGTGCCAGGCATGGGGGAGCCTGGTGGGTTGCCATCTATGGGGTCACAGAGTCGGACATGACTGAAGCGACTTAGCAGTAGCAGCAGCATTATGTGCCAGACACCACTGTCTTAATGCTTCATGCATATTTACTCATTTAATTCCTGTGAAAATCCAATAGCTACTCCCTTTTTGTGGGTAAGGACACATGTGATGGAGTTAGGAGTCTCTATTTCCTCCCTGTGTAAAAGGAGGGTTTACTGTGCTATGCTTAGTCACTCAGTCATGTTTGACTCTTTGTGACCTCATGGACTGTAGTCTACCAGGCTCCTATGTCCTTAGTGATTCTCCAGGCAAGAATACTGGAGTGGTTTGCCAGGCCTTCCTCCAGGGGATCTTCCCAACCCAGGAATAGAACCCAGGTCTCCCAAGCTGCAGGTGGATTCTTTACCATCTGAGCCACCAGAGAAGCCCAAATAAGGGTTTGGGACAGCTTATTTCTTAGGTATCTCCTAGTCTAAAAATTCTAGGATTCTAGGCAGTCATTGATGTAACATATATTTATTGAGCAAAAATATGTGCTAGACAGTATGGGGCATAAATCTTCTTCAGAAGCCTAAGGTTCTAGAGCAAGGGAAGAAAGACAAGCATGTTTTTATTTAAGAAAATAATTGTAATGGCCACTGTTACTTAAGTACCTTTTAGTTGTCAATCACGGTAGAGTGGTTGACCTACATAGGTCACAAAATAAACCTGAGGAGACAATATCACCTTTTCTTAGATGAACAACTGACGCCCAGCGAGGTGAGAGCATTGAAATTAGAGAGGCTTAGAAAACGTTCTGTTATGTGCTGGTGCTGAGAGGCAATGTCTTATGCCAGACTCAGAGGGGCCACCCCACCCCTTTGTCATTTGAGGGAGGTTGTGATGGAGGTCAGTGCAGACCCCAGACTCTGAAGGCTTGGTTTCTTTGGCTCAAGACTGTTGGCAGCTTCAAGTGTCTTTCCCTTCCTCCTGAGAATATCCATGGAGGGAGAGAGATTCTAGGTGGATGCCACAGGTAGCTGGTGGCTCCATGAGTACAACACAAAGCAGTTTCATCATCTCAGCTTGTTCCAAGAACAGCTCAAAGGCCCAGGTGTTACTGGGGCCACCTTTTCTCAGAACATCAGATGATGTTTCCCCCACTTGGTATCCCTATGTCATCTCTATAACTGCTCCGTGTTGCACCTACAAGCCTGGTAAGGTCCTTTCCCCATGTCTTGTCCCTGCTCTCTCCCATTGGCCTTGTCTCTCTAGTTCCCCTCCCCTTCTAACACCACTTGGCAACTTCCTACTAATCCTTTGTGACACTCAAGATCACCTCCTTCCAGAAGCTGTCCATAATTCTCCCAGTTTAAATGGCAACTCCTTTCGTACTTCCTTAGCCCTTGGCTTATATCTTTATTGTTATAATCAGTACCCATGTGATAATGTTTGTCATAGTCACTTGGAGGTTCCTGAAGGATAGAGACTCATGCTTTGTTTGCATCCTATTGTGCCCAGTTGAAAACATGCATTCACTCATTATTCCACAAATGGTTTTGGGTATAAGGCAAGGACTGTGCTAGACTTTGGGACAGATTAGGTGAGTTTTCTCTAACAACCTAGAATCCAGAGTCTGCTTCAAGAGAAAAGCAATCTAACAAAAATTGTGACTGAGCGTTCTAAGGGTATTAAAAGAAGTACATCCAGGCACAGTATGAAACAAAAGAGAGAGGATGACTCTACAGGAAGTCAGAAAAGGTTTTCCAAAGGGAATGCTCCAGGCGGGCTCTGAAATACAAATATAAGTGGGAGCTTGTCAGGTAGACAAAGAGGGGGGAGAGGGAAGGCTTGTTAGATAGAGGGAACAGCCTGAGCAAAGGCCTGGAAGCAGGAAAACAGTGAGGTGAGGTCATGGCATTGTTCATTTAGCACAGATGAAGGGCAGAATTTGTGCAGGGGTCACAGAGTATGTGGCAGAGAGGTAGCAATGAAAGGGATAGGGAGTGAAGGATTCTATATGCCTTACTGAAGAGTTTAAGTTTATTCTGATAGTTAATACAGAGTATCTGTCTAGGTCACAGGCCAACAGCTTGCTGCCGCCATCCATAGGCAGAGTAATGAAAGCCATGTTTGTTCTGAATGAGCCCACATCCTTGGGCTTAGCCAGTTGGACCAGCGATGGACATCTACCCCAAACTGGACTAACCCCAAACCTTCTTTTCCAAAATTTGTAATTAGAGATGAGAGTTTAGTCCATCTTTCCTTGTGGCTTTGACACATGAAATTACAGAGTAGGCTCCCTTTATGGGTGATTACAGATGATGTTATGAGCTGAAGTGTCCCCAAAATTCATATGTTGAAGACCTTAACTCCCCAGTCCTAAATTTGGGATGTGATCATCTGGTGATAGTCTTTAAAGAGGTAATTAAGGTTAAATAAGGTCATTGTAGCAGGCCCTAATCCAATGTGACAGGTGTCCTTATAAGAAGAGGATATTAGGACACAGATACACAGAGCAAAGGCCATGTGAAAACACAGGGAGAAGATGACCATCTGCAAGCCAAGAAAGAGGTCTCAGAAGAAACCAACTTTACTGACACCTTGATCATGGTCCTTTAGAACTGCGAGCAAATAAATGTCTGTTGTCTAGTTACCCAGCCTAAGGTGCTTCATCAGTGGCAACCTTAGCAAACTCATACAGTGGGTCTCTAGCTAACTTAACCATTTGGGTATCTGGCTTCTATATCCCATCTGGCTTGGGTATCCCATATCTGCTCAGTAGTCCCCAGTGATGTTTCCCACGCCCTCCACCTCAGAGTCTACAATAGGAATGTTCTGATGCCTGGTGGCTCAGGAGGGTGCTATTTCCTTCCTTATTCTGGAAACAAACCTGCCCGCTGTTTCCAAACTGAAAGATTGTACACTAGATTCTGATGGAAATTTGAGCAGCTTTTTGCTCAAGGATTCAGGTTCAGGTGATAAGTACCAAACTCTTAATGTTTGCTGCAGCTGGACCTTAGTCTTTGCATCTTGACCATAGGCACGACTCAGAATGCCCCAGGGCTTAGACTTTGAAGTATATACTGTATGGATGTTCCCCCACGCCCCCAATCCTAATGTTTTCCTTTCTCTCCTACCCTTCCTTAGCCCACTCCCTTTATCCCCTCCCCCTTGGAGCATCCCGACACTCCTATCTTCCCTCCGGTTCTTGAATCCAGCCCTCACTGCACTCAAGCATTCAAGTCGCCGGCACTCATCAGTCTCTTCTGATATCTGGCAGGTTTCCAGTCTTAGGCTCTGCCTGTCAAGGGCTCCTCTCGTCTGCCTTGGTTACTGAGGTCTGTAGAGAGCAGTTCCCACTTAAGGCCAGCCAGCTGAGTTCTGGGGACTGCTTTTTTTTTTTTGCTGTAGATAGATTGGAACATCTCCTTCTACTCTGTATTTCTACAGCTGGTTGTTTCCTAGAGTATTTAAAATGAAACTAATCTCATCACCTCAAGAATTAATTTATCTCCAAAAAACACCCCTGCCACATATACCTCCTTCTGATCTGCATGAGGATTTAATATTCCCTTTGTTAACATAACTTTATATTTATTTCTCATAGCTAATAGCCTGATCTCATTATGTTCTTATTTGCCCCTTACTGGCCCCAGGGTTAAATCATAAATTCATTTAACTTGGCAGTGAATGCTCATCCCAAGTTTCATTTGTGTTGGAGCCTGGCTGGTCTTATTTTCCTTCACTGGATGCAGAAGCCTAGAAATGGTGAGGTGGCCATAGTGTTCACATCCCTGGGCATGAAGGAGCTGGAGCTGAGAAAGAAGAGGGCAATGAATCAGACATCCAAGAGAAGCAGAAAAGGGTGATGGGGTGGCGGATATATTCTTAGTTCCAGGTCATATTCTGGTTTCTGTTTCCAGAACCTTCCTGCCTTTGAGTGACTGGCAGAAATGGGAGTCGTCCTGGATATGTAACCTCCCTTTTGTAGTAAGGATAGAACCTCTAGTTTTGGGTATGGGACATGGCTGCCCAGATAGAAGACTACATTTCTCAGCTTCCTTGCAGCTATATGTGGCTATGTGGCTATGTTCTGACCAATAAAATGTCAGCGGAATTGACATATATAAATTCTGAGTTGTGCTCTTCATACCAACTATTGCTTCTTTCACTTACTTTTTCCTTCTTTCTGCTGGCTGGATGGTAGATGTGGTGAGCATTCTTAAGCCTTGCAACTGAGAATGATACCAAGGCATGGCAGAGCAAAGATGAAAGGCACCTGAGTCTTGGACAAGAGAGTCACCTCACAGACCCTGGTTGGCTTATATCTCAACTACTGCATTGGAGAAAAAGGGCTAACTTTTAAAAACCACTGTTATATTGGGGTTCTATTCTGTTAGTGAGATCTATAACAATCTTGATTACTGCAGATGGCTTTTTTTTTTTTTCTAATTTGGTCACTATCTTTTTCCTGCAAAATTTTCAAGTCAACCTGAAGTAAGAGAGCCCATCTTTTCTTTCTCAGTTACTTAAAGAAGCAATAAAGCTCTAGTTGTCACAGCCATACTCCCTTTGGGTGAAGGCCTATGTGAATGGGAACAAAGAGTCCAAATTTCAGAGAGAAATGGAAATGAGAGCTAGAGAGGCCTGACTGCATTTGAGCCCCTGGTTCCAGGGTTGCCCATCTTTACCATGTTTTCTGCTGTTTCCTTATGTGACTTACAACATTGCTCTTTGAGACTAGTTTCATTGAAGTTGGATTTTCTTCTTTTCCTGAGCTATCAGTTCTTACTAATTCCCATGTCATCATACCTTCTTTCTGCCCTCTTCCCGCCTCAAGTTTGCTGGCTTTCTTTTTTATGGCTGGCTACCCATGAGTTCTGTAATTGAAAGGGAGTCAGTGGCAGAGTTTTCAACCAGATGACAAATGGGTTAGATACATCTTTTAGGATTTTCACCTGGAGAGTGGTGTAGGCTTTTATCTAATGCAGAATTGAATTCCCTGCAGCCAGACACGGGCAGAGAGAATTCTGCAGGACCCTGCGTTTTTGTCTAAGCATCAGACCTTCCTCATTTGCAGAGTGGGACAGTTCCTCTCACCCTCCTAGGGTTCCTGTAGGCCCAGGCCGCAACTGCTGCCTCATCCCAGAGAATGGTCTGTGAGTCACCCTGAGCTGGGTAGGAGACCTGGGGGGTAAGGGTGGAGGCTATACTCAGAGACTTTTGTATACCTCTTCATTCAGGGAAGTCACTGGGGCAGAAAGGTTAAGCAAGTAACTTGTTCAGCATCACACAGCTTTTAACTTGGAGTCCAGGACTTGCAGGGTTTCCCAGATGGTTCAGTGGTAAAGAATCTGCCTGCCAATTTAGGAGACGTGGGTTTGGTCCCTGGGTCAGGAAGATCCCCTGGAGGAGGAAATGGCAACTCACACCAGTATTCTTGCCTGGAGAATCGCCTGGACAGAGGAGCCTGGCAGGCTATAGTCCATAGGGTCTCAAAGAGTTGGACACAACTGAGCAATTGAGCACACACACACCAGGACTTGAAAGTAGATGTAAGCCTTAGTTCCCTTATCTGTCAAATGGTGATAATAATCTCCATCTCATCAGATTATTGACAGGCTTAATAGAGACTGGTATGTTAAGCAGATTGCCTTGGTGAATTCCTGATAAATGGTAGCTGCAATTATTTTTTATAATTATGATTCTTACCAGATGACTCTCTGGGCCCATTAGACCCAGCCTGGAGAGGTTGGATGCAAGAGGTGGGAAATGGGGCTGCCATGTTGCACAACTCCATGGTTCTTCTGTAGAGTGCTCTGTGAAAGAGCTGCTGACTGCAGGCTTCAGTCCTGAAAAGAAATCAGAGAGAAGGGATCCTAAGGGTGATTTCATTTTAGAGGCTTTTCTCAAGGAAACAACCATTTCCCTCTTCTATGGGAAGTGGAAGCATTTCCCTTTCAGTTCAGAGATACCCCCTCACCAAAGCCACTCCAGCTCTACTTCCAGCAGGAAGACCCCTGGGGCAGGGCAGCCCTGCTGAGCTGAAAGCTGCCTACGCAGCTGCTCCCTGTCTGTTCTGCACCCCATGGGCTCCTCTGCAGCTGCGCCCTGGGCAAAGCTTTAATTAATGCCAGAAGAAGGACACCCACAGCTACATCTGGATTCTTCCTGGCAGCTAAGACAAAGTCTCAGGTGCTGTGGCCGGGGCGGGGGTGTTTGCCCAGGGTCACTCCCCTACTGAAGACTTTCTATGCCCCACATGGCCCTCTGGACAGAGGCCGAGTCCTTAGTGTGAGGAGCAATGCCCCATGTGTGACATCCTGTGGGCCGTGATGCAATGGTGGGCCACCAAATTCAGTGTTTGTATGGGAGCATAAACCAAGGAGCACATTTGAAGAAAGGTAATGGCCACTATTAGAGAAATTTGCAAGCTGAAAATGAAGGCTGAATTGCTCAGAGCAGAAGGAATTTTGAGAGGCAACGAGGGAGGAAGAGACAAGAGATGAAGTGCCTGGTAGGGGTGAGGGTCTTGGGTGTGTAAGGGGGAAACAATTCTATTGTGTGCAACTTAGTCCACCTTCCCCAAGGCTCCACCCAATCCAGAAGCCACTCACTTCTTAACAACAGGTTGTGGAGTTGAAGTGCTTAATGCCCTTCCTGTGAATGAGACTCCCCACCCTCAACCTGCCCCACAGCTCTGGAGGTTGCCTGTGGAAGGTCCTTTACACCTTGTGCAATTTACACCTGTGTGCAGTTTATTCTTGCCACAACCTAGAACAATGCTACAAGTGGGGATGCTTCCAAGATCAATATTGCAACACAAGCGAGTATCCTGCGACACAAAAGAGGGATGACCTGAAACATACAGTTCAGAAAGGTAGAGCGTGCTATATGTCTTACTCACTGCTGTATCCCTAGTGCGTAGAACAGGGCCTGGCATACAGTAGGTGCTGAATAATGATTATTCTGTGATCTGCTCCATTTACCTCTCTTGCCTCTTCTCCCACCTTGCTCTACATGCTCTCAGTTTTATCTTCACTTCCAGATTTCAGCTCTTGGAATGTGCCCTACTTTATAACCAATTTACCCCTATATTTATTTAGCAAATATCTATGGAGTTCTTGCTTTGTACCAGCCATTGTGGTAGAAGCTGGAGATACTTGATGAACAGAACATGGAGTTAATTACCAGTGGGTAGACAGGGCATGAGCCTAATCATTAGATAAGGAAATGTAAGATAATATAATAAAAATCATTAAATAAGGAAATATAAAATTGCAATGAAGGACAAGTGTGAGGGGTTATAAGACTATATTAAGGCAGGATTTACTCCAGATTTATTTATTTATTTATTTATTCCAGGATTTATTCCAGGGAGTAGGTGATATTTGATCTGAGCTCTGAACATCCCCTAAAACACTGAAAGAAAGAAGTCTTTCAACATGACTGGAGTGCAGCCACTCCAGAATGGGAAAGCACAGGCATGAATATAAGGCTAGAGAGGTTAGCAGAGGCCAGACCCTGCAGAACCTTGTGAATGATAGTAAATGCTTTGGTCTTTATCCTAGAAGCCACAGGGAACCACTGAAGAGTTTTAAATGACGTGGAGATGCTTTACATGATCAAATTTGATTTACAGAAAGATCGTTCTGGCTGTAGAGCTCCCTTGAGCCCCCTGTCACCCATCTTCACCCCACAAACCAGGTTGAGAACTTGCAATTACTTTGTTGATGGTGAAGACAGCCACCAGGTGACTGAAATCTCAGCCATGTATTTATTGACTTTTGGCTAGTGTTCATAATGAACTCTCCACTTCCCTGGGTGGGGTGGGGTGGGGGGCTGCTGAGTAGATCTGCTGAGAAGAGGAGGAGGAAGGGGGTGGCTGTGAGGGATGGATATGGGGCTCCATGTTCTGTTCTCACATCTGTCTCTATTGCTGCCCATGCTGCCATGATGATGTATTAGAATTCAATAAGCCTCACTACTCTTTCCCTAGAAATGGAAGGACTAGCAGAGGGGAGAAGTGGGCCCCTCACCATCTGTGAAGGGGGAAGCAGTCCACAGCAGTTCAAATGCATCGTTCTATTAACTAGGGTTCTATTAACTAACATGGTTGGTGCAAGGCCATTGCTGTGTTATTAATTCCAGTTCGCATCCAGAAAGTTTAACCTTGTCAATTCTGATGGCAATGAGACCTGCAAATCATAAGTTGAATGAGATGGCTGCACATCACACTGTCTCTGCTCTGCGAACCAGCATGGAAAGCCTTTTTCTCCATATGCCTGGGATGTTGAAACCAGGAATGGGAGCATCTTCGCAGAAAAATGAGGGGCAGCAAATATCCATCTTATCTCCTGCCCAGGAATTGCTATGATAATGTCCTCTGGTGATGGAGGGCTTGGTATTTGACTTAGGTAGAGAGACAGAGGATGTTTGATTCTACCAGCATTGCTCTTTGGAAGCAATAGCCACTTGCTTTGTGATGCAATCCTTTCCCATGACCTGCCCAGCAAATCTGTGAGACTTCGAAAGTCGCAAAAGGGTCCATGGGACTTAACTTCTCATGGAAACTGGAGAATCACCTGAGCTCTGTGTCTCAATGTGGCTGGGCGCAACTAGGCATGTGGGCGTGGGTTAACTTTAATCGATGCTCTCCTCTGGACCAATCACAGTGGCCAGGAGAATGTGAGGCTCTGATTGGCTCGGGCCTGTGTCACATGCTTTATGGCAGAAAAAGGGGTGGAATCCCAGCAGAACTAGTGGGCTGAGAGCTGCCCGTAAGGGCGCTTCACCCCAGCAAGCATTATTCTCCCTCCCTGTGTGTGTTCTGTCTCTCTCTCCCTCTCCTTCTCCTATTTGTTTGTTTGCTGCCATCAGTGGTAACCTCTGCTACCAACTACCTGTAACTCGGGGTTAATATATGTGCTCCCCCCCGCGCCCCCCCGTCCCTTGCTATGTAGTTGATGTAAGTTATCAAATGAGATAAAGGGAATTATTCTTATTATCCTTATAAAGATCATGAAGCAGGCTCAGAGAGGGTATACAACATAGCTGCTACATGGCAGGAAGGTGCCAGTAGGATTTTACACGCAGGTTGGTCTGGCTAGTGTCTGTGGTTGCTTCTCCTTCACTCTGCTTGAGGAGGGGAACAGATAGACTGCCGCAGGGGAACAGATAGACTGCCCCTGGAGAGGGAATCTGGCTAGCTCTGTCTGGTTCCAACAAGGATAGAAAATTCTGAGCCAAGGTACTTCACTGGTCCTCTTAGTTAGGTTTCCAGTGCTGCTTGGAACCAGGACTCCAATCTGTAGTTCAGTTTCTTGTGATTAGGGGTAGCTTATATCACTCAAAGCCCAGTGACTTGAGTGGGAAAACATCTTGCAGCCCTTTTCTCAGGATGATGAAGGGAAGCAAATGTCTGGGGAGGCAGATGGTCCTGTAACTTTGTCCTGTCAGGCTCAAGGATACAAGAATTTGACAACTTAATGTTCTCAGACTGTAGACTACTAAATCTAGTCTGGTACTCATTTGCAGATAGAAAAACTAAGACTGTAAGAAGGGATACAATTAGCTGAAGTCTAGATCCCAAACAGGAAGTTTGGGACAAGAGATCTCAGACTCTAGGTTTCTTCCTACTACAAAGGATTGTCCTCCAGCCTCAGATCAGAAGAGAGAATTAGAAATGCCACCGTCACACACTTGAAGAGGGAGGTTGTTAACTTTCTTCTTTCCTACGTAGGCTCCCTCTATACCCCTTTGGAAGTTTTTAAGAAAAGCTTGTTAAAAAAAAAATACTGTCTCATTCTGATGTTTTATTAACATTAGAGACTGCTTGTGTCTCAACAATTTTAATTAGGGCTGAATTTTACTGTATGCAAACCTCAGGGAGCATCAGGGAAAGAGAGCCACTGAACAGACCAGAAGATCAAATGAATAGATTAATTAAATATCACCACGTGGGCAGCTTGAGGCAGGAGGACCTGTAGCCTCTCCCTCCTGCCATGGATGGAAGCAGGAAGCAGGCGGCAGGAACCGTGGGCACTTGTGTTGCACAATGGCTCAAGGTGGAAGAGTGAGTTTCAAACTTGTGAGTCAGGGCCCTGAGGGCTGCATTTAATTTGTATCCTTAAACCTCAAGCTCCAGGGGGTCCTTCATCTCATCAGACCAGCAGTTAGCTCTCAGCAGGACCGGAATCTTAACTCAAGATTCACTCCTTAACTCCTGTGATTGAGTCAATCTGTGGCCCCTAACCATTTGGCTTAGAATCCAGATTCTGCCACTTGCTACCTGTGTGACTTTGGGCAAGTTACTTAACTTCTCTGCCTTAATTTCTCTGCCTATAAAATGGGGGTAATGAAAATAATAATGCAGAATAACTAAATTAATATGTGAAAACCTTTGAGTCAGTATCTAACATGTAGAAGGCACTATCCAAGGGTCTGACTCATTATTCCTGTTATTTTTATATTACTATTGTTTTCTTCCCCAAAGCCTTCAGATTCTCTCAGTTCCTGACCTTGAGGTTGTTTTTCTGCTTTTAGCCCCTATTTGTCCCTCAGACCTCAAACTTGTAGTGTTCCTCTGGCTCTGAACTTTGCCTTCTCAACCTCATCTTGGTGTTAACTTGCCCCTATGTATCACTGTTCTGGAGAAGCACCTTCCCTAGTCTAGCCCAGCCCAGCCCAGCCCCTGGTGCCGAACACCTGTTCCCTCACCCTCAGAATCAGCACAATCTGTGGTCAGGTTGCTCTTAGGTGGACAGGGAATTTCTGGGCCCCAAAAGGATTCTGTTTAGGATAATCACAAGGGTGATGATAACAAAAACAAAGCAAGGTCCGTTTCTAAGACCACTAGCAATCAATCAACCAATGTTTGCCAAGAATTTTTACATTCTAGTTGTTGTGGAGATGTGAGAGATAGAGGACAACCCTACACTTAACAGATTAAAGAAAATTTTAAGGGGTAAAATTTCCATAACATAAAATTGACCAATTTAATAATGGTTAAGCACATTCACAATACTGTGCAAGCATCATTATTACCATCTAATCCCAGAACTTTTACACGTTCCCCAATGGAAACTCCATACCCATTGGTGGTCATTTCTCATTCCCCCTCTTCCTAGCCCCTGTCATCACTAATCTGCTTCCTCTCTCCACAGAGTTTAAGGATATTCTAATCTACTTACTGAAACAAAGGGAAACCATCACTAATAGAAATAAGCACCGTGAACCAGATGGTGCAGCCGCGCTGTGGTTAGCTGTGTGGACCCTGGAGCCAAACTGCCAGTTCTGCTGTTATTTCTGTGTGACTTTTGACAGGCTAATCTACCTCTCTGGATCTCAGCCTAATCTATCTATCTATGTAAAATACAAAAAGAGGGTTGGATAAGTCCCTCCTCCAAGGACAAATTGTGAGGACTAAGTGTGTCAGTGCAGGTCAGGATCTGAAAATATCCGACTGTGCTGTAAAAAGATTTGTCGTGGTCCTTAACATGGATGGCAAGTCCTGTGGCTTAACCATTTTGAAGGCAGAAACCTTTTCTGTCTTGCTTACCTGGACTTCACAGCACCTAGTATGATGCGTGACATTTAGCAAGTGCCTGGTACCTATTTGTTGGGTGACTGGATAGGAATTTAGGAAAGAAGGGAGGCCACTGTGAAACACACACAGACTCTTTGGGAGTCCCATGCGTACTGTCCAAACAGTCCCCAGCTTCTTGGAAAATTTTACCAAGAACCACCTTAGTGCTCAATATTGTGTGACCTGTTACAGGCAGAACAAAACACCAGGCCTGTCCGCAAGATGAATATGGTAATAATGACTATGACTAAAATTAAAATACTGACTAAAATACTGGTTATTTGTCCAGCACTTAACATGTGCTTGGCACTGTGCTAAAAGTTGCTAAAAGTCTTACATGCATCAATCTGTTTAATTTTATTATGACTCAACCTGTCAGGCAAAACTCACTAGCACAATATAATAATAGCAATGAAAAGCTTTTTTTTTTTTTGTTAAACAGAGCAAAATGTCAACATGTGCAAATGAATCTTGTGATAATTGAGTCTGTATGGAAGGTGGGGTTGGTGGAAAAACATCAGGTGAGAACAATGTGGAATTTGGATGAAACATCTATATCTCTGATGCAGCCAGCCTGTTATTCACTGCCTGAGCTGTTAGTAGCTTTTGGTTTGCAGCTTTTCTTTTCTCATTCTTTAGAAGTCATCTTTGACTCTTGTGTAGGACAGATCTCATTGCCTTGCTGCCTCTTCCAGGCATAAATGGCTAGATGGCAAAGAGAAAGCTTGCAGATGTCTCAATAAACCAGTTCCTGGAGAGAAGAGGAGGTGCTCATGTCTTGTCTCTGTGTCCAGGGCAGTGCTAAAAGTCAGGTAACTGGATCCAGGAAGGGGTTACAGAGGCAGGCATCAAGGAGCAATGGCCTGAATCAAACCCTAGATTAATTAAAAAGTGCCCAAGCGGATTGAATATTTCATGCCCTAAGGGCTGAAGTCCAGGTCTCTTTGGAATAGAAATCAGATGTGCTGGTGCGTGTGTGGTGGGAAGGGCAGTGAATGGGAAAGAGAAGGACAGTGGGGTGGGGGGTGAGGGAGGGAGGAATGGAATGAACATAAGAGTTAGCCAGAATTCAACCAACTTCCCACCTTCATTACTGGATGATCTCGGAGGGTGATGTACTTTTTGGAGGGCATTCATGGTATCATTTGAGCTGATCCTGTAAGAATTCCATGAGGGTAGACAGAGTGAGTTCCTGGTCACAGCTTATTACCGCGAGGAGCCTGGAGCCCAGAAGGGCTAGCCCCTACCCAGGCCCAGGCCTCCAGCACCACCTTAGAATTGGCAGCAAGCCTGGAGATGAAGGACATTTCTTACCTACCAAGTAATGGGTCTTCCATTTCTCTATCAAGGAATTAATTCAGTAAAAAGATAATCCGAGAGGAGTGCAGATTCCCTTGGGCAACCCAGAAAGTCTTTGGTCCTGCCCTGTCTCTCTGTCCCTCCTCACGCTTTGGCTGTACTCTTTCCATCTCTCTGCTCTGCTCCTATCTGTGGGGTCTGAGCATCTCCGTGCCTATCTTTCTTCCCATGTGTTTGTCCCACGTGTCCTTGTTTGCCTGTCTCACTGCCCCCACCTCCCTCTTCTCTCTGTCTGCCCAGCTCCCTGCTCCATCTGCTCACCTCGTATTCCACTCACCTTAGCCTCCTCTGCCTTCTGTCTCTGCTCTGTGTCTGTCTCCTCCTCTCTTTGTCCGCACCTCCCTGCTCGTCTATTGCCTCAATCTGCTCAGTTCACATTCCAGCATCTTCACCACTTTCTCTGCCCTTCTCCTTCATGTCTTCCTTCTCTCTTCTCCTCACTCCTCCTTCCTCCTTTCTTCTCTCCTTCATCTCATTCCTATCTCACCAAGGATACTTTGTGAGTGGCTTTAGTCAATTCTAGTCAATAAGCATCTCTAGACTCCCTACCATAGCCAGGCATTGAGCTGGAGGCCCCCTGGGGATCCAGACTCATCTGATCCATTTGCAAGTGGTTCTTAGTGGATAAGGTTTTTAGGAACTTAATACAACTTTCATTTTGGACTTAGCCTCAGCCAGGAGAAGTGGTTGGGATGAGTGAGAGGGATGCAGGAAGTTGAGATCTCAGTGGACAGCGTGGGTAGGGAGCCTGGCACTGTCCTGAGCAAGGCTGTGCCACCAATGGGGCAGTCCTGGCTTTTCCCCACCTGGGAAGGTGGCTCTTACCTGTCCAGTGTGGCAGACGTGGCTCTGCTTTCACCCTCAGGGGACAGTACCATCCCCTCTCCATCATCTCGAGGGTTTTTTCAAGGACTGATATGTTACATAATCAGTCTGGTCTGGACCTCTGATTTTACATTTGGTGACTTCTGAAATAAACCACAAGACTCAGGGAGCCTCACAGCTCTAATTATTTTGCCAACTCCTGTTCCGCATATCAATTTCCCTCCCCACACAATTCACATTCTATACATCTGTCTGGCAGGGAGGGTGCCTGGGGAAATGACATGGTTTTGCACACGACATTTGTTAGATGCTGGAGGAGAGACTATCTTATTTCACTTGATGATCTCTTATTTATGGATTTGTTCTTTTCTTAATAGTAATGAGACTTACTATTTCCATCTTGTTGTGACAGCTTTATCAACACCTCTGTGGCTGCATTTGCATCCAGGTAATAGAACTACGATCAAATTGAATTGGCATAAATAGCAGGAAAATTCACTGGTTGTGTACGTCAGCAAGCCCAAAGGGATGGGTCTCACAGAAGCTGCCATCTCTGGTGGGCGGTATATTTGCTGGACTCTCTAAGAGTCAAAGTCCACTATGTCTGACACTGACACATTAGGACTTTATTACCCCTCTGAATTCAGAGTCTCTCTGCAAAAAATCCTTCCTTATGAGGCACTAGGTGCTGTGGGAAAGGCACAAATTTTGGAGTCAGGCTTACCTGGTTTGTGTCTTGCCTCTGTGATTTATTACCGATGAATTTTCTCTTCAGTAAAAGAATAAAAGTTTTAAAATAGCTATAGCACTTGCCAAGCACTTGTAAATGCTTTACCTGCAGCATTGCATTAATTCTCACAAACACTGTAACATAGGTTTATTTTCTTGGTGAAGAAACTGAGTCATACACATATCTCAAGGGTTGGCTCTATCTGGCTCTTTGTAGAAAATTTTGCTGACTTCTCACCCAGATGACAGTTTGAACCCCCTTGAGCTGCTCAATATGGTAACCCTGGAGCCAGGATTTGAACATGTGTCTCACTGAGTTCTGAATAACTAACGTTTTCCTACAATATAGGATAACTAGGAAAACTCATGAGATAGGAATCCCTCTGTAAAAAAAAAAAAAACCAATTATTACAAAGATTTAAGGACAAGGATGGTCAATGCAGCACTGTTTTCTACCAGGAGGATTTAGAAATAATCTGAAAGCCCATCTACAAGGGATATGGCCAAATAAAACAGGTACATACCTGCTTCTCAGCAGATTCTTCTCAGAGAAGAATGGCTTCTTAGGTAGCTCAGTGGTAAAGAATCTGCGTGCCAATGCAGGAGGCATAAGAGATGTGCATGTGATCCTTAGGTTGTGAAGATCCTCTGGAGGAGGAAATGGCAACCCACTCCAGTACTCTTGCCTGGGAAATCCCATGGACAGAGGAGTCTGGTGGGTTGAACACGTACTCATGCACGCACTTGCAGACAATGGTAGTTCACACAGACATTAAAACGAATGAGGCAGACCCATGTGTACTGAAAGCTGTCTATAGCAATTCACACAATCATACACATCTATTAAAATATAATTGTATAAGCACTATATAGTATATATAGCAACATATAGTAGGTATTGTGTTACTCCCAAATGCCACTTATTTCAAGATGCACCTTTATTGTATGTGCCAGTAAGAAACAGAGAAATTCAATTCTGGTTTCCTCGGTGTGTACGCCCAGCAGTGGGATTGCTGGGTCATAAGGCAGTTCTATTTGCAATTTTTTAAGGAATCTTCACACTGTTCTCCATAGTGGCTGTACTAGTTTCCATTCCCACCAACAGTGTAAGAGGGTTCCCTTTTCTCTACACCCTCTCCAGCATTTATTGCTTGTAGACTTTTGGATCGCTGCCATTCTGATGGGTGTGAAATGGTACCTCATTGTGATTTTGATTTGCATTTCTCTGATAATGAGTGATGTTGAGCATCTTTTCATGTGTTTGTTAGCCATCCATATGTCTTCTTTGGAGAAAGGTCTATTTAGTTCTTTGGCCCATTTTTTGATTGGGTTGTTTATTTTTCTGGAATTGAGCTGCATAAGTTGCTTGTGTAGTTTTGAGATTAGCTGTTTGTCAGTTGCTTCATTTGCTATTATTTTCTCCCATTCTGAAGGCTGTCTTTTCACCTTGCTTGTAGTTTCCTTTGTTGTGCAGAAGCTTTTAATTTTAATTAGATTCCATTTGTTTATTTTGCTTTTATTTCCAGTATTCTGGAGGTGGATCATAGAGGATCCTGCTGCATAGCCAGGACATGGAAACAACCTAGATGTCCATCAGCAGATGAATAGATAAGAAAGCTGTGGTACATATACACAATGGAGTATTACTCAGCCATTAAAAAGAATACATTTGAATCAGTTCTAATGAGGTGGATGAAACTGGAGCCTATTATACAGAGTGAAGTAAGCCAGAAAGAAAAACACCAATACAGTATACTAACACATATGTATGGAATTTAGAAAGATGGCAATGATAACCCTGTATGTGAGACAGCCAAAGAGACACAGATGCTTAGAATGGGCTTTTGGACTCTGTGGGAGAGGGAAAGGATGGGATGATTTGGGAGAATGGCATTGAAACATGTATACTATCATGTAAGAAATGAATTGCCAGTCTATGTTCAATGCAGGATACAGGATGCTTGGGGCTGGTGCACAGGGATGATCCAGAGAGATGATATGGGGTGGGAGGTGGGAGGGGGGCTCAGGATTGGGAACTCATGTACACTCGTGGCTGATTCATGTCAATGTATGGCAAAACCAATACAGTATTGTAAAGCAAAATAAAGTAAAAAAAAAAAAAAAAGGAAGAAAAGAAACAGAGAAATTTGCCGCCGTACAATGCCTTTAATTGTAAGATGCATTCTTATTTTTTTAACTTGAAAAAAGTGCATTCTAGAATACATGAAATATGGCTTGTTTATTTATTCATGTAAGAACATGTGCACTACAAAGAGAATAAAATACCTAGGAATAAACCTACCTAAGGAGACAAATATGTCAGCAAATTTGGAAAACTCAGCAGTGGCCACAGGACTAGAAAAGGGCAGGTTTCATTCCAATCCCCAAAAAAGGCAATGCCAAAGAATGCTCAAACTACCGCAAAACTGCACTCATCTCACATGCTAGTAAAGTCATGCTCAAAATTCTCCAAGCAAGGCTTCAGCAATACGTGAACCGTGAACTCCCTGATGTTCAAGCTGGATTTAGAAAAGGCAGAGGAACCAGAGATCAAATTGCCAACATCCGCTGGATCATGGAAAAACCAAGAGAGTTCCAGAAAAACATCTATTTCTGCTTTATTGACTATGCCAAAGCCTTTGACTGTGTGGATCACAAACTGTGGAAAATTCTTCAAGAGATGGGCATACCAGACCACCTGACCTGCCTCTTGAGAAACCTATATGCAGGTCAGGAAGCAACAGTTAGAACTGGACATGGAACAACAGACTGGTTCCGAATAGGAAAAGGAGTGCGTCAAGGCTGTATATTGTCACCCTGCTTATTTAACTTATATGCAGAGTACATCATGAGAAATGCTGGGCAGGAAGAAGCACAAGCTGGAATCAAGATTGCCGGAAGAAATATCAATAACCTCAGCTGTGTAGATGACACCACCCTTATTGCAGAAAGTGAAGAGGAACTCAAAAGCCTCTTGATGAAAGTGAAAGAGGAGAGTGAAAAAGTTGGCTTAAAGCTCAGCATTCAGAAAACGAAGATCATGGCATCTGGTCCCATCACTTCATGGCAAATAGATGGGGAAACAGTGGAAACAGTGTCAGACTTTATTTTGGGGGGCTCCCAAATGACTGCAGATGGTGATTGCAGCCATGAAATTAAAGGATGCTTACTCCTTGGAAGGAAAGTTATGATCAACCTAGACAGCATATTGAAAAGCAGAGACATTGCCAACAAAGGTCCATCTAGTCAAGGCTATGGTTTTTCCAGTAGTCATGTATGGATGTGAGAGTTGGACTGTGAAGAAAGCTGAGGGCCAAAGAATTGATGCTTTTGACCTGTAGTGTTGGAGAAGACTCTTGAGAGTCCCTTGGACTGCAAGGAGATCCAACCAGTCCATTCAAAAGGAGATCAGTCCTGGGTGTTCTTTGGAAGGAATGATGCTAAAGCTGAAACTCCAGTACTTTGGCCCCCTCATGCGAGGAGTTGACTCATTGGAAAAGACTCTGATGCTGGGAGGGATTGGGGGCAGGAGGAGAAGGGGACGACAGAGGATGAGATAACTGGATGGCATCACTGATTTGATAGACGTGAGTGTGAGTGAACCCCGGGAGTTGGTGATGGACAGGGAGGCCTGGCGTACTGCGATTCATTGGGTCGCAAAGAGTCGGAAACAACTGAGTGACTGAACTGAAGGAGACAAAAGAGCTGTATGCAAAAAACTATGACACTGCTGGAAACAAAATCAAAGACAGCATAGACAGATGGAGAGATATTCCATGTTACTGGGTTGGAAGAATCAATATTGTGAAAATGACTATACAACCAAATACAATCTATAGATTCAGTTTGAGCCCTATCAAATTACCAGTGGCATTTTTCACAGAACTAAAACAAGAAAAATCTCACAATTTGTGTGGAAACACAAAAGACATCAAATAGCCAAAGTCATCTTGAGAAAGAAGAATGGAGCTGGTTTAGTCTATGCTAGAAAGCTACAATCAAGACAGTATGGTACTGGCACAAAATAGAAATATAGACCAATGAAACAAAATAGAAAGCCCAGAGATAATCCCATGCACCTATGGGCACCTTATCATTGACAAAGGAGGCAAGAATATACAATGGGGCAAAGATAGTCTCCTCAATAAGTGCTGGGAAAACTGGGCAACTACATGTAAAAGAATGAAACTAGAACACTTCCTAACACCATGCTGCTGCTGCTGCTGCTGCTAAGTCGCTTCAGTCGTGTCTGACTCTGCGATCCCATAGACAGCAGCCCACCAGGCTCCGCCAACCCTGGGATTCTCCCGGCAAGAGTACTAGAGTGGGTTGCCATTTCCTTCTCCAATGCATGAAAGTGAAAAGTGAAAGTGAAGTCGCTTCAGTCATGTCTGACTCTTAGCGACCCCATGGACCACAGCCCTCCAGGCTCCTCCGTCCATGGGATTTTCCAGGTAAGAGTACTAGAGTGGGTTGCCATTGCCTTCTCCGTCCTAACACCATACACAAAGATAAACTCAAAATGGAGTACAGACCTAAATGTAAGACCAGAAACTATAAAACTCTTAGAGGAAAACATAGGCAGAACATTCTATGACATAAATCACAGCAAGATCCTTTATGACCCACCTCCTAGATTAATTGGAAAATAAAAACAAAAACAAAAATAAGTGGGACCTAATTAAACTTAAAAGCTTTTGCACAGCAAAGGAAACTATAAACAAAGTGAAAAGACAACCAACCCTCAGAATGGGAGAAAATAATAGCAAATGAACCAACTGACAAAGGATTAATTTCCAAAATATACAAGCAGTTATGCAACTTCATACCAGAAAAAACAAAAAACCCAATCAAAAAGTGGGCAAAATATCTAAACAGACCTTTCTCCAAGAAGACATAAAGATGGGTAATAAACAAATGAAAAGATGCTCAACATCACTCATTGTTAGAGAGATGCAAATCAAAACCACAATGAGATAGCATCTCATACTGGTCAGAATGGTCATCATCAAAAAAATCTATAAACAGCAAATGCTGGAGAGGGTGTGGAGAAAAGGGGATCATCTTGCACTTACAGTGGGAATGTAAATTGATACAGCTGCTATGGAAGACAGTATGGAGATTCCTTTAAAAACTAGGAATAAAACTACCATATGACCCAGCAATCCCACTACTGGCCATACACCCTGAGGAGATCACTATTGAAAAAGACACATGTACTCCAACGTTCATTGCAGCACTACAGTGGCTAGGACATGGAAACACCCTAGATGTCTATCACTAGATGAATGGATAAAGGAGCGATGGTACATACACAAAATGGAATATTACTCAGCCATAAAAAGGGATGCATTTGAGTCAGTGCTAATGAAATGGATGAACCTAGAGCCTCTTATACAGAATGAAGTACATCAGAAAAAGAACAACAAATATCATATATATAATAACATATATATATATATATGGAATCTAAAAAGATGGTATTGATGAACCTATTTGCAGGGTAGCAATGTAGGCATAGACATAAAGAACAGACTTATGGACACAGAGAGTGGGTAGGAAGGAGAGGGTGGGAGGAATGACGAGAGTGGCATGGACACATATACACTAACATGTAAAATAGATAGCCAGTGGGAATTTACTGTATGGCTCAGGGAACTCAAACTGGGGTCCTGAGACAACCTAGAGGGGTGGGATGTGGGAGGGAGGCCCAAGAGGGGATATATGTATACCTATGGGTGATCCATATCAATGTATGGCAGAAACCAATGCAATATTGTAATTATCCTTCAATTAAATAAATTTTTTAAAAGAATATGTGCATTTATGAAAACACACAGAAAAGTCTGGATGGATATGTACCAAAGTGTATGGTGATTATTTCCAGGAATGTTAAGGGAATTGAGGGGTAAAGGGAGTGAAGGGGAGCTTTCACTTTTTTATCTTTATGCCCCTGAGTTGCTGAAAAAATTTTACAATTGTGTACTGATGGGGAAACAGTGGAAACAGTGTCAGACTTTATTTTGGGGGGCTCCAAAATCACTGCAGATGATGATTGCAGCCATGAAATTAAAAGACGCTTACTCCTTGGAAGAAAAGTTATGACCAACCTAGATAGTATATTGAAAAGCAGAGACATTACTTTGCCAATTAAGGTCCATCTAGTCAAGGCTATGGTTTTTCCAGTGGTCATGTATGGATGTGAGAGTTGGACTGTGAAGAAAGCTGAGCGCCGAAGAATTGATGCATTTGAACTGTGGTGTTGGAAAAGACTCTTGAGAGTCCCTTGGACTGCAAGGAGATTCAACCAATCCATCCTGAAGGAGATCAGTCCTGGGATTTCTATGGAAGGAATGATGCTAAAGCTGAAACTCCAGTACTTTGGACACCTCATGTGAGGAGTTGACTCATTGGAAAAGACTCTGATGCTGGTAGGGATTGGGGGCAGGAGGAGAAGGGGACGACTGAGGATGAGATGGCTGGATGGCATCACTGACTCAATGGACGTGAATCTGAGTGAACTCTGGGAGATGGTGATGGACAGGGAGGCCTGGCGTGCTGCGATTCCCGGGGTCGCAAAGAGTCGGACACGATTGAATGACTGAACTGAACTGAACTGATTACTTATGTAATTGTAAAAAGCACTTTCTAAATGAAAAAAAGCATTTAATTAGATAACACCTATAAAGTGACTCATTGAGTACCTGGCATAGAGTTGGAAGATAGTGTCATTCTCTGCCATGCTTTCTGGTTGACCACCAAGAAATCACTCAGTGAAGAGAGACAAAATATTGGAAACATTTTCTAAACATTTACAAATTTAAAATGTCCTTGTTCCTTATAAAATATTTCTGTTTGCAGGTAAATATTTGGTCAGTTATTTAATCTTCAATTTTCTGTTCTTCCCTAAAGGCAATTCCTCTGTTAATCATAGACTATAATGAACTTTATAAATACTACACTATAGGAAGAGATTTGAGGTTCTAAGTTTCCCTGAAGAGCATATCAATACAGAAAAATTAGGAAACAAGTGACTTACTAGCCATAGCCACAGGAAATACTTTATTAATAACATTTCAAAAGAAAGAAGTGTTTACACACAGTTTTTCATATCCATTCTCCATACTGCTGAAGGAGAATGGGGACAGGCCTGCTCAGAATAACAAGTAATCCCCAAATCATCTGCAAAATGGAATTTAGTTTGCTAGTTCTCCACATTGCAAACAGAATAAGAACATTTTTCCGAGTCATGTTTTTGTGTTGCTTTCTCCCATTTTGAAATACAAACTGACAATTTGCCATGACATAAATCAAAGGAAAAAAGATTTTTATACCTGGAAAAGGGACATTTATATTAAAGGAACTGGGGTCATAGAATTCAAAGTTGTAAGAGACTATGGGGGCTACTTAGTCCAGCTCACTGACCTGTGTAGGAATCCTGTATTACACTCTCTGTGACTGTGGCTCAGCTTTTGTATGCAAAATTAGATAACTCATAGGAATCACTGTTTAACTGAACAATGAAAGTGCACAGCAGTAATAGCCATGATAACAGTAATCTTGGCTATCAGGGCAAAGGAGTAGCTAATACATTCTATAGGGCAGGGAAGCTTTCTAGAAATGTTGCCTGATTTATCAGTTAGAATGGCTTCTAGATGCATGTAACATAATACTTAATGTAATAAAGGTTAAATAAGAAAGACAGTTATCTGATATAACTTGAAAAAATCCAGAGAAAAGCAATCCCAGAGCAGTTTTAGTGGCTTAAGGATGTATTAAAGTTCTTTCCATCATTGTACTCCACCTTTAGTTTCTTAGTCTTTCTTGCTTAGGCTTATTGCCCCATGGTGGTAAGATGGCTTCCAGAGCTCTTGGGATCATATCTTCATATGGTCAAGTCTAAACAAATGAATCAGAGAGGTGACCAAAGGGGGAGCAAGAGAGAAAGAGAAATTTTTTTCAAGTCATTATACTTTTATCAAGGAGGACCTAGAAGAAATTCCCTACAAAACTTCTCTTTACATACAAATGTCTAAACATTAACACGGCTCCCTAGCTGCAAAGGAAGCTGGAAAGTCAATATGCTGCTTGTTTAGCCTCTATAGTGGGAGGAGGGCAATGGTGAAAGAACATTGAAAGTGGCCTCTGGGTCAGTTAATAAGTGTTTGACATAATTACCACTGTGCCCACAGCTATTTATCTCTTTTTCATGCGAGCATGACCTAGGGGAGGATGGGTCCTCTTCAACCCCAAGGGATGAATTATGATTGAACTAAGAAATTCAGTTTCTCATGCCAGTTAGGAATGGGATGGGATACAGTTCTAGCAATGAGATGTGAGATGATATCTCCCAGAAGTCTGGGGAGCTTCTGGGAGTCTTAACTCCCATCCAGAAAGGAAGGGCTATGCTCTCTTCCCCTCTTTCAGAATTTGTATATTTTTGTTTGAGGTTCTGGTACTTGGAGTAGGTTCTAGTACTTGGAGCTCTATTAAACCATGAGAGGATATATGTGTGGACAAAATCCAATGCCCTGAAAAACAGAGACTGGAGAGACAAAAAGGGCACCCATCCTTCTGAACTCTGGAACTTCCTACCTCCATTCTTCTGAATTCTGGAACTTCCTACCTCCATACTTTTTGTTATGGGTGATTGTTATCTTTGGTTTGCTCAACAAAGCAGATCGTGGGACAAAGGGCTAATATGCACCTCATTAGATGGTTCAATATCAGGAAACATGTGTTCAGAACAGAGAGAATGAAGCCAAGAAGGAGGAAGGGTCAATATGAGAAAACATTATCAAGTTGGCTGCCATTGAGCATGATGGTCCTCTAAGAAGCCAAGTAAACTGCATCTCAGGACAGTGCATCAGAGAGGGAGGGTGGATAGTTTCTCCACCAGCTCTCACCTCTTGTCAATCAAGGATTTTCCTGTAGTGTGTTAATTGCCCACACTTCTAAATTTTGCATGCATGAGTACCAGCCAGGTTATACAGTGCCCAATAGCTTAGCATTAACACGGAAACCTTGGGAAGGAGATGAGTGTGTGTGGTGCAGTGCAGGGATGGGTTGAGGCGTAGTCAGATTGCACCTAATTCTGATGGAGTCTCAGTGGTGGATATAAGGATTCAGGTGATATGGTGTCTAATATATTCTACAGCTTGCATCAATCGGATCTCCTCTTGACCTCCACTTTTGAAAACAAGATACTCTTACTTCTTCCCTGAGAGAAAAGATATGACTGATTAATCACAAAGTCCTTTTCAAGGTGGTAGCTTCAAAGACTCAAGGCAAGAGGGTTTTTGTAACTAACTATAATTCTTGCTGTTGCAGCTGGTTGAGCTCTTGATTCATATCCATCATCTTCACCCTTGATTACCATGCTGGATTACTCGAAACCTTTGTTGCCTTGCCTTTGTTGGGCCATGTTTCCTGAAACTGCCCATTCTCTATAATCTCAGGGCATGGAAGCACCAAAAGAAGCTCCCGTGAATTCTCCCTGCCCCCACTATGCAGTTGTGTCCCTAGTTCTTTCTGTAATAATCAATTAACCCCACTGGCACTGGCACTGCTTTCTTTGTTTTCTGACCCATGGGCATGAAGAACTCAATGCACTGATGGCCTCAGAATGATAAGTAGGAGGTATCTAATGTAATTTAATAGCAAATATCCTGTTGTTGAAGTCATTTTGAGTTAAACTTTGTTTTCTCCTGGGAGTCTAAAACATCCTCACTAATGTCACACAGGAAGTGACAGCTAAAGTTGAGGTCCCAAAGAATAGCAGAAATTAAAAATAGGTGAAGATTATGGGCAAGCATGTTTCAGGAAGCTGGACAAACATAAATATCTGTATAGGAATAAAAACGTAAAGTGTTTGAAGAGATTTAATTGGTTCAATATGGCCAGAATCAAGATTATTTTTCAAAGTTACTTGAAGTTTCTTATATAATGTTGGCAGTTTGCAAAGGAGAGTTTAGTACCTTTGAGGAATCCAACCTGAAGAAGAACCTTGTGTCACAATATAATAGCAGAAGTAGCCTTGTCTTTTGAGAATTAAATAACACTGGCTCATATTTCTAACTGCATCTCATGCTATTGGATTAGTTTTCCCCAAGATTTTCCTAAGCTTTATGGCTTATGCTCCAATTTCCAGTTCTAATTTCCATTACAGCTAGGTGCATTTGTCTTTTGCTTTCTGTGGCCGTGCTCATCTCTTCATCATCTCATAGTCAACAAAACCCCCTCGCCTTTGCAAAATGCCAATCAACTATGGGAAAAGTCAAGATTCACTTAATATATTTTGGAGGGTGGGTGAGTTGGTGGAGAAAGGCAATAAAAGGGGTTCAATTATAGCATAACTGATGACTTAAGAGGAGGTCCTTATTGTAAGACTTCCTCTGCCAGACCTAGCAGAGTATGAGGGGAATTCTCATGGGCCAACATCATTCTTCAAGTTTCCTGTCCTGTAGTCATAATATGGTCTTTCACCTCCAAGAATTTCCCCACTTCTTCACTATTCATTTTCCCCAGCAGCTTCCAAATGCCTCCCTCATTGTTATACAGAGACATTCAGTTTGAACATCCTAATCCTTCCCTGATTAAGAGTCAAAGGACCATCTTTCCACTACCAAGACTGTTCATCAAGGTGGTTTTGTTAAACAAATGCATCCCTCTCCTTGAATCTCAGCTCTTAATCTGAGAACTGTGGAAAATTCTTCTGAGAACAGTGGAAAATTCCAGCAAACAGTGGAAAATTCTGAAAGAGATGGGAATACCAGACCACCTGACCTGCCTCCTGAGAAATCTGTATGCAGGTCAAGAAGCAACAGTTAGAAGCAGACATGGAAAAATGGATTGGTTCCACACTGGGAAGGGAGTGCATCAAGGCGTATATTGTCACCCTGCTTATTTAACTTGTATGCGGAGTGCATTATGTGAAATGCTGGGCTGGGAGAAATATCAATAATCTCAGATATGCAGATGACACCACCCATATGGCAGAAAACAAAGAAGAGTAAAGAGCCTCTTGATGAAAGTGAAGGAGAGTGAAAAGCTGGCTTAAAATTCAACATTCAGAAAACTAAGATCATGGCATCTGGTCCCATCACTTCATGGCAAATAGATGGGGAAACAATGGAAACAGTGACAGACTTTATTTTCTTGGGCTCCAAAATCACTGCAGATGGTGACTGCAGCCATGAAATTAAAAGATGCTTGCTCCTTGGAAGAAAAGCTGTGACCAACCTAGGAAGCATATTAAAAAGCAGAGACATTACTTTGCCAACAAAGGTCTGTCTAGTCAAAGCTATTGTTTTTCCAGTAGTCGTGTGTGAATGTTGAACTATAAAGAAAGGTGAGCACCGAAGAACTGATGCTTTTGAACTGTGGTATTGGATGATACTCTTGAGAATCTCTTGGACTGAAAGGAGATCCAACCAGTCCATCCTGAAGGAAATCAGTCCTGAATATTCACTGTAAGGACTGATGCTGAAGCTGAACCTCCAATACTTTGGCTATCTGATGCGAAGAACTGACTCATTTGAAAAGACCCTGATGCTGGAAAAGATTGAAGGTGGGAGGAGAAGGGGATGACAGAGGATGAGATGGTTGGATGGCATCAACGACTCAATGGACATGAGTTTGAGCAAGCTCTGGGTGTTGGTGATGGACAGGGAGGCCTAGGGTGCTGCAGTCCATGGGGTCACAAAGAGTCGGGCATGACTGAGCGACTGAACTGAACTGAACTGAATCTGAGAACTGGTTTCTCTACACTTCATTTGAGAGAGAAGAAAAACTTGGAAGTGAGAAGGAGTTGATTGGGAGAAGTTCCTCTGAGGGGATACTAATCTTGAGCTGAGTCTTGAAGGCAAAGTTAGAGTCAATAGGGAAAGAGGTACAGATTCAACATTCTCTTTGAGCAAAGACATTGAGCATGAGCATGGTGAACATCCACCCCCTGTTTTATGCCTCCTTTCCCTGCAGCATCTTTTAACCTTCAACAAATTATTTGAGCAAGTGAATAAAAGAGGGAACCCTGTGGACCTGATCTGAAAGGCCAGCAGTCCAGAGGCCACCAGCCACTGTCTCTAATGAGAACACAGGGGAGAGTCCCTTGAAGCTGTGCATGTGCTCACTAGGGTCACACACAGTAAGAGGCATTGAACATTCCTTTTAAGTTCCAGACAGTTTCCCTATAATGTAGAGCTTAAGAGTATTGATCTTGGATCCAGGATGCTTAGATTCAAATGTTGGCTCAACCACTTGGTATCCATGGGATCTTGGTTCAGCCACTGAACCTCTCTGGGTCTGAGTTTCCTTATCTGTAAAATTGGGATAATGATAGCACAGGGTTTTCTGAAGATTAAATAGGTCATTCTATGTCAACTGCTTAGAACAGTGCTTGTGACAAACTAAGCCCTTATTAAATATTAGCTCAATGCAAATCATTGACTTGACTCATTGACAATGATGGCTTGTGATACCTCATGTGTGAGCCATGAAAATAGTTATAATCCCAGCTGCTTCTGCCACACAAGTTTTTATAGTGGGAAATGGGTCTGATGTCAATTAATTTGCACAACCTGTTTAACTTGGACCTCTAGAGCATGTAATGGGAACAAAATTTGGAACCAAAGTCATGGATGTAAGAAGGAAAATCACCACATATGTTGCAAAGGAATGCCCAGCTGCTTTATGGAGCTGTTATCTGCTTGCTGGGGACATGTTCTTTATGTTCCTTTTGTGAGCATGCTCAGTTACTAAGTTGTGTCTGACTCTTTGTGACTCCATAGACTGCAGACCTCCAGGCTCCTGTATCCATGGGATTTCCCAGGCAAGAATACTGCAGTGGGTTGCCATATCCTTCTCCTTGGGCTCTTGGTTGCTACCAAAAATGATGCTCATGGAAGCTTCAATGTATACTAGCTGGGTCTTACCTTCATAAATTATGATGTATCAATAAATTGGTTTGGGTTTTAGCTTGAACTTTGGGGTCTAAGGGCTTCCCTGGTGGCTCAGATGGTAAAGAATCTGCCTGCAATACAGAAGACCTGGGTTTGATCCCTGGGTTGGGATTCCTGACCTGGGTTGGGAAGATCCTCTGGAGAAGGGAATGATACCCACTCCAGTATTCTTGCTTGGAGAATTTCATGGAAAAAGGAGCCTGGGGAGCTACAGTCCATGGGGTTGCAAAGAGTTGGACACAACTGGGGTTTTAAAAAACTCTCCAGGTTTCACAATTGAGAACTACTGTTTAAAAAATACTCACCAGCAAACCACACCAGAGACAAATTAAATCAGAATCATTGTGGGTAAGGCTTGGGCATCAGCATTTTAAAGGCTCTCCTAGTGATTTAATGTTCAGCAACCACTCCTGTGGTTCCAGAATGACCATTCTGGAAGCTCATTGATTTGGATCTGATCTTAAGTGCTGCCAAGGCTATATTCAATGATGTCTCATCAGTTTTATAGCTTCCAATGACAAAATATCACACCTGTCTTAAAAAAAGACAACCTTGTTATTGAAATTTCTGCCAAAGCCCCCCTGAAATTTGGCCTTGCAAGTGAGATGTATTTATAATGTGATTTTTGATAACGTGAGATTTCTTAAGATTACAAACCTCATGCAGATAATAGTGCACTGCTATGCTTTTAAAAAAAAATCTTTTTGGCCACCCCAAAAGCAGATTCTTAGTTCCCTGACCAGGGATTGAATCCCTTGCAGTGGAAACGTGGACTCTTAACCACTGGACCGACCACCAGGGAAATCCCTGCTACACTTTTGATTCCCAGAATGTACCATTTTTCTGGTAAAATTATCTCCAGGATTTTCTTTGTAAAGTCACTTTTCTTTAACTCTTATCCTCTGTTTTTTGTTTCGTTGGTGGAGAAGAAGGAGGCCCCAGTTAGTGTAAGCCAATTAGCATATTCTATCCCTACGGGCACGGTGATTGGTTCCAAGATGATCAAGTGATCACTTTCTGGCCAGTGAGAGTTGAACTCAGGTTCAGCTATGGAGAAAGAGAAGCTTCAACTTAGTGGGATGTGAAACTGAGGTATGAGGTCGGGAGCTATTGAGAGGAGCCAGGCTGTCTGAGAATGAAGTCCCACACAGAGGAGAGCTGAGCAGAGAGTCATGGTGAAGTTGTCTGCTTTCTTGATAAAGCCCCTGGCACCAGCAGAGCCAGATTACTCTCCAGCTTCCCTCTTGCCCATGTCAATGACTCCTCTTTCTGTGAAGCCAGTTTGAACTGAGTTTTGACTTAATTGCCCTGAAGCATCTAACTGATAGAGCAGAACAGAGGCGAGAATTTACATAGCAGAGTAAGTTCAGCTCTTCCAAGTCATTTCTTGCCTGCTTCTTCATTTGGTCCTTGCCACAGTGCTGTGGAGTCAGTGTTGCCAAGTGCTAGACTGTCAGCTCTGTGGGTACAAGAAGCCAGGGCACATGTCTCCCTCTCCCCAGCATGGCGCCATACAGGAGACAGGCACTCACTAAATAACTGTTGAGAGAAAGAGTGCATTCAGAGATTTCACAATGTGGTTTCGGCCTCACCCAGGACTCCCCTTTATCTAAAACGAGCACCCACCATTTCTTGAATGGACCTGATATTTTTAGGCTTTTGGCCAAGTCATTCCTTCCACCTAGAATATGTTTTCTGTTTCCTCTGTTTTCTGTTTCAGATCCTCATTTACCATTCAAGGCCAGAACAAATGCATCTCTTTATGAGGTTTGCTTTGGCTTCCACCAGTTTACTATAATGATGTTCTTACTCTCTAAGATCCTGTGGAAAGAAGATGAAAATTCAGAAAAATCCAGATTGGAATCTCCATAGTGTCACTTCCTAGCTCTGTGACCTTGAGCAAGCCATTTAGCTGCTGTAAGCCTGTGTTTCCTTAGTACAAGTTTGAGATGAAAAGCCTGCCAATCTAATATGTCTGTTGTAGAAAGCAGATGAAACATACAGTGTATAAATTTTCTGTGTGTTCTAGCACAGAGAAGACAGTGATTCTAAGAGGCACTATTTTTCTCCCTGTTTAACATTATTGAGTAACCCGTGCAATTAAGTAACCCATGCCCAAGGTCAAATAACCATTCATTCACTTATTTTTAGTCATTATTTATTGAGCCCCTACTATGTGTCAAGCTCTGTAGGTTCTAAAGACATAGTACTAAACAAGACAGATAAAAATCCCCACTCCCATATTCTTAAGAGAAAGTAGATCTGATATAAATAGATAACCACATGCATAACAAATGGCACAAAGGGGAAGTTTAGGGATATTATGGAGAGGGAATATCAAGATACTGGAACTTGACCATGACTTCTCTGAGTTATGACAGTTAAACAGAAGCGGGAAGAGCATGCATGTCCTCTTCCCCTGTTACATAAGAGGGATCAACCTCTTTCTGTCCCTGCTGGTCTGGGGGGGCTCTGACTCGGGCAGCCGGGCACCCCTTCTCTGCAGATCCCTGCCTTGGCCAGCCCCAGGGACAGGAGGAGACCTTGGAGAAGGACTTCATGCCTCTGGCTTGTCTGTTTCTGGCTCTTCTTTTCAGTGCTGCCAGTTATTACATCCATCCCCTTCACGTGCCTCTCCACTCTAACCAGGCTTCTGATATTTCATTGTTCTCTGAAATTACCTCCATAAGATTTTAAATAAAAGTGAGAAATGGCCTCTTAGAGCCTCCACGTTGGCTCAGTGCAGTTTTTCCCTCCCTTCTTTCATGCCACAATCAGCAGAGTCGATACAGCCCCTGCTCAAAGACTAGTCTTTCCCAGAAGCTTCTCATGGAAAGTGCCCGAGGCTGAGGGATTATAAATGGGCAGCGCACAGACTGTGGACACACACAGTAGCTTAAAAATTTGGGAATTTCACATGAAAATCCACATTTTTGGCTTCTCCTGAAAGGTCAGAAGAATTGACAGCACCATTCCCACATCTCCAAAAGCGATACTCAGCTGAAGCTGAGTGATGGCTGTCTCCTTTAGTATAATCACCCTGCGGTTCATCATAGACCCCACTGCTCCCTGTTGATCCCTGACCCAGCCTTCTGTAGTCATTTACTGTACCTTCCTGGTCTTTGAAACCACAAAAGTTTGCACTGAACTTTAATTTGTATTTAAAGTGGTTCTGAAACATTGTAAACACTAAATTAAGAGTAGCTATTATTAATAGCCACGACATGGAAACAACCTAGATGCCCATCAGCAGATGAATGGATAAGAAAGCTGTGGTACATATACACAATGGAGTATTCAGTCAGTCAGTCAGTTCAGTCGCTCAGTCGTGCCCGACTCTTTGCGACCCCATGAATCGCAGCACGCCAGGCTTCCCTGTCCATCACCATCTCCCGGAGTTCACTCAGACTCACGTCCATCGAATCCGTGATGCCATCCAGCCATCTTATCCTCGGTCGTCCCCTTCTCCTCCTGCCCCCAATTCCTCCCAGCATCAGAGTCTTTTCCAATGAGTCAACCCTAGTGGCTCAGACGGTTAAGTGTCTGCCTACAATGTGGGAGACCTGGGTTCAATCCCAGGGTTGGGAAGATCTCCTGGAGAAGGAAATGGCAACCCACTCCAGTATTCCTGCCTGGAGAATCCCATGGATGGAGGATCCTGATAGGCTACAGTCCATGGGGTCGCAAAGAGTCGGACACGACTGAGTGACTTCACTTTCAACTCTTCTCATGAGGTGGCCAAAGTACTGGAGCTTCAGCTTTAGCATCATTCCTTCCAAGGAAATCCCAGGGCTGATCACCTTCAGAATGGACTGGTTGGATCTCCTTGCAGTCCAAGGGACTCTCAAGAATCTTCTCCAACACCACAGTTCAAAAGCATCAATTCTTCGGCGCTCAGCTTTCTTCACAGTCCAACTCTCACATCCATACATGACCACAGGAAAAACCATAGCCTTGACTGGACGGACCTTAGTCGGCAAAGTAATGTCTCTGCTTTTGAATATGCTATCTAGGTTGGTCATAACTTTTCTTCCAAGGAGTAAGCGTCTTTTAATTTCATGGCTGCAGTCACCATCTGCAGTGATTTTTGAGCCCCCCAAAATAAAGTCTGACACTGTTTCTACTGTCTCCCCATCTATTTCCCATGAAGTGATGGGACCAGATGCCATGATCTTTGTTTTCTGAATGTTGAGCTTTAATGGAGTATTACTCAGCCATTAAAAAGAATACATTTGAATCAGTTCTAATGAGGTGGATGAAACTAGAGCCTATTATACAGAGTGAAGTAAGCCAGAAAGAAAAACACCAATACAGTATACTAACACATATATATGGAATTTAGAAAGATGGCAATGATAACCCTCTATGTGAGACAGCATAAGAGACACAGATGTATAGAACAGACTTTTAGGCTCTGTGGGAGAGGGAGAGGGTGAGATGATTTGGGAGAATGGCATTGAAACATGTATACTATCAGGTAAGAAATGAATTGCCAGCCTATGTTCAATGCAGGATACAGGATGTTTGGGGCTGGTGCACGGGGATGATCCAGAGAGATGATATGGGGTGGGAGGTGGGAGGGGGGTTCAGGACTGGGAACTCATGCACACCCGTGGCTGAGTCATGTCAATGTATGGCAAAACCAATACAGCATTATAAAGCAAAATAAAGTAAAAATAAAAAATAAATAAATAAAAACACAAGGCAAAAAAAAAAAAGGCAGCCATTATTAATAGTAATTGTGGTTAATAGTCAAAGAGTACAGCCCTAGGGCTGACTTTTAAAAAGTATATATAGGGCCTTTCTCGTAGCAATTGGGTAGGAATGATGATAGCTCAACAAATATTCAAAATGACATCATCTCTTCTTCCTAATCAGTATTCCTACCTTAGAAAATTTCTTAGTAAATTGCATAAAATCCTCACCCATAATAGAAGCAGAGCATGTTGCAACTTGGTAATTATTATTTACTGTCATTACATAATTAGACATAATTTCAATAATTGCCTAAACAGAAACTACGTGAATAAATATTCCTTAGGAAAACACAAATGAATGAAAAGGGAATCCAAGTCGGTGATGACACCTGCAAGATCCAGAGGACCTTTTCCCTTTTGGGTCAGGTGAGGATGCTATGCACAGAGGATAGTCATCAGGGATGTGGACCGGTCAGGCAATTGGGTCTTTTTGAGAATGGATTCAGACCAGTGAGCTTTCTTTGGCTCAGTCTCTAGCAAGATGGTCCATCAGTAAAAGGAAATAACAATTTAACCGAACTTCCGTCTGCTTACTACTAAATGTGTGAGTGTCCGGCTGCAGCTGAGCGCTCTCCTCCCTTCCTTCCTTCCCTCTCTTTCTCATCCCTTTCCTCCTCCTCCTTCTCTTCTTCCTCTTCCTGTCCTTCTTCTCCTTCTCTTTTTCCTTCCTCCCTTTCTCTCTCTCCTTCCTCCCTCTCTCCTTTATTAGTGGTCCTTGAGTAGCTGCCTTCTGCTGCAGGCATTCTCCTAGGTGCTGGTGATACAGTGGAGCACCAGGCAGGAATGGACAGTACCTTGTTGGAGTTTGCTATGTAGCACCTCCTCCCCTTGGCTTCTGGGAAATGTGATGCAATCTATCATGCTTGTTGATCACCTACTATGTGCCAGTCAGGGAGCTAGGTACTAATCTGCAGTGATCAAGCTAGTTATGGCCTTCTTCTCTAGAAGTTCACATTCTAGAGAGGAGTAGACTGATAAAGCAAACAATCAAAGCAGGCAAATAGTAGGTACTGAAAATGCTATGCTAAAATTAAGATGGTGTTACAGGTGTCTGAGGAGACACATTTGAACCTAGCTTGTGGACACTTAAAAGTTCTGTTCCAGCTTTCTTCACTGTCCAGACAACCTGTATGATCTTGCTCTTCACTTTTCTCTCATTTTTGTCTTGGAGTCTGGAGTCAGAGAAACTTGGGTTTGAATCCCAGCTCTGACTCTGTCTCTGAGCAGTGCCCTTGCCATTCTAGAACCAAGTAATTTATTGTTGATTTGTTTTACCTGCTAACTGTCTCACCAAACCTAAGCTCCTCAGTCTCCCTTGCAATCCTGACTCCTATGCACCTAACACCCTTCTAAGACCTTGATAGGCAGATACATGTTTATTGATTGACAACATGCGTGTGAGTTAATTTTCTTTGTTCTGATGCCTAATCATTTAGAGTGGACCAGGTAAAAGGGAGACCTGTGTGTCACAGTGTTAGCATCACATTTGGAACCACCCCCCCCGCCTCCCCCCACTTCTTATAATGATGCTGACACTCACACGTGTAAGGCTGTTAAGACTGTTATCCTCAGATTTACAAAGACTGAATGCAGCGGATAACTCCCACCTTTCTTGTGTGAAGGAGAACTAAAGGATAGTCGTATGGCTTTCTTCAGCTCCATCTGTGTGTGTGAGGAGCGTTACACTGGCAGTAATTACAGAAAGGAGAGGAAATGGAATAAGCAGCAAAGGAAGAATTAGTTGTACTCGACCTAATTAAAATCCTGTAGAAAGAATTCTTCTCCTATTTGCAAAGGTGATCTAGCATGACCTTGAAGCCATTGTATTAACCACTGTACTTTTCATTTTAAGGGGAATAAATGACAGAAAAATCATTTGGGAAAGGCAACCCTTTACTTGCCTTGCAGAAATTAAATGACCATGATTTCTGAACCACTTCCTCCCAATGAAATTAAATTGCATTGAACCCTGTCAGTTAACAAGGGAAAGCTAATCAAGCTGGAGAAGGGAGGAGCTCACCCAGCTGATACTCTGCCAAGAAGTGGGGACTTTGGGGAAAAGTAGCAGCAAGGTGAGAGCCTGGGGCCTTTGATCAAAGTTGACTGAGCTTTTTCACTTTGTTTGAAAAACACACACACATTGAAGATACAAAGTCTTCCTTCCTAGGTAGTATTTATGCTATTTTCTATGTCTTAAAGGTAGAGAGGTATTCTTCTACAATCTAGCACAGGTTAGAAAGTTTCCAGGCAGATTATCTACCCAGAAGGAAGTTGCTTTAGTCAGAAAGTGACAATCACTAGCATGAGAGCTATCATGGGTATATTTCTTATCATGTAAAGCTCTTTGTACACATTATCTTATTTAATTCTTGCAACTATTTATACTAGCTGCTATTATGTTCCCTGTTTTGCAGATAAGAAAACAAATGCTTGGAAATGTATTTTGCCCAAGGTCACACAGAGTAACTGAATAGCAGATAGGGGCCAGAATTCAGGCTTGTCAGATTCTGTGACCAAAACAATCTTTTGTCCCAACTTGGCCATGCCACCTACAGGAGTGTTTTTCCTCAGGCAAGATGTCAGAAGCCCTTTACTCCCAACTGGGAGGTATCTTGGGCCCAGATTGCTTTGGTTTAGTAATGGCAGTTATTCCATAAGTGTGTGCTAAGTTACTTCAGTTCAGTTCAGTCGCTCAGTCATGTCCAACCCTTTGCAACCCCATGGACCGCAGCACGCCAGGCCTCCCTGTCCATAACCAACTCCCAGAGTCCACCCAAACCCATGTCCATTGAGTCAGTGATGCCATCCAACCATCTCATCCTCTGTCGTCCCCTTCTCCTCCCGCCCTCAATCTTTCCCAGCATCAGAGTCTTTTCAAATGAGTCGGCTCTTTGCATCAGTCGGCCAAAGTATTGGAGTTTCAGCTTCAAGATGAGTCCTACCAATGAACACCCAGGACTGATCTCCTTGAAGATGGACTGGTTGGCTCTTCTTGAAGTCCAAGGGACTCTCAATAGTCTTCTCCAACACCACAGTTCAAAAGCATTAATTCTTCGGCACTCAGCTTTCCTTATAGTTCAACTCTCACATCCATGCATGATCATTGGAACACCATAGCCTTGACTAGATGGACCTTGGTTGACAAACTAATGTCTCTGCTTTTTAATAGGCTGTCTAGGTTGGTCACAACTTTCCTTCCAAGGAGTAAGAGTCTATTAACTTCATGGTTGCAATCACCATCTGTAGTGATTTTGGAGCCCAGAAAAATAAAGTCTGACACTGTTTCCACTTTTGCCATAAAGTGATGGGACCGGATGCTATGAACTTAGTTTTCTGAATGTTGAGCTTTAAGCCAACTTTTTCACTCTCCTCTTTCACTTTCATCAAGAGGCTCTTTAGTTCTTGTTCACTTTCTGCCATAAGGGTGGTGTCATCTGCATGTCTGAGGTTATTGATATTTCTCCCGGCAATCTTGATTCCAGCTTGTGTTTCTTCCAGTCCAGCGTTTCTCATGATGTACTTTGCATATAAGTTTAATAAGCAGGGTGACAATATACAGCCTTGACATATTCCTTTTCCTATTTGGAACCAGTCCGTTTTTCCATGTCCAGTTCTAACTGTTGCTTCCTGACCTCATACAGATTTCTCAAGAGGCAGATCGGGTGGTCTAGTATTCCCATCTCTTTCAGAATTTTCCACAGTTGACTGTGATCCACACAGTCAAAGGCTTTGGCATAGTCAATAAAGCAGAAATAGCTGTTTTTCTGGAACTCTCTTGCTTTTTCATGATCCAGCGGATGTTGGCAATTTGATCTCTGGTTCCTCTGCCTTTTCTAAAACCAGCTTGAACATCTGAAGTTCACGGTTCATGTATTGCTGAAGCCTGGCTTGGAGAATTTTGAGTATTACTTTCCTAGTGTGTGAGATGAGTGAAATTGTGCGGTAGTTTGAGCATTCTTTGGCATTGCCTTTCTTTGGGATTGAAATGAAAACTGGCCTTTTCCAGTCCTGTGGCCACTGCTGAGTTTTCCAAATTTGCTGGCATATTGAATGCAGCACTTTCATAGCATCATCTTTCAGGATTTGAAATAGCTCAGCTGGAATTCTATCACTTCCACTATCTTTGTTCATAGTGATGCTTCCTAAGGTCCACTTGACTGCACATTCCAGGATGTCTGGCTCCAGGTGAGTGATCACACCATCATATATTATATGGTTTGTGAAGAGTTCTTCTTGCCACCCCTTCTTAATATCTTCTGCTTCTGTTAGGTCCATACCATTTCTGTCCTTTATCGAGCCCATCTTTGTATGAAATGTTCCCTTGGTATCTCTAATTTTCTTGAAGAGATCTCTAGTCTTTCCCATTCTGTTCTTTTCCTCTATTTCTTTGCATTGATCACTGAGGAAGACTCTCTTATCTCTCCTTGCTATTCTTTGGAACTCTGCACTGAAATGGGTCTATCTTTCCTTTTCTTCTTTGCTTTTCACTTCCCTTCTTTTCACAGCTATTTGTAAGGCCTCCTCAGACAGCCATTTTGATTTTTTGTGTTTCTTTTTCTTGGGGATGGTCTTGATTCCTCTTTCCTGTACAATATCACGAACCTCCGTCCATAGTTCATCAGGCACTCTGTCTGTCAGATCTAGTCCCTTAAATCTATTTCTCACTTCCACTGTATAATCATAAGGGATTTGATTTAGATCATACCTGAATGGTCTAGTGGTTTTCCCTACTTTCTTCAATTTAAGTCTGAATTTGGCAATAAGGAGTTCATGATCTGAGCCATAGTCAGCTCCCAGTCTTGCTTTTGCTGACTGTATAGAGCTTCTCCATCTTTGTCTGCAAAGAATATAATCAGTCTGATTTTGGTGTTGACCATCTGGTGATGTCTACGTGTAGAGTCTTCTCATGTGTTGTTGGAATTGTGTTTGCTATGACTTCAGTCACGTCATGTTACTTCAGTCACATCCAACTTTCTGCAACCCTATATAGCCCTCAGGCTCCTCTGTCCATGGGTTTCTCCAAGCAAGAATACTGGGAGTGGGTTGCCATGCCCTCCTTCAGGTGATCATCCTGACCCAGAAGTGGAACCCTAATCTCTTATGTCTCCTGTGTTGGCTGGCAGGTTCTTTATCACTAGTGCCACCTGGGAAGCCCTGCACTCAATAGATTCTTTCATTCCTCCTCACCACCTCTCCTTTCATTCTCAGGATAGCATAGTGGTTAAGAAGGCCAAATGTGAAGATTCAGAGCCTGGATTCCAGATCGATGTTATTCATGGCTTACATGACCTTGAAAAAATTTCTTAACCTCTCCAGGCTCCAGGTTTCCCACTTGTTAATTGGGGCTGTCTTCTGGAGGCAAAGGAAAGTGACTGGAAGCTTTTGAGCATATTTATGTTTTTACAAATTTGCTCTGTCTGCTTTGGGGAGAATGGGGTGAAAGAGGGCAGGATCAACAAGTGAGAAGACAGCCGGAAGGCATTGCAAATAACCGCAGCAAGAGATGGTGTGAACATGAATCAAGTAGTGATAGCTGTCATTTCTTCTGTGTTTGTTGTTTTTTAGTCACTAAGTTGTGTCCGACTCTTTACGACCCCATGAACTGTAGCACGCCATGTTTTCCTGTCCTTCACCCTCTCCCAGAGTTTGCTCAAACTCATGTCCATTGAGTCAGTAATAACACCCAACCGCCTCATCCTCTGTCAACCCCCTTCTCCTCTTGCTCTCAATCTTTCCCAGCATCACTTTCTCAGTGAGTCAGCTCTTCACATCAGGTAGCCAAAGTATTGGAGCTTCAGCTTCAGTCTCAATCCTTCCAATGAATGTTCAGGGTTGATTTCCTTTAGGATTGACTGACTTGATCTCCTTGATGTCCAAGGGACTCTCAAGAGTCTTCTCCAGCAGCACAATTTAAAAGCATCTATTCTTCAGGTCTCAGCCTTCTTTACTGTTCTTAGGTGTTTAGGAGGTGTCAGATGCATTGCTGCCTGCTTTGTCTGGATTATCTCTTTGACCCTTTCTAATAACCCTAGTAGTTAAGTGCTGTTTGATTATTTACATTTTACACATGTGGAGAAGGAAGATTAGAATATTTTAAGAACTAACCAGGATCACACAACTGGTAAGTAGGCAGGATTTGAACACTGATCATTTGACTCTGACATTTGATCTGCAGCTCCAGGCAGCCCCTGAGCAAGGACAGTGGAATCAAGAATGAGGAGGAAAAGACTACTTTCAAGAGACCCTGCTGCTACCAAAGCAGCAAGATGACTTGATTGACAGATTGCTGGAGGCATGGGTATCCTAAACTAGCTCTCTGGGGGGAAAACCCTGGTTTTGTAGCTTTCATCAATTTGTATGGTATAAATAATCCCATAATTACTAATGTGATGCTACTGAACTTGGAATTGAGAAAAGAATGGAAATCTAAGAGAAGAGTCAAGAAGGCCTTGGGAGTTTTCAGCTTGTGGTTGAGTACAGAGAGATGTGGTTAATTGTTTCAAGGGGGTTCTAATTTCCCTTGAGTCAGACACAGTAATCAGAATCCCCTGAAATCTTGGAAACTGTTTCCCAGAAAATTGCTTGTTGTTACAAAATTCTCAAAGCATTTCAAAGTTTTCACTGTTGTACCAATGCCCTTATACTCCATTAAAAAACCCCAAATCCCAGTGGCACTTAATATATAAATCAATAAATATTTATTTAAATTTCATATTTGAGACTTGGCTGGGGTCTCTCTGGGCTTGACTCAATGCCTCTGCTCCATGTGTCCCTTCTTCTCCACCTGGGACCACCAGATTCATCCAAGCATGGTCACATGGCAATGGCAGAAACACAAGATGGTAAATGGAAACGTTCAAGATCTCTTTAGCCCTAGGCTTGTAGCTGGCAGCCTGTCACTTACACATCATTGTGTTATCCAAAGCAAGTCACATGTTTGAACTCAAAGTGAAGGGGTGGGGAAATATGTTTCATCCTTTTAATGGAAAGCAGTGAAAGTCACATGTCAAAGACCTGGATACAGGAAGTGTTGAGGCATTGGGGCCAATGATTCACCTACCACTGGGGCATCTCTCCAGGTGAGCAGAACAGACTCAATGCCAGAGGACTGTATACCTCCCCTAGAGTATGCATCTAGCCTCTACCCACCTCTGTTTTTCCTTTACCTTCATGAAGAGAAGATAGGGGCCCCAGAGTCCCCTAGAAGATAGAGGCCTCCTTGGTTTCCTCCTCTGCTGCTGGGAAAGCTGGTTTTGTCTCATAGTTTAGAGACTTGAGCATTACATCATCCCTCCTTTGCTACTTTGACAAACCAAGTGACTTTCTCCCCACTCAGGGTTTCCAGCGAGCCCTTCAGAAAAAGGTGCTGCAGATGCAATTTTTCCTATTGCATCTTAAAATTAGTGCCTTTTCTTTTTTTAACAAATAGGCCTTATTTATACCATGCACACACAACAAAAAAAGGAAGATAATTAGGCATACACACTGCAATCAAGCTTATTGGGTTCGTTGGAATCATTAAACTTAATTACTTTCACTTGTTATTCCTGGGGCTATAATATCAGTATTAAATGCCAATGGAATCTTGCAGTATGTTTGATTTAGCTGAAACAAGGATTCAGTAATTTACTGCCTCTCTGAGAAATTTTTACCAAAGCAAGGAACATTCTGCATCCCTCCTCTTGTTTATTACGGGGTCTGCTGTTAAAACACCTTTGCTGAAAGTCTGGGAGGTTGTCTTTCAACCTTTCTCAATGCCCTGAGAGATTCTCTTTGAAATTCCTGTCCACCTCTATGAGGAATGAACCACGAGTAATAACCAATGGGCACATCTTATTTAATCCTCATAATTTCCCCATTTTGCAGAATAGGAAACTGAGGTTCCAAAAGATTAAGTAATTTGCCTGAACACTCACAGTTTATAAGAGGCAGGTCCAGGACACTGCCTAATGGGGAAAGATCCTGAGCCTGAAATCAGTGTAATCACTTCTGTGGTTCCCAAATCTTGGTTATTGGTTACTTTCCCAACTTCTTGATAAATCTTATTAAAGACTTCTTGATAAGTCATGCTGCTGCTGCTAAGTCGTTTCAGTTGTGTCCGACTCTGTGCAACCCCATAGACGGCAGCCCACCAGGCTGCCCCATCCCTGGGATTCTCCAGGCAAGAACACTGGAGTGGGTTGCCATTTCCTTCTCCAATGCAGGAAAGTGAAAAGTGAAAGTGAAGTCGCTCAGTCGTGTCCGACTCTTAGCGACCCCATGGACTGCAGCATACCAGGCTCCTCTGGCCATGGGATTTTCCAGGCAAGAGTACTGGAGTGGGGTGCCATTGCCTTCGATAAGTCTTATAAACACTCTCAACTTTAAGCTCTAATAAAAACCAAGGTATGTGAATGTTTGCCATGTTCCTGTCATTGTACTAAGAGTTTTAACTACTTTAACTCGTGCAATCTTCCTAACAATGTTGTCTATAGCATATGCTCATTGTATTTTGTTATTATTGCTACTATTACTACTATACATTGATTCATCTATGTATTAGGCTAATGTCAACATTTGTATCAGTCAGGAGTTTTTTTCAAATGCAGGTAATAGCTGCCCACAAAAAATGACCAAAAAGGGCTTTATTTTTTCACACAGCAACAAATCCTGAGAGGCAGTCCTGGCTGCTATGGCTGTTCACAGTGCCATTAGAAACCCAGACTCCCTCCATTTTTCATCTCAGTCATCCTTAGAGGTTGGCATTTTTCTTCATGGTTGCAAAATCATCACTCCACCTTCAGGCATTCCATCTGTCATCAAGCGACCAAATAGGAGGTGAAGGGCTGGAGGCAAAAGCTCCCTCCTCTATGCACCCCCCTTTATTATTGGTGCAGGGTCACCCTCTCTGAGGTCTACTCCCAACATCTCACTATCCTGGGGCACTCCTCACTCAAGAAAGCCTGGGAAAGACACTTTGATTGCACATGTGGATGCCATAAGCAAAAGCAGGGTTCCTATGTAAAGAGGAGAACAGATATGGGCAGGAGAGGAAGAACAAGGTGTATCTGGCACAACAACCTCTGAGGATTAGGTCAACAGGCTTTGCTTATTGAAGCAGGTTGAGGTTTTTCCCCTTGAAAAGCTCCTTTTCACTCTGCTATTTCCTATGATCCTCACACAACATTTTGAGGAAGTTGGTCCACTTTCATTCCCGGATGCTCTCAAAGACATTTTCGTAGTCCGTTTTTTCAGCCTAAGAAATGAGGGGCAGGAGGAGGGGAAGGGGCCGCCTCTGCCATGGACAAATCTGAGCAGGGCTACCCATCTCCCCAGCAACAAACAGGGATGGCAGGCCAGGACAGCCTTTGGAATTGGGAACTGGGATGGAGGATGGGTGGAGAATTAATTATGCAATTAGCTAGGCTTGGAGTCAAAGCTCTCACCATGCTCCTAATTAATTGATCAGATGCATCACCTGCTGACCTTCTCCCCTCTGAAGGCTCCCAGAATGCACTGTGGGTGCGGGAGGGAGTAGTCTGCTCAGACTTTGGAGGACTGGGGAGTTCCGCATGAGGTCTGTGTGCGGTCAATTAACATAAGAGCCCAGGGACCCCTGAGCATGCCTTATAATGATCAATTAGGGTGAGTAAGCCAGGGCTACCAGGAAAAGGAAGCTTGATTCATTGGTTACATGTGTAGGGGAGGAGGACACGGTATACAGAGGTAATCTCCAACAACCATTTTCAGCACAGATAAATTCTATATTCCAAGGAGGAAGAAGGCAGGAGAATAGAGTACCAACAGAGTTCAATGATTACTGACATATGACATGAAGGGTTTTGTTTTGGTTAAGAGTTTGTAATTATAAAGATCATATGCTAACAATAATGGACATGAGTTTGAGTAAACTCCATGAGTTGGAGATGGACAGGGAGGCCTGGTGTGCTGCAGTCCATGGGGTTACAAAGAGTTGGACACGACTGAACAACTGAACTGACTGAACAATAATGTAGAATAATATTTCTGAGTGATTATTATTAATTAGACACTGTGCTCAATGCTTTAGCTTTGCTGTCTCATTTAATGGTTACAAGAGCTTATGAGAAGGTTACCACTCCACCTACAATTCAGAGGAAGAAAGAAGGGCTCAGAGAAGGAAGTGAAGGAAGTTGCTCATGTCACATGCCTAGGAGGTGGAAACATAAGAATTTGAACCCAATTTTGTCTAACTTCAGAGCTTGTCCCTTTAAACACTAGTCATTTCTATCTAACACATGCATTTTAGAAAAACTGGATCCTGCTAACAATTATAAAGAAAGTAATCACCCATAATCTCAGCACCGAGGGACAGTCTGCACAAGTTATACTAATCTTTTCCTCCCACTGTCTTAGCCTCCAGGCCCATTTTCATTTCCCTTCCATTCCCCCCCACTCCTCTTCACTATCATCCTGTGTTAGACTAGGGGTAAATAGCTGACTCAAGCTGGGCCAGTCACATCTGCCCATCCTGATTTAGAATAGAGCCACAGAGACCATTAGCTGGGGAAAGTAAGAGCTGCTGAACTGCAGAGGCACATGGGCCACTGAGGCCTCCACGATGGGTCCTGTGGGGGCTGATGAATGAACAAAGAGCTGGTCTGCAGGGAGTGAAGCAGGAGGATAGGATAAGAGGCAGATATGAGGGAGCATGTGGCTCTGATAAAGAGCTAGGTGAAAGAATAGCCAAGATTACAGCTCTTTGAGACCAGCCTGAGTTGTCAACAGGTGTGTCCATGAGACCAGTCTCCTTTTAATTGAGCTTCCTTGCATGAGTTTCTCTTCCTGATAGTCAAATGCTCCCTGCTGCTGCTGCTGCTAAGTCAGTTCAGTCATGTCCAACTCCGTGCAACCCCATAGACGGCAGCCCACCAGGCTCCCCTATCCCTGGGATTCTCCAGGCAAGAACACTGGAGTGGGTTGCCATTTCCTTCTCCAATGCATGAAAGTGAAAAGTGAAAGGGAAGTCGCTCAGTCATGTCCAACTCTTTATGACCCCATGGACTGAAGCCCACAAGCCTCCTCCATCCATGGGATTTTCCAGGCAAGAGTACTGGAGTGGGGTGCCATCGCCTTCTCCGAATGCTCCCTGACTATACAACAACTGCTAATATTTCGGAGTGTTTCCTCCAAGTTTCCTTCCTCCCTTCTGTTCCTGTTTATAATCTCAGATGCAAAGAGCTGAGATGTTCCTACTTCTAGAATCATCATTGCAATACTCTTCTCATTTTACTTATTGCCCTACCCTGTTTATTCCCATTCTCTATTCCCCTCCCTGTCCCTCACAAACATTTGCTCTGATGTTTTTTTTGATATATGTCTATAATGCATGTGATTTTAATATATTTAAATGGTGGCCTGTGATAAATCTCCATCAGTTTTCTTTTCTATTTTGTAGTTAGCAGTATGTTTTAAACCCATTTCCCCACCCCCACCCTATGTATCTGCTCATGGTTTAATCATCCTTCACATATAATTTCAGATCCACTTTTATTTATTTAGTGCTATAATGGGAGGACATTTAATTTATTACGAGGTCAGCTGTCCACCATCCACCTTTCTTCTAAAAACTCATATAGGAGAGTAAATTTTAAAATGCCCAATTTAGTTTTTTCTCAAGCCATACAAGGAGACAGCTCTCAATTTTTTCTTCCAGGTTCACAGAGGCCAATGAGGGAGTGAATTGAAAGAGAATTCTGGGTATGAGACCAACTGAATTCTTTACTCTGCTGCTTGGATGGAGAGCTGGAGAGCTGGGGGTAGAGGGGAAGCTTACCAGAGTCTCAGCTCCAGCCTCAAGGAGTTCAGAGATAAGACATGTGGTATGTACTAATTAGGACTCTAGGCTGAAATGACAGAAATCTAATTCAAGTTAGCCTAAGCTAAAAAGAGATTTACTGCCTCATGAACCTGGAGAGTCTGTGGTAGTGCAGGTTTGGGGCATGGCTATAACCAGTACTGAAAATGAACTGAAAAGGGAATCAAGACCAGGCTCTTTCCATTTCTTGGCTCAGTTTTCTCTTTGTTGACTTAATTCTATAGCAAGTTCTCCCCTCAGAGAGACAGAAATGCCCAAGGACAGCTTGAGGCTTACACTCCATCTCCTTGCCAACCGGAGCCAACAGAACCTCTTTCCAAGCAATTCCAGCAATAGCCCCCAAATTCATTCCATTTGGGCTGGGCTGGATTGCATACTCACCCCTGAATCAGTCACCGTGGCTGTGCTTGCCTGGGAGTGGGTCATGTGGGTGGGATCAGCTCTATCTGAGCCTAGGGATAGAGAGAGGGGAAGGGATACTAGGGTTACAGTAAAAGAAGCAAAGGGAATGGATGGTGGGCAGGTGGTAACCAATAGGTTTTCATCAGCATGGACCAAGGGCAATGCCAACAGTCCTTTAAGTGTGATCTAGGGAAGGGGAGGAATAGGAACAAGGAGTTGAAGCAGGTAAGTGGGGGTGCCTTGAAGTCCATCAGCTGTTACTTGGTGCTGCCCCAGCATGGAAAGTCCTCACTCATCTTGAGGGCTACAGTAAAAAGGAACCAGATAATAAAGCACAGCATTTAGATTTAGACAGACCTGGATTGAAATATCTCATTGTTTGCTGGCCAATAGGCATATGAAGATTAATGCGAATCAAAACTGTAATGAGGTTATCACCTCACACCAGTCAGAATGGTCATCATTTAAAAGTCTACAAAGAGCAAATGTTGGAGAAAGAAGGAGTAGAGAAAAGGGAACCCTCCTCAACTGTTGTTGGAAAGGTAAGTTGGTACAGCCACTATGGAAACCAGTACAGAGGTTCATCAAAAAAACTAAAAATAGAATTACCGTTGTTGTTGTTATACCCAGACAAAACTATAATTCAAAATGAAGCATGCACTCTTTTGTTCATAGTAGTACTATTTATAATACCCAATAATCTAAATGTCCATTGACAGATGAATGGATAAAGCAGTACAATGGGATACTACTCAGCCATAAGAAAAGAATAAAATAATGCCATTTGTAGCAACTTGGATAGAACTAGAGAGTATCATGCTAAAAGAAACGTCAGATAAAGAAAGAAAAATATCACATGGTATCACTTAAACAGTGTCAGACTTTTATTTTCTTGGGCTCCAAAATCACTGCAGATGGTGACTGCAGCCATGAAATTAAAAGACGCTTACTCCTTGGAAGAAAAGTTATGACCAACCTAGACAGTATATTCAAAAGCAGAGACATTACTTTGCCAACTAAGGTCCATCTAGTCAAGGCTATGGTTTTTCCAGTAGTCATGTATGGATGTGAGAGTTGGACTGTGAAGAAAGCTGAGCGCCGAAGAATTGATGCTTTTGAACTGTGGTGTTGGGGAAGACTCTTGAGAGTCCCTTGGACTTCAAGGAGATCCAACCAGTCCATTCTGAAGGAGATCAGCCCTGGGATTTCTTTGGAAGGAATGATGCTAAAGCTGAAGCTCCAGTACTTTGGCCACCTCATGGGAAGAGTTGACTCATTGGAAAAGACTCTGATGCTGGGAGGGATTGGGGGCAGGAGGAGAAGGGGACGACCCAAGATGAGATGGCTGGATGGCATCACGGACTCGATGGATGTGAATCTGAGTGAACTCTGGGAGATGGTGGTGGACAGGGAGGCCTGGCGTACTGTGATTCACGGGGTTGCAAAGAGTAGGACACGACTGAGCAACTGAACTGAACTGAACTGAACTGATATGTGGAATCTAAAATATGACACAATTGAAACTCTCGATGAAACAGAAACAAGCTCACAGACATAGAGAAGAGACTTGTGGTTGTTAAGGGGGTAGGTGTTAGGGGAAGGAAGGATTGGGAGTTTGGGGTTAGCAGATACGAATGATATATAGAATGAATAAACATCAAGGTTCTACTGTAGAGCACAGTGAACTAGATTCAATACCCTGTGATAAACCATAATGGAAAAGAACATGAAAAAGAATACACATATATCTATGTTTATATATATGTATATAAACTATCACATTGCTATACAGCAGAAATTAACACATTGTAAATCAACTCTGCTCGAATTAAAAAAAAATCTTTCACTCTTTGACTCAGGCAAGTCCCTTCCATCTGTGAGCTTTGTTTTCTGTAATCCTAAAGTGAAGATTCGTATGTAAATACAGGACTGTGGCATACAAACAGCAAAGTGCCTGGCCCACCACAGACTCTCAACTGTTATGGTTATTTGCCTTTTCAATCACTTACACCACTTAGCACAATATGTTAAAACTAGGCATTTGTATATTTAGTTCCTTCATACTAGTCTGAGTACTTACAAGGCAAGGGCTGCGGCCTATTCATTCTGTACTGGCATACTCAGGACAGGACATATGTTTATTAAATATTAATTAGATAAGTAAACTTTGTTGATTTGGGGTCTGGCTCAAGATTGATTAGATGAGTGGCTAATGGTGGGAATTACTCAGAGACCGTGAATCTTGCAGTTAGAATTTAACTCTCATTCTAACCTTGACTAGAGTTTCATATCTTCACTTTAATCCAAAGCCTACCCTGAACACACATAAAGGCTGAGTCCCTGGTGAACTCTAGCTAGGTCTTGAGGTTTACATAGAAAAAGGTCAGCTAATAGTGAAATCGAGGAGGGTTTGAACATGAGCAATAGCAACAAGCAGTATTTTATGAGAACCCATGTAGACAAGAGTACTGTTTGTAAATTTAGCATGGCAAGGTTTTAATAAATGAGGCCACTGGGATGTGTGGGGCTTTATAGATCATGCCCCATATTTATATTCCTGTCAACTTTCCTTGCTTAAGCAATGTATTTATTATAGTCCATCTCACCATTTCTCATATGATAGTCACTGTATCATGTCAGACAGAAAAAAGTGAGGTGGGCATGGGACTGAAATAATGAAAAGCCCAGAAGCAAAATTTGGAGCAGAGGGCCTAGGAGTAGCTTGTGCTTTGTAAAAACATTCCTTTTTTTTTTTTTTTTTTGCTCACACAAGTGGCAAATAGTGAGCCTTTTTATGTGGTTCCCTCACCCCCATCTCCTAGTTTGAGCCTCAGTAATTGAGAGGTTGGTGGAATCCTCTGATAGCCTAAGAAAAGTCAAACTGTTTGGTCCCCCTAAAATGCATACAACATTTTACACCCAACTTTAGAATGTCCCTGAAGCCTGATTGATCTGACTTGGATCAGGTAATCTTCCTCCAAACCCATCAACGGTGAGGTCAAGTTGTAACCAGTGCCAAGGACTATGGCATGTCAAGATGGCAGGTACGGGACAGAGGATTGATAGGGCTCTGTAGTGAGCAGAATGGACTTTTCTAGGAGGATAATGCTCCAGGCATCATACCTAAAGTGCTTTTGATCATAATTCTCCTCCGTCTCTCACTTTCCCTCTTAGCCTTTGAAAACACTGCCTTACCATGGTTTCCAAGGTGCGTAGTGGTTTGACCCTCACCCACCAATACAGACATGTCTATCTCCACCTCTTGTTTTGCTATAATTACCAGAACTGCTGAACTGCCTGGCTGTGGGTCCCTGGTCCTGGCATTGTCCTTCATGTCTCTGGGCCTTTGTATGTGCTAGTCCCCAACCAGAAGTACCTTTCTTCCTACTTTCACATAATGAGCCTAGTTCAGAAAGCTTTTCTCTGACCCTTATACCCCAACTCAATTCTCTCCATCAAGCTGAGAACTGTTAGGTTTTTCCAAAACAGCTTTTTCATTTATTCTCTCTTTCCCTCCCTCCCTCTCTACCCACAGCCCCTTACATGCACACACATATATCTTTGGAATTCCAATCACCTGTCTACTTCTCTGTCCCGTCTATTAGACTGTGAGCTTCCTGAGGTCAGGGACTATCTCTTATCTCTGTTATGTTCAATACCAAATTACTGAATATGTAGGAGCTCAGTAAATGTTGATTAAATGAAAGAAATCCCTCTAGAACTGAGCCATTCACAGATCACAGGGGAAGGTTTGCAATTAGAATTCAGAGCTAGACACCTAATGATGCAGGAATTATGGCCCTGTAATATTTAGTGGAAAATTTTCAACAAGAGCTTCTTTGATTCCTAATTAGGGGAATTATGTTAATAAGCCATCTTGTAAAATCCATGATAATCATGTTCCAAACTTACCCCACTGGGTCTCATTTAGATGTAAAGGATAACAGAAACACTTTGGTAATGAACACGATTTCTGGCCTCAATTAGCACGTGCTGCCCTTATTGCACCCTGAAGACCTCCTATCCGCTGGACACAAAGCACAAACTCAGCAATCACAGTCGTAGGCCTTTTCCAAGTGCACCATTAGCTTTTCCATTGCACAGTTGCTAAGTTTTGCCATTCTTGCGCCTTACTATGTATTTAGTCCACTGATCATTTTTATGGTACTGCCTGACATTAATGTCAAGTATTGATTCTTTGACTCTGCTTCAACAAGTGTTCACTGAATGATCTCAGCATCTGGGGAGATAAGAATGGGATCACATGGAGGCTTTAGCCTTCGAGGTACTGACATATGAATATTAGCCAGAAATACCAGATGACAGGTAAGGATGTGCAAATTCACCTATTCGTTCACTTTATCTGTCTTTATGTCCTGTTAAGGCATCTGTGTTTATCCACTTAGTTTTAGGACAATGTTCTTGCAGCACCCAATCTCTCTGACCACATTGCTTAATTCAAAGTGGGCATTGGACTTTCCCAGGAGCCAATATAAAAATCCAGTCTCTTCCTGACTGTGAACATTGTAAGATGTATAATTCAGGAACTGTCACATTAAAAAGAAGTGATAGGCAAAGAGAGCTGAACTGAAGGGGGAAGGAGAATCTGTTCTAGTTCTCCTTGTTCTGAGGCCCAGAGTGTCCCCATCCTTCATGAGGTTTGGTTATTAACCAAGTTTTAGGGATTATGTGAGGCAATAAATTGCCCACCCTTGCTCGAGGTAGTGATAATTTTCTGCTAATATCCATTCTGCCCTTGATGACCTCTGATTTTGGGTTGTCCATGTGGCTGCCCAAATTAAAGACCATATTTCTGCCTGCCTCCTTACAACCAAGTGATGACATGACCACACTCTGGTCAATGGATGTAAGCAGAAAGCTTGTAACTTCTGGGTGGTATCCCTGAATAAAAAGGAATAAATCTTCCCCTGCCCTTTTACTTTTCTCTCTTCTTGCTTACAGGAATATTGATGAGGCCATAAGCTCCATTGCATCAGAAAGATAGGAGCAGCATTCAAGGGGATGCTAGAGCAAAGACCTAAAGAGCCTGGGTATGTAACATCATGGAGCTGCCACGTCAGCCCATGGATGTTTATACCAAGACGTGAGAGAAAGAAGTTTTTGTTTTATTGAGACCCTGGTACTCCGGCTCTCTAGTATAACAGCTGAGGTTATAATCTAAAGAATGCGGGGAGTTTCTATTACTTGCCACCTCAAGAGTCCTAAATAATTCCATTACTTATTGAGCATCTTCTGCATGCCAGATTCTGGAGGATACAGCAAAGAAGGACCAAACCTTTCCCTGCCTTCATAATGGTTACAATGTGTTTCCCTAGTGACTCAGATGGTAAAAAATCCACCTGCTAGTTTGACCCCTGTGTCTGAAAGATCCCCTGGAGAAGGGAATGGCAACCCACTCCAGTATTCTTGGCTAGAGAATCCCATGGACAGAGGAGTCTGGCGGGCTACAGTCCATGGGATCACAAAGAGTTGGATACAACTGAACAACTGACATTTTCATTTTCTAAAGTCAATCAATAATTGCACAAAAAGCTTTGTAATTACAGTTGTGATCAATGTGATGAAGAAGCAAATACTCCACCAACAAATACCAGAAGAAACTGACTCTGGACATAAAGCATTGCATTCAGTGAGAGTTTGTAAAGCAAAGATAGCAGACTTGGAGGAGAAACAGCTTATGAAAGGGCTCAAGAAGGAAAGGAGTTCCTTCAAGGTTCAAGGTAGCTGAGAGAACAGATTCCAAGGCATAAAGATACAGCAAGTGAGGGAAGGAAGAAAGTGACCAAAGCTGATGTAGGCAGGGGGGAGAAGCCAGATCCTTTAGGTCCATTTAAGTGAGTGTTAGGTTTGGGTTTTATCTTAAGAGCAATGGGAAACCATGCAGGGCAAATTAAGTGTGCATTTTTAAAATGTGACTTGATGTCAGTAAAGAATGGATTGGGTGGGTGGGCCATAAAGAGAGAATGTGGGGAAAACAGAGGAGCTATTGCAATGGCTACATCAAGAGATGATGATGCCTTAGACTAGCATGGATGTGGCTGAGATGGGGCATCTTCTCAAAGATGTAAAGAAAAGCTCTGCCTTTAATTCTTCTGTGATGTGTGTCATTAATTACTCACATCCATTGGGTCATAGAAAAAGCAAGAGAGTTGCAGGAAAACATCTACTTCTGCTTCATTGACTATGCCAAAGCCTTTGACTGTGTGGATCACAACAAACTGGAAAATTCTTCAAGAGATGGGAATACCAGACCACCTGACCTGCCTTCTGAGAAATCTGTATTCAGGTCAAGAAGCAACAGTTAGAACCAGACATGGAACAACAAACTGGTTCCAAATTGGGAAAGGAGTACGTCAAAGCTGTATATTGTCACCCTGCTTACTTAACTTATATGCAGAGTATATCATGTGAAATGCCTGGCTGGATGAAGCACAAGCTGGAATCAAGATTGCCAGGAGAAATATCAATAACCTTAGATACGCAGATGACATCACCCTTTGGCAGAAAGCAAAGAAGAACTGAAGAACCTCTTAAGGAAAGTGAAAGAGGAGAGTGAAAAAGCTGGCTTAAAACTCAACATTCAGAAAACTAAAATCATGGGATGTGGTCCCATCGTTTTATGGCAAATAGATGGGAAAACAATGGAAACAGTGACAGATTTTATTTTCTTGGGCTCCAAAATCACTGCAGATGGTGACTGCAGCCATGAGATTAAAGACACTTGCTCCATGGAAGAAAAGCTATGACCAACCTAGACAGCATATTAAAAAGCAGATATTTGCTGACAAATGTCCATCTAGTCAAAGCTATGGCTTTTCCAGTAATCATGTATGGATATCAGAGTTGGACCATTAAGAAAGCTGAGCGCCGAAGAATTGATGCTTTTGAACTGTGGTGTTGGAGAAGACTTTTGAGAGTCTCTTGGACTGCAAGAAAATCACACCAGTCCACCTTAACAGAAATCAGTCCTTAATATTCATTGGAAGGACTGATGCTGAAACTGCAGCTCCAAAACTTTGGCCATCTGATGGGAAGAGCTGACTCGTTGGAAAAGACCCTGATGCTGGGAAAGATCGAAAGCAGGAGGAGAAGGGGACAACAGAGGATGAGATGGTTGGGTGGCTCACTGACTCAATGGACATGAGTTCTAGCAAGCTCCAGGAGTTGGTGATGGACAGGGAAGCTTAGTGTGCTGCAGTCCATGGGGTCACAAAGAGTTGGACACGACTGAGCGACTGAACTGAACTGAATGAACACCACTGGCTGCCGCCTACCCTGAACTCTCGCCTCAACCTTCACCAGCATTCATGTGCACCTTCCTAACAGACCTCTGCTTTGATTACCTTCCCCTCCCCAATCCAGGCATCAACCTGAGGGGAAGCTGAACACAGCCTCACCATAAAGAGTGAATCTGATTGGTCCGGAGGTAATCCCACTCCCAGATCAGAGAATGGTTTGGCATGAGCTTGTGACACCAAAGTAACCAAGAGGAGGTGAAAGAAAATTTGCTATGGACTTCTGGTTAAAGTGTACAGCCCCTAAATTGGAGTAATGAGAAGAAATGACCTCTCTTCTTGTTCTGGATGTTTGTCATCTGAAAATAAAGTAACACCAACCTGGGGACACCAGCCCGGACAGTGACTGAAAGGAGAATTGAAAAGAACCAGGGTCCTTGATAACATTTCTGAGTGGCTGAATCAAGCACTCCTGAAGGCCAGTTTCTTCAGACAGTCTGCAGGGATGATGGCACATTTCTCAGTCTTGGAAGCCAGTTGGAGTCCTGAATTCTCTCTCTCAGCTGACATCTTCATAGTTGGTATTTTCCCAAACACACACCAGGAAAAACTATACTGGGCATCTTGGGGTCATTCCTTGCCAAACACCTGGATTCTTTCACCCAAGTCATTCATCTTGTCAGCTCAGCTTTTCTGAAGTAGAGGTGAACTAGGATAAAGGGAGAATGAAGGTATTTAATAACAAGCAGAAAGGTTTAGATTTTGTACTGAAGGCAGTGAGTAGGCTGTAAAGAGTTTGCGAGCAGAGTAACAGCAGGGTGGTGGTATTTCACACAAGCAGCAGCAGCCTTGTGTGGGAGAAGCTGAAGGGGAAGAAGGGGAAACCCTGGGAGGAGGAGGCCTGGCTGGGCTGATGCCATGGTGAGGGTGTGGATGATGAGGATGGGCTGAGATGATGACTGTAGGGACAGTGAGGAAAGGAAGGAATCGATCTGAGAAATGCACTAGTCTCTTCCCCTCTCCCCCCCGCCCCCACCAGAAACCATGGTGCAAGAAGAGACCTGAGCTTCTAATCTCTGGTGGCACTTCCCAGGGTCACTGGAAGACTGGAGATGAGCCTCTGGCAAGCTCAATACTCTATCTCAGGAGGACTCTCTTTGCAGAAGTCTAGTTTGTTTTTAAATTTAATAGCTTTTTATTGTGCATTCTTAGAGGAAATATAAATACATAGTATTCGTGTTAACAGCCCTTATTTTGTTACCTATGGCAGCCCTTATTTCCTTTCCAGTTCAGTCACTCAGTCGTGTCCGACTCTTTGAGACCCCATGGACTGCAGCGTGCCAGGCTTCCCAGTCCATCACTAACTCCTGGAGCTTACTCAAACTCATGTCCATAGAGTCGGTGATGCCATCCAGCCACCTCATCCTCTGTCATCCCCTTCTCCTCCTGCCCCCATCCCTCCCAGCGTCAGAGTCTTTTCCAATGAGTCAACTCTTCACATGAGGTGGCCAAAGTATTGGAGTTTCAGCTTTAGCATCAGTCCTTCCAATGAACACCCAGGACTGATCTCCTTTAGAATGGACTGGTTGGATCTCCTTGCAGTCCAAGGGACTCTCGAGAGTCTTCTCCAACACCACAGTTCAAAAGCATCAATTGTTTGGCGCTCAGCTTTCTTCACAGTCCAACTCTCACACCCATACATGACCAGTGGAAAAACCATAGCCTTGACTAGACGGACCTTTGTAGGCAAAGTAATGTCTCTGCTTTTGAATATGCTATCTAGGTTGGTCATAACTTTCCTGCTCTTTCAGTTCAGTTCAGTTCAGTTCATTTCAGTCACTCAGTCGTGTCCGACTTTTTGCAACCCCATGAATTGCAGCACGCCAGGCCAACTCCCAGAGTTCACTCAAACTCACGTCCATCTAGTCGGTGATGCCATCCAGCCATCTCATCCTCTGTTGTCCCCTTTTCCTCCTGCCCCCAATCCCTCCCAGCATCAGAGTCTTTTCCAATGAGTCAACTCTTCAGATGAGGTGGCCAAAGTACTGGAGTCCTGCTGTTTAGTTCCTCTTAATTGTCTGCCATTAGAGTGGTATCACTGCATATGAGGTTCTTGATATTTCTCCCTTCAATCATGATTCTAGCTTGTGATTAATCCAGCCTGGCATTTTCCATGATGTACTCTCCATGTAATACGCAGGGTGACAATATACAGCCTTATCATACTCCTTTTTCCAATTTGGAACCAGTTCATTGTTCCATGTCCAGTTCTAACTGTTGAGTTTTGAACTTCATACAGATTTCTTAGGAGATAGGTAAGGTGGCCTGGTACACTCATCTCTTTAAAAATTTCCCACAGTTTGTTGTGATCCACACAATCAATGACTTTAGCATAGTCAATGAAGCAGAAGTAGATGTTTTCTTGGAATTTCCTTGCTTTTTCCATGATTCAGTGAATGTTGCCAGTTTGATCTCTGATTCTTCTGCCTTTTTCAACCCAACTTGTACATCTGAAAGTTCTTAGTTCATGTATTGATGAAGTCTAGCTTGAAGGATTTTGAGCATAAACTTACTAGCATGTGAAATGAGTGCAATTGTATGGTAGTTTGAACATTCTTCAGTATCACCTTCTTTGAGATTGGAGTGAAAACTGACATTTTCCAATCCTGTGGCCATTCTGAGTTTTCCAAATTTGCTGGCATATTGAGTTCAGCATTTTTAGGATTTGAAATGGCATCATCTTTTAGGACTTGAAATAGCTCAGCTGGAATTCCATCACTTCCACTAGCTTTGTTCAAAGCAATGCTTCCTAAGGCCCCCTGGACTCCAGGATGTCTGGCTCTAGGTGAGTGATCACACCATCAAGGTTATCTGGGTCATTAAAATCTTTTTGATATAGTTCTTCTGTGTATTCTTGCCACCTCTTCTTAATTTCTTTTCCTTCTGTTAGGTCCTTACTGTTTCTGTCTATTATCATGCCCATCCTTGCATGAAATGTTTTCTTGATATCTCCAATTTTCTTGAAGACATCTCTAGTCTTTCCCATTCTATTGTTTTCCTCCATTTGTTTGCATTGGTCACTTAAGAATGTATTCTTGTCTCTTATTATTCTCTGGAACTCTGCATTTCAGTTGGGTATATCTTTCCGTTTCTCTCTTGCCTTTTGCTTCTCTTCTTTCCTTAGCTATTTGTAAAGCCTCTTTCAGTTCAGTTCAGTCACTCAGTCATGTCTGACTCTTTGCAACCCCATGAATCGCAGCACGCCAGGCCTCCCTGTCCATCACCATCTCCCAGAGTTCACTCAGACTCACGTCCATCGAGTCCGTGATGCCATCCTGCCATCTCATCCTCAGTCGTCCCCTTCTCCTCCTGCCCCCAATCCCTCCCAGCATCAGAGTCTTTTCCAATGAGTTAACTCTTCGCATCAGGTGTCCAAAGCACTGGAGCTTCAGCTTTAGCATCATTCCTTCTAAAGAAATCCCAGGCTTGACCTCCTTCAGAATGGACTGGTTGGATCTCCTTGAAGTCCAAGGGACTCTCAAGAGTCTTCTCCAACACCACAGTTCAAATGCATCAATTCTTCGGTGCTCAGCTTTCTTTACAGTCCAACTCTCACATCCATACATGACCACAGGAAAAACCATAGCCTTGACTAGATGGACCTTAGTCGGCAAAGTAATGTCTCTGCTTTTGAGTATACTATCTAGGTTGGTCATAACTTTTCTTCCAAGGAGTAAGCGTCTTTTAATTTCATGGCTGTAGTCATCATCTGGAGTGATTTTGGAGCCCAAAAAAATAAACTGTGACACTGTTTCCACTGTTTCCCCATCTATTTCCCATGAAGTGATGGGACCGGATGCCATGATCTTCGTTTTCTGAATGTTGAGCTTTAAGCCAACTTTTTCACTCTCCTCTTTCACTTTCAAGAGGCTTTTTAGCTCCTCTTCACTTTCTGCCATAAGGGTGGTGTCATCTGCATATCTGAGGTTATTGATATTTCTCCCGCCAATCTTGATTCCAGCTTGTGTTTCTTCCAGTCCAGTGTTTCTCATGATGTACTCTGCATAGAAGTTAAATAAGCAGGGTGACAATATACAGCCTTGATGTACTCTTTTTCCTATTTGGAACCAGTCTGTTGTTCCATGTCCAGTTCTAACTCTTGCTTCCTGACCTGCATACAGATTTCTCAAGAGGCAGGTTAGGTGGTCTGGTATTCCCATCTCTTTCAGAATTTTCCACAGTTTATTGTGATCCACACAGTCAAAGGCTTTGGCATAGTCAATAAAGCAGAAATAGATGTTTTTCGGGAACTCTCTTGCTTTTTTGATGATCCGATGGATGTTGGCAATTTGATCTCTTGTTCCTCTGCCTTTTCTAAAACCATCTTGAACATCAGGGAGTCCACGGTTCATGTATTGCTGAAGCCTGGCTTGGAGAATTTTGAGCATTCCTTTATTAGCATGTGAGATGAGTGCAATTGTGCAGTAGTTTGAGCATTCTTTGGCATTGCCTTTCTTTGGAATTGGAATGAAAACTGACCTTTCCAGTCCTGTGGCCACTGCTGAGTTTTCCAAATTTGCTGGCATATTGAGTGCAGCACTTTCACAGCATCATCTTTCAGGATTTGAAATAGCTCCACTGGAATTCCATCTCCTCCACTAGCTTTGTTCATAGTGATGTTTCCTAAGGCCCACTTGACTTCACATTCCAAGATGTCTGGCTCTAGATGAGTGATCACATCATCATGATTATCTGGTTCGTGAAGATCTTTTTTGTACAGTTCTTCCATGTATTCTTGCCACCTCTTCCTAATATCTTCTGCTTCTGTTAGGTCCATACCATTTCTGTCCTTTATCGACCCCATCTTTGCATGAAATGTTCCCTTGGTGTCTCTAATTTTCTTGAAGAGATCTCTAGTCTTTCCCATTCTGTGTTTTCCTCTGTTTCTTTGCATTGATTGCTGAAGAAGGCTTTCTTATCTCTTCTTGCTATTCTTTGGAACTCTGCATTCAGATGCTTATATCTTTCCTTTTCTCCTTTGCTTTTCGCCTCTCTTCTTTTCATAGCTATTTGTAAGGCCTCCCCAGACAGCCGTTTTGCTTTTAGACAACCATTTTGTCTTCTTACATTTCTTTTTCTTTGAGATGCTTTTGGTCACTGCCTCCCGTACAATGTTATGAACTTCCATCTATATTTCTTCAGGCACTCTGTCAATCAGATCTAATCTCTTGAATCTATTTGTCACTTCCAATGTATAATAATAAGGGATTTGATAGTGATAGAGGCCTCCTCCTTGGAAAGAAAGCTATGACAAACCTAGACAGTGTTTAAAAAGCAGAGACATGACTTTGCCAACAAAGGTCCATAGAATGAAACTATGGTTTTTACAGTAGTTATGTACTGAATGTGAGCATTTGACCATAAAAAAGTTTAAAGAATTGATTTTGAATTGTGGTGCTAGAGAAGACTCTTGAGAGTCCCTTGGACTGAAAGAAGATCAAACCAGTCAATTCTAAAGGAAATAAACCCCTGAATATTCATTAGAAGGACTGACACTGGAGCTGAAGCTCCAATACTTTGGCCATCTGATGTGAAGAGTTGACTCATTCAAAAAGACCCTGATGCTGGGAATGGTTGAAGGCAAAAGGAGAAGAAGGCAGCAAAGGATGAGATGGTTGGATGGCATCATCAACTCAATGGGTTTGATTTTGAACAAACTCTGGGAGATAGCGAAGGACAGGGAAGCCTCGCACGATGCAGTCCATGTGGTTGCAAAGAGTCGGACATAACTTTGTGACTGAAAAACAACAAAGAGGCCCCCAGCTTTCAAAAGAGGCATTGAGTCTTAGCTCCATTTCATTCCCTCACTCTTCCTCCTCCCCTCCCCCTCTTCCCTCACTGTGTCCCCCACTCTCTTTCCAGCCTCAGTCTCCTTCTCCCCCTCCTCCTTGCCCACCAGGGAGGCGGCTGGCTATGCTGGAGATCCAAGCATTCTCTCAGTATTGATGATTACCTGCAAATGTGAAATAGATGGGAAATGTTTTGCACTTCAGTGGCGTAACAGGTATTATTTCTCCATGGAAGATGGAGGACGGAGCCGACACTTCTTTGAGGATGAAGGAGAGGTGATGGAATCTCCCACTTCACCTGAGACAGAGATGATTTCTGAGCATTTGTTGCATACTATTGTTCTGTGGTATTTTGTGTAATGGCCTTCATACACAGCGACCCCCGCCTCTACTCCAGGAAATAAATAGTCATCCTTAAGTTTATAAATCAACTCAAGGTGCTGCGAGACAATATATCAGCTAGGGGATTTCAGCGCAGATGTAATTGATGCTGAGGCCTGACGGTTTGCCTCCACCCACCTGGGTTTTGGAAAAACACGCTGATGGAGGTGGCATTCGGCTTTCTTAGAGAATGCCACAGGCCTCCTTTTCCAGTGCTAGACCAGGGGTCAGCAAACTTTCTGTAAAGGGTCAGATGGTAAGTACTTAGGTTTTGCAGGCCAATAATCTCTGCTTCACCTACTCAATTCTGCTGTTATAACAGAGAAGTAGCCACAGACGGTAAGAAAACAAATGGGCGTGGCTGTGTTCCAGTCAACTTTGTTTACACAAACAGGAAATCAGCCATGTGCAGTGATTAGTCAACCCCAGAAGTCAAGCACCTGAGTATGACTCATTCCTTTTCCAGTTACCGGCTGTATGACCTTATAAACCCACCTGGGCCTCGGTTTCCTCAGCAGTAAATTGGGACTAGCAATACCTCATAGTAATCATCATAATTGTAATATCCAGTGAGGTAGTTCTGAGTATTAAATGAGTTCAAGTAAGAAGAACTTTTACAACAGGGTCTGCTGTAGAGCCAGAGGTCAGTGTCAAGTGGCTTTGTTATTAGCATCCCCATCCTCATCTTCAGCATCATTGAAAGGACTTGGAGCTAGAAAACAGAGGTAATACTTCCTTCACAGGTTTGCTATGAGGATGAAGTGAGACAATGTATGCAAAATGCCGTAAGCTGCGCTAGCCCATAGCGGATGCTCAGTGACTCCGCAGGCAAATCCGCAAACTCTCATCAGCTCTTCTTCAGCTAGTTCTATAAGCCTCTTCTGATATTAAAAAAAAAAAAAAAAGTGAAAAACCCAGCCATACACTCTTAAGCTGCTCTAGTCTTAGTTGGGAAAGACAAAAGTGTGAGAAAGATTAAAAGAATCTTCAGTCACTAGGTAGAAATAATTCAGGGCTGCGGAAAAGGGAAACCTCAAGGCTCAAGTCTGTGGGCCGGGGGGAGGTCTTCCGCTGGGCTGGGGTCTCCCCACTGGAGTTGGGCTTATGAGGATTGGGAAAGGAGTGCAGTGAGTGAGCTTCTTCTGTGAGGATGACCACCACAAACTGTCTCTCTGATGAAGCATAGAGAAAGCCCTGCCCAGCCCCATGAGGACCCATCATTGCTGGTTCCTGCAAAGCCTTTCGAGGTTCTGCAAATTTCAAGGACTTAGTGTCAACATAAGTTAGAAATACTCTGTGCACACCCAGCCTTATGACTTCCCATTTAGCTGGCCTACACTCATCTTGAGGGAAGAAGGCTGATTTGAGAATGAATTTAGTGTTCCTCTGCAATTCTGAGCTGCTGGTTGTTTGCACAGGAGCCGGTGCTATAATGGAGGAGGAAGGAGCCTGCCAGAGGTTGAGCCGGGGGTCTAGAGTCAAGTGTTTGGAGTTTTCTGGATACCCTTGGGCAGCTTGTATTGATAGCACATCAGCGTCCCCATTTGTGAAACAGCGATCCTAAGAGGACTCGGAAAGTATAAGTGGAGACCCTGGCAAGGTGCCTGCCATATTCTAAGCTGTTCTCATGATAAGGAAGATTGCTGTACTGAAAGACAGGTGGAGAGGTGAACCTGGATTTGAATTCCATTCAGTCTTGGGCATGCCGTTTAACTCATCAGAACCTCAAGTTCCTTATCTGTAAAATAGGTACAGCGATTAAGGATTAGGTATATTAAAAGGTACTTAGTTCAAAGTCTGGCACACTTCAAGTAAAAATAAAGTTTTTATTATTGTTATGAGCCTGGCTGCTATTATTGTTATTATGACTGCAGTTATTATTGTTATGGGCCTGGCTAGGACAGGCCTCAGATATGACTAGAGCAGATGGTAGGATGTGGTTGAGCTCAGAAGAAGGAATGTTCCCTGCTCTTGACCCGGCTCCCATGGAAGGAACAATGATCAGGAGCAGGAGGTTGGAGCTGTTCTTGGTGCCTGACCCCTGGTTTTAAGTACGACTGTGTAATTTTATTCTGATCTTTGGCTCTTGGAACCTCCTCCAGCTCCTGTTGGAGTTTAGGGTTCTAAGACTTGAATTCAATCAAGAACACTCAGACTTTTGTATTGCACGGGCCTCCCTGAGACTTGGTTTCTTCCCCATTTAAAAATAATAGTGTTGATACTTAACTGGTAAAGGCTGTTATAGCACTTTAATGTGTCAGGTACTGTTACAAATTCTGTAGACATATTGAATCATTTAATTCGTACAATAGACCGTAGGAGTAGCAAATATAATCCCCATGTGTTAGTTTCCTGAGGCTGCTTTAAGAAATCACCGATGCTTGGTGGCTTAAAACAACAGAAATTTATTCTCTCACAGTTCTGGAAGCCAGAGTCTGAAATCAAGGGTTTGGAGGGCTGTGTTCCTGCTAAGGCTCCAGATGAGGATATTTTCCTTTTCCGTTCCAGCCTTGGAGGCTTCCAGCTGCCAGCATCCCTTAGCTTATAGCCGCACATTCTAGCCTCTGCTTCTGTGGTCACATCACCTTCTCCTCTTCTGTCTGTGTCTGAGTCAACTAAGAGCTCCCTTATGAGTACGCTTATGATGGCCCTTAGAGCCTACCAGGACAATCCAGGGTAAGCCCCTCATCTCAAGGTCCTTAATTTAATGACATCTGCAAAAGCTTCACCAAATGAGGCAACAGTCAGAGGTTCTAGGGATGAGGACCTGACATCGTTGGGAGCTACTATTCAACTCACTGCATCCCACTTTACTGGAGAAGGCAATGGCACCCCACTCTAGTACTCTTGCCTGGGAAATCCCATGGATGGAGGAACCTGGTAGGCTGCGGTCCACAGGGTCGCTGAGAGTCAGACACGAGTGAGCAGCTTCACTTTCACTTTTCACTTTCATGCATTGGAGAAGGAAATGGCAACCCACTCCAGTGTTCATGCCTGGAGAATCCCAGGGACAGGGGAGCCTGGTGGGCTGCCGTCTATGGGGTTGCACAGAGTTGGACACGACTGAAGCGACTTAGCAGCAGCAGCAGCAGCAGCAACCCCACTTTACAGATGAGATGGGAAGTAGGTGGCAGAGTAACCTGGCTCAGTCTGCACCCTTAACCCCTACGCTGTGTTACTCCAACCAGGCTGTGCACCACATGATGGCTTCCTTGTTGCTGAGCCCTGCAGACATCCCCAAACATCCCTTTCTTTTGGGCACTGTCAGAACACATGGATTTTTGCTCATCAGCAAGCAGCCAGAGAAAGTCACGAGATGTAATTTGCCTCTTCTCCCAATGTCTTGCCCTGGTCCCTGCTCTGGTCTTCAAGTTCCTCAGCCAAAACTGAGAGGAAATGACTTCAGTCATGGGTACTAATCTATGTAAAATGAGGCCAATGTCTTGGCACAGAAAATTTTTCTCACCCTCTTAATCTGTTTTACCATACACTCTGCAGGCTCCGTGACCTGGTGTTCTTAAAAGAGAACAGTGTCCTTTTGGGTGTGATTTCGGTGACAATGTCTATGATGAGTAAGCCTCACCCAGCCCAGGCAGCCCTAGGTTCCTGAGGTCACACACCAATGAAAGGCTTTGAGTCCCTGGCTTCCAGGCTAGATGTTGCTCTCAATATTAATGCATAACATCTCAGAAGCTTTTTGTTCCTGCTCACTCTCAAGTACCACTTCTGCTGCCTCCCATGGAAGACCATGTACTGTAGACATGTAGAGGCAGCCAACTCAGGCCTGGGAAGTGACACTCTGTGGGGTGGCATTTGGAAATATATGGACGCTGACAGCTCTTCTGGCTTCAGCACCTCCCACCAACAATGGTTATGAGTGGTAGCACTGAGCTGGCTGGTGAGAGTTGCTCCTCTAGTGAAAGGCCCCAGGAGAATATCAGTGAGCTCCCTAAATACCAAACAGGAACACTCAGTTTTAGATTGTTTGCCAGCATGTTTCTGCACAATTATGTCTTTCCCTTGTTGGCCAATATCAAATGTGCATCCTCTCTCATCCTATGTTAAAGGGGTTGTGCAGGTGTGGGAACATTTCATCTACAGAACCCATTGGACATTATAAGATGTCTCCTTAAAGCAACGTCAGCTCTTATGTATTGGGGTGGCATTGCTCTGAGGTCAAGACATGGTTTATATACCCAGGGAGTCATGGAACATGCCATGAGACCTCAGCAGCCACGCTGACAAGCAGGAGAGCAACTGACAGTAACAGTTAAAATATAAAACACGTTGCAACATGAAGTCTAAAACTACTGATCATGCCACCTGCACTATTATGAATGTTCACTAGTGACTCATTATTGGATCAATAAGATCAACAAATAGCCAATTAGGACACATCAATGCCAGAGTATGAATGGGCACAGAGAACATCAGAAGAAAGACAGTAGAACAAAGGGCTTTAAAAGCCAGGCAAGCTTAGGTTCAAATCCTGTCTCTGCCACTTCTGAGACATCTGACCTGAATTAGACTACCTATTCTCTGAATCCCAGATTCCTAATGTGTAAAATGGAGATGACGACTGTTTCTTTCTCACAGGACTGCTGTGGGGTTTATGTGAATTTGTGATTATGAATTCTTTACCATACTCTCAGCGGAAAGTGTGCTCTCAAGCAAGTAGTAAATGCATATAAAGAAGCAGAAGCTTTAGTGTACATTTCACAAGAGCTAAGGTGAGGCTGTGAGTCCTTGGGGTGGCTCCTTTATCAGAGGGCCATTTTAATCCAAGCTACCTCTCCTGCTGTTGCCTTCCTGCTTATTCAAGTTGCTGCTGGTGTGTCTCATGATTCATTGGGCATATACAGCATATCTGGACCTCAGAGTAGCTCCATTCAATCAATAAACTCCAGAACACTCTATTAATGAAAATGGTAGGCTTTAGTTAGTAGAAAGAGGCCTCTGTCTTTTCTCCTTTTCTTCTGTATCTTAGACTCTAGTCTTAGACTTGGATGATGGTGTCAAGGACTCAGAATTATGGCTGGACCCTGAAAGACCCTTACACAACACAGCAAGAAGGAATACAGTGTAATTAAGTGGCAGGGGTATGGGTCTGTGTTCCAACTCATATGGGTTTGAATCCCAGTTCAGCCACCAACTGCCTGGGTGAATTCCAGTGAATCATTCCATTTCCAAATGACTTCTTATGAAGAGAATTTGAGTACTGGAGGAGTGAGTTATTTGTCTAAGGTCACCCTGCTAGCAAGCCAGGGAGTTTATTTCAGCCCTAGGACTGTGTGACTCTAAAATCTAGCATTTTGCTCTCGTATCAGACTTCCTGAAATTCTATTGTTTTTAAATGTAATTTTTTTTCTTATTTTTCAAGTCTCGTGATGCCAATAGATCAGGAGACTGAAACATGTTGAATAGACCAAAAAGATAGATAGTTACTTACAGTTCCCAAGAGCAAGAGGTCTGCCACTCCATGCAGGCCCACCCCTGGGGGAAGAACTATGGTTGGTCAAGAGGCAGAGGAGCAGGAGGAATTCATGACCTGAATTGTCTAGTACCTGGCTGTAGGGTGATTAGAACAGGAGAATATGGGCAAGAGTATAAGAGCTTAGTAAAGGAGGTGGTTGGAGGGTGGGTTGTTTGCATATGAGAAGCATGCTTGTAAGAGAGTAGTTTGCTGTCTCTAGGAATTAACTATCTCTGGGTGGGACAGTCTTTTCCAAGTCAACAAGTCCTCAAAATATCAAAGCATAATAATAATACGGAAAATGAAAAAAATGTGATTAATACATCTATTCTTGGTGGACTTGCTAAGCCTGGCAACTGTTATTCTATCAGTGGGATTTGCAGATGAGTTTGCGTGATTTATGTCTATTTGTTACATAATTGCAATTATGAAGCACCATGAGATGGTTTTTGTTGTTCAGTCACTCAGTCATGTCTGGCCTTTTGCGACCCCCACGGACTGCAGCACACCAGGCCTCTCTGTCTTTCATCATTTCTCAGAGCTTGCTCAAACTCATGTCCATTTGGTTGGTGATGCCATCCAACTATCTTGCCCTCTGTTGTCCCCCTTTCTTCCTGCCTTCACTCTTTCCCAGAACTAGGGTCTTTTCTAATGAGTTGGCTCTTCACATCAGGTGGCCAAAATATTGGAGTTTCAGCTTCAGCATCAGTCCTTTCAATGAATATTCAGGGTTGATTTCCTTTAGGATTGATCGGTTTGATCTCCTTACAGTCCAAGGGACTCTCAGGAGTCTTCTCTAACGCCACAGTTCAAAAGCATCAATTCTTCAGTGCTCAGCCTTCTTTATGAGATGGCTTTAACCACCAAATAATTACCTTCATAAACAAGTATATGTATAAAATATACACAAAAATTCCCAGTAGCTTTCTTATAGATCATAAAAATTAATAATAAAATAAAGTCATAATAAAATTCTGAGCACAAATGCAGGGTATCTAGATAAAACTTTAGTAAGAAACATATGCTGTATTGTAACAGGATATTAATGCTTATATATGGAATTTAGAAAGATGGTAGTGATGACCCTATGTGTAAGACAGCAAAAGAGACACAGATGTAAAGAACAGACTTTTGGACTCTGTGGAAGGCAAGGGTGGGATGATTTGAGAGAATAGCATTGAAACGTGTATATTATCATATGTGAAATAGATCTCCAGTCCAGGTTCGATGCATGAGACAGGGAGCTCAGGGCTGATGCACTGGAATGACCCAGAGGGATGGGATGGGGAGGGAGGTGGGATGGGGAACACATATACACCCGTGGTGGATTCATGTGAGTGTATGGCAAAAACCACCATGATATTGTAAAGCAATTAGCCTCCAATTAAAATTTTAAAAAAGAAACATATGCTGTATTGTATGAAATTGAAAACCTTTATTGAAGTGTATAAGAGATAAATAAATGTGATCTTATGTTTTCCGTATCAAATACTTGCCAGTTTATCCAAAATGATATAAACATTATGTGACGTTAATTAAATACTAGCAGCATTTTATCACTTGACAAAATAATAAACTCATCTGGAACAATAAATGGCTGAAAATTATTCAAAGATTTTCTGAAAAAAGAAGAGCAATGAATGGATTTCTTCTAAGAAAATGTCTATATATCATAAAAGTATTTCAGAACAGAGGGAAGGGTTAATTGTAAAATGAATTAACTTTATTGGAAAGAAAAAAGTTAGATCCCCTATCTCATGTTTTATATAAAAATAAATTTCACATTGTTTAAATATTTATATAAAAATAAGCAAATAAACAAAATTCTTATGGAAAAGTATAGGTGAAAGTTCTGTTCTCTTGAGAGAGGGGAGAGCCTTTTACAATTTGAAATCAAAGTCAGAAACCATCAAGAAAAAACATTGATACATCTATCAACAGATGAATGGATAAAGAAGATGTCGTGCTTGTATACAATGGAATACTACTCAGCCATAGAAAAGAATGAGACAATGCCATCTGCAGCCATGTGGATGGGCCTGGAGATTATTATACTAAATGGAGTAAGTCAGAAAGAGAAAGATCAATGCCATATGATATCGCTTAAATATGGAGTCTAAAATATGAGACACTTATCTACAAAACAGACTCACAGACACAGAGAACAGGCTTGTGGCTGCCAAGTGAGGAAGGGAGGGCGAGGGGTAGATGAGGGATTTAGGATTAGCAGATGCAAAGTATTATATATAGGATGGATAAACAACAGGAGGCTACTGTATAGCACAGGGAAATATGCTCTGTATCCTGTGATAAACCAGAATGGAAAAGAATGTGTAACAGAATGTGTATGTATGTATAGCTGTATCACTCTGCTATACAGCAAAAATTAGCACAACATTTACAGCCGTTTAGAAGTAAATCAACTATGTATGACCAAAATAAATTTTTCAAAAAGAAAAAACACCAATGCCTTTATTACACACAATTGAAAATCTGCACAGCAAAAGAGAACAAAGTTAAAGGACAAAGGCGCATTCAGTCAGAATGGCTGCGATCCAAAAGTCTACAAGCAATAAATGCTGGAGAGGGTGTGGAGAAAAGGGAACCCTCTTACACTGTTGGTGGGAATGCAAACTAGTACAGCCACTATGGAGAACAGTGTGGAGATTCCTTAAAAAACTGGAAATAGAACTGCTAAGTTGCTTCAGTTGTGTCCGACTCTATGCGACCCCATAGATGGCAGCCCACCAGGCTCCCCTGTCCTTGGGATTCTCCAGGCAAGAACACTGGAGTGGGTTGCCATTTCCTTCTCCAATGCATGAAAGTGAAAAGTGAAAGTGAAGTCGCTCAGTTGTGTCCGACTCCTAGCGACCCCATGGACTGCAGCCCACCAGGCTTCTCCATCCATGGGATTTTCCAGGCAAGAGTACTGGAGTGGGGTGCCATTGCCTTCTCCGAGAACTGCCTTATGACCCAGCAATCCCACTGCTGGGCATACACACCGAGGAAACCAGAATTGAAAGAGACACGTGTACCCCAATGTTCATCTCAGCACTGTTTATAATAGCCAGGACATGGAAACAACCTAGATGTCCATCAGCAGATGAATGGATAAGAAAGCTGTGGTACATATACACAATGGAGTATTACTCAGCCATTAAAAAGAATTCATTTGAATCAGTTCTAATGAGGTGGATGAAACTGGAGCCTATTATACAGAGTGAAGTAAGCCAGAAAGAAAAACACCAATATAGTATACTAACGCATATATATGGAATTTAGAAAGATGGTAACAATAACCCTGTATGTGAGACAGCAAAAGAGACACAGATGTATAGAACAGTCTTTTGGACTCTGTGGGAGAGGGCGAGGGTGGGATGATTTGGGAGAATGGCATTGAAACAATGTATAACATCATATATGAAACGAATAGCCAGTCCCGGTTCAATGCATGATACTGGATGCTTGGGGCTGGTGCACTGAGACGACCCAGAGGGATGGTACAGGGAGGGAGGAGGGAGGGGGGTTCAGGATGGGGAACACATGTATACCTGTGGTGGATTCATGTTGATGTATGGCAAAACCAATACAATATTGTAAAGTAATTAACCTCCAGTTAAAATAAATAAATTTATATTAAAAAAAGAAGAGTATTTACAGCATATCTATCTTTAAAATTTAAAATGGCAGTATACCAAGTTACTTCAATGGAAAAAAATGAACAAGACGCCTAATATACACATTCACAAAAATGTTTAATAAGCTTAATATTAATGAAATGTATTAATGTATTAAAAAGGAAACGGTAATGTTATCACCATTTTTTTCTGCCATCAGATTGTCAAAAATATAAAGATGGCTCATACACAGAACTGATGTGGCATTTGCTAGGAAATAGGGTCATGCACTGTTTGTGAAAGCAAACTGAGCATTTATTTTCTGTTTTTTTTCTTTTCGTAATGGGAGTCAAAGTCTTTAAAAGACCCATATCCTCTGAAAAAAACAGTTTCACATCAAGAAATTTATATTAAGGAAATAGTAAGAGAAAGGCACTCATCTGTCTGTAGATACTCACTGCATCTTTAAGTTATTTTTTGCATAATAATGAACAATTGGAAACAATCTAAGTGTCCAGTGACAGGGGATTGATTAGTTATCTCTTATACTTTTATACAGTGGAATAACATACAGCCATTAAAAGTTATGTGCATTAGAATGGAGAAATAGACATAGAGAATAGACTTATGGACATGGGGAGAGAGGAGGAGAGGGTGAGATGTATGGAAAGAGTAACATGGAAACTTATATTACCATATATAAAATAGGTAGCCAATGGGAATTTGCTGTATGGCTCAGGAAACTAAAACAGGGGCTCCATATCAACCTAGAGGGGTGGAATGGGGAAGAAGATGGGAGGGAGGTTCAAAAGGGAGGGGATATATATATACCTATGGTTGATTCCATGTTGAGGTTTGGCAGAAAACAACAAAATTCTGCAAAGCAATTATCCTTCAATTAAAACAATTTTTTTTAAGTTATGTGCATCAGAAAAACACACTTCCATGCAAGGAAGATCTCCATACTGTAATTATAATTAAAAAAGACATTTGCAAAATAGTTTGCATAATACAATCCCATTTTAGTAATAAATAATATATTTCTTTTCAGGAAGAAGATCTAAAAGATTAGACATCAAATTGTTAATAATCATTATTTCTGTATGCTGGATTAAAGGCAGCCTTTATTTTCTTTTGTATAATGTTATCTATGCGTGTGTACACGCTAAGTCACTTTAGTAGTGTCTGACTCTTTGTGACCCTATGCACTGTAGCCCTCCAGGCTCCTCTGTCCATGGGATTCTCCAGGCAAGAATACTGAATTGGGCAGCTAAGCCCTCCTCCATGGGGTCTTCTCAACCCAGGGATCGAAACTGAGTCTGTCTGTCTCCTGCATTGGCAGGCATATTCATTACCACTAGCACCCTCTGGGAAGCCCTCAGTTTTATCTATATCCTGAAATTATTGAAAGGGATAAACATTTTTATAATCCAAAAAATACTATAAATCTATGAAAAGGTGATTTCTCAGCTGTTTTCCCCTTAATAGGAGACTCCAGATCTTTGGTAGTGCAGGGAATGGAGAGTGAAACTAGGTAAAAGAATGCCCAGCTTCCTGCTCTCCATTCTACTTGCCATAGACTGACAATCAAGAGAGAAATTCCTTTGCAGAGCATTCATTGCTCTGACCTTCACTGTTAAATGAAATTAGAAGGCCTGTTCAAAAAAGAATGTTTTCTCTCCAAGTTTTCTATAAATATTTAAAATGGAAGCTATGGATTATGTCACATGTGGCTGAGGAAACTAACACAGAAAGCCCAGGCTCTGTGTTGACACAAGCATGAGGGGAGGGTAACTGTAGGGTGAGGGGGTGGCTGTCTGAAGGCTCAGCTGACTCAGAGTTACTCCACAGATCAACAGTGCTGATGTTGTTGCCGAAGTGACAGGCCTTGCTGCACAGCCTGAGTCTCATTATACTCCACCACTGGGATCCAAGCTTGGACTCAGGAGGGTGGTTCATGACTTATTATGTTTGAAATATAAGCAGAGAGGGAGAACATCCCTACTGGCATAATTATTTTCCAGGGCCTCTGAAAGAGTGATTCCTGCTCATTAAGTGGCATTTGCTCCCCTAAGCAAGCCAGTCTCAAAGTGCCTTCTACCAAGTGTTAGCTCATCATTGTCTCTCTCTGCTGCTTCTTGTCCAGGTAGGTGCAAAGATATTAAATAGCTCCTCATCCTCACTAACTTACCTGGTATGTTTATAAATCAGACACACCCAGATTTCCAGCTCAACCATATTTCTGGGACTCTGGATGCCATTATACCCCTTGGAGAGCTAAGATGCTGCTGGGATGTTGAAAGCAGAAACAGAATAGTGACATTGAATCACTGTCCATCCCTCCATCCATTAGATATTTATTGAGCATAGACTATGAGTCAGGCATTGGAGCTCAGGATGACTCCAGCATGATCCCTACCTTCAAAGAGTTCACTGTCTAGTGAGAGAGATAAATATATGAAACAATATTTGTAGTACCATAAGCACAATAGGTAAAAGAAACACCTACAAAATGTTAACACCCAGAGAAAGAAGAGGCTAAATGTGCTTTGGTAAAAAGTGGTGTTAGACAAGCCTTCTTGGTGGAAAGGATTTTGATCTGAACTTTGAAACATGAATAAAAAAGTACAGGCAACAGTTTGATACACAGAAGCCACAGCATGTTTTGAACATACTAGAAATGCAGTAGGCATTTTTTGAATGAATGACTGTGCAAAAAAAGAATTGATAAATCTGTGCAGGGAAAGAGGTTAATGATACGGAAGCAGTGTCTCGCTAGGGGTATTGTAGAGGTGGAGAGTTGAGACTGAAAAGGAAGCTTAGGGTCAAGTTGTGAAGGGATCTGAATATTTTCCTAGTGAACTGGACCTTTCATTGCTTGATGAGCTTGAGCTCATTCAGGGATGCAGGCAGATGGAGACACTACCATCTTGACACTCTGGCTTCCACCTGAAGTGACATAGCTCACTTCCACTCATATTGGCCCCTGCAAATCTCATGGCCTTGGTTGGGTCAAAGAAAGGGAATCCTATTTTGTGCTCAGAAGGAGGAGAACCAAAATATTGGTGAAGACCACCAATGATGGTCCCAGGAGCAGAAGAATGTTTCTTACTTATTATTCACTACTAATAGGGGTTCTTTTAGGTAAATCACTAAACTTTACTGAGCTGCTTTTTTTTTTTTCAGTAAAAAGAATATAGAATTCTATTCTTCCAGAATTCTATTCTAATCTATTTCTCTTTCTTCTCTCCCTCCCTGTCTGATGATAAGAATGGCATGCAACAAAACTGGGTACCAAAGGGGTCAGGTGCTTTCATAGAGCACAAGCAGACGATGAGCCTGAGAGCAAAGGACAAAACTTAACCTCAGAGTCCATAAAAAATTTACAGAATTGCAAAGCGCCAAGCAAAAATATAAAAGAGTTCTCTGCACTCCGGGAAATTATTGAAGCCATAAAGATTCCTGCTCTTGCAGATGAGGCAGTTGGTGCATGGAGCAGAGCAAATCAATAATGTCATACTTCTTGCCTGGATCAAAATACTAAGGAAATAGCTGCAAAGTAAGTGGAGGACAAAGTCTGTCTCAGTCAATCACTGCATTGAGTAATGCCGTAGCAGAACACAGCCTAATAGTCTGGCCTGGCATCTTAAAAGCCAGGAAAACACTTAATCAAAATTTGGAGCCATTGTAACTCCTAAAAGATAATTACTCAGCACTTTGGCAGAGGATAATCTTGAAGAAAGAATCTGATGGGGGCTGTGCATATTTAAATGAATGTTAGTTTCAAAACTATAAAGAATTCTCAGGTAAGACAGGGGCAAGAATAGTTCCCTTTTGGAGGACTGAGAAACTAGACATCACAAGGTGATGATTATAACAAATTACATGTGTCCTGTTCATGGGTGTGCGCTCTGCCTTAGTAAAGGGCCAGGCCCATCCTTTCATTCTTTCCTCTGACCTGATTCATTAAACATCCATTATATTACAGGTACAGTTTTAAGAGCTAGAGTATAGCAATGAACTAGACAAAGTAGGTGTCTGCTGTCCCGGAGCTTACCTTATATAGAGGAAGACAGATAATAAACAAGAAAATAAATTTGATCTCAAGATCATAGTAATGTTATGAAAACACCAGAGTTGAGTTGTGAGCATGGGGTCTAGGATGCCCGAGGATGCTGAGGACTTTTCTGAGAGGAGATATTCAAACTGAGACTGGGAGGATAGAAAGTGTCAGTTATAACATAGAGAAGGAAGAGGAAACAGCAGGTCCTGAAATGGGAACAAACTTGCCGTGTTTGAGAAACTTCGAGAAGGCCAGAGTTGGGAAGCTGGTGGTAGGAGAAGAGAACAGAATGACTGTAGAGCTTAAAGGGTATAGAAGCTTTGAGGCTATGGGAGGATACATCGTAGATGCTCAGTGTTTGTTGAATGACTAACTAACCAACTGATCGAAGTGACTGAATGTAGTGATTTATCCTAGTCGATATAGATTGAGTGACTACACCTTCACTTTTTCTTTCTTTCATATAAAGTATTTGATAGTTTTGTTGAGACTAAAACTTGAGACGCAGCCTCAGGGTTTTTACATAAGATCACAATAAGTTTTTAAGTGTTAGTTGCTCAACTGTGTTTGACTCTTTGCGAACCCATGGACTGCAGCCCTCCAGGCTTCTCTGCCAATGGAATTCTCCAGGCAAGAATACTGAAGTGGATTGCCATTTCCTTCTCCAAGGGATCTTCCCAACTCAAGGATTGAACCAGAGTCTCCTGCATTGCTAGGCAGATTCTTCACTGTCTGAGCCACCAGGGAAGCCCCACGATCACAATAATCCCTGGTAAATGGTGGCTCAGACGGCAAAGCATCTGCCTACAATGTGGGAGACCCAGGTTCGATCCCTGGGTTGGGAAGATCCTCTGGAGAAGGAAATGGCATTCCATTCCAGGACTATTGCCTGGAAAATCCCATGGACAGAGGAGCAGCCTGGTAGGCTACAATCCATGGGGTTGCAAAGAGTCGGACACAACTGAGCGACTTCACTTTCTTTCCTTCTTAGGGAGTAATGGTAAATGGGAGTAGTAGGGAGTAGTAGGGATAGGTGTGATAAATACACTCTCTTACATTTATTGAACCCTTGTTTTCATTCATGTTTAACCTCCTCACATCTCTGTAGATAACTCTTATTATTCTTTCTTGATAGATGAGAAAATGGAGGCTCAGAGTTTGACCTCAGTGGTCACCAGCAGAGACTGGTCAATGGATTGGTGATTTCCTGACAGACAATCTTTATTTTGTTCACTGCTATATCCCCAACTGTTATAGCATCTGATAAAGAGCTACCACTCAATACATTTTATTGAATCAACAAATGAACCTGATTGTAACAGAAATGAAATTGTATCATATAATTTGCTTCTGAACCTGCTTTTTCTCATTGTGAATATTTTTCAACATCAGCAAAAGTCTGTATATGTCATTCTAATGACATATATGCACATTTTAATGTATATCATTGTATAGATGTCTCTCCATTTATTTTACTGATCCCCTATTATTGGATATTTGGTTGTTTCCGTATTTTTACTGTTGTAAATATTTCTGCCAATAAAAAATCCCTGATTTGACATCTTTACACATCTGTCTGATTAAGTTCTTGAGATAAACCCCGTGAAGCAGAAATGCTGGATGGAATAAATACAGATTTCAGAAGCTTTGCAGACACAAGTCCAAACTGTGCTTTGAAAAGACCAGGTCTACTTAGGCATCTTTTTGGGTTGCTAGCCTTAAAGCAGCATAGATGTGTTCAGAGCACAGGACCCCAAGCATGAAAGAAAGAAAGAGAAATCCAGCTAGGCTGGGAGAAAGGTAGTTCAGGGAAGTGACAACAGCAGCCTTCAAAGATATGGAAACCTGAGAGTCTGTTAGTGGAAGCCAAAAGGCATCAGTTCAGTTCAGTTCAGTCGCTCAGTCGTGTCCGACTCTTTGTGACCCCATGAATCGCAGCACCCCAGGCCTCCCTGTCCATCACCAACTCCCAGAGTTCACTCAGACTCACGTCCATCAAGTCCATGATGCCATCCAGCCATCTCATGCTCGGTTGTTCCCTTCTCCTCCTGCCCCCAATCCCTCCCAGCATCAGAGTCTTTTCTAATGAGTCAACTCTTCTCATGAGGTGGCCAAAGTACTGGAGCTTCAGCTTTAGCATCATTCCTTCCAAAGAAATCCCAGGGCTGATCTCCTTCAGAATGGACTGGTTGGATCTCCTTGCAGTCCAAGGGACCCTCAAGAGTCTTCTCCAAACCACAGTTCAAAAGCGTCAATTCTTTGGCACTCAGCTTTCTTCACAGTCCAACTCTCACATCCATACATGACTACTGGAAAAACCATAGCCTTGACTAGACAGACCTTTGTTGGTAACTGGCACCAAATGTCACGAAAAGTAGTGTCAAGCTCAAGTAGCAGAGGTCTGGGAGTAGGCTAGGAGTATTCAACCACACAAACATTCACGGAGAAGGAAAGGCCTCCTGGAGCAGCCACGAGCTGGAAACAGTTGACACTTGAGTTGTTTCAGTGAGCTGACTTTGTAGTTTTTTCCCATTTCCTTTTGTTTCTCTGGGGAACAAACTGGATGGGTAGCATGAGGGTGATCTTTGGAGATGACAGGAATCTGAACCTAGACTTCATTTATTGACTGTATGTCATTGAGTGGTTTTCAAACATTTCTGGATCTCAGTTTTCACATCTATTAATTAGAGATAAAAACACTTGTCCCACAGGATGCTTAGAGAATTAGATGAGATCATTTCCATATGTAGAATCCAGAGAACATAAGAGCCTGCCAGGTTAGGCCCCTTATGCCCCCGTGTGTCTCCTCAAATATTTCTGGGAGGCTCTTAGGGGACCTTCTGAACTGGCAGCATTTCTGTCCCCGTCTTCCCTTCATGCCACCATGGCAAAGTCCCTTAAGGGCCAATACTCTGGTCCTCAAACCTGTACTCTGCTGATGAGCCCAAGTACTCTGGCCTCTGTGATGGGACACCATTCTCAGCATCCATTCCACACATATCTATTGAGTACCTACTACATGCCAGGAACTTAGATGCCGGAAATTGAAGAGTGAGAAAAATTGAATATGCTTCCTCTCCTTGTGGTACTTACAGTCTAGTAGGAGACAAAGAGAGCTTCCATGGTGGCTCAGATGGTAAAGAATCTGCCTATAATGTGGGATCCCTGGGTTGGAAAGATTCCCTGGAGGAGTGCATGGCAACCTTCTCCAGCATTTTGGCCAGGAAAATCCCCATGGACAGAGGAGCCTGGCAGGTTGCAGTCCATGGGGTTGTAAAGAGTAGGACATGACTAAGCAACTAAGCACAGCATAGCACAGGGGAGAAAGATACTGATCAAACAATCCCATGAATAAATATGTAATTGCAAGTCATGAATATGATAATTAGGGGATTATGAGAGAACATAGGAGGCATCTACCTGGTCTGAGGATGACAATTAGGAGGGTTTTCTTGAAGAAGTGACATTTTCAATGATAGGTCAGAGTGAGTAGGAGTGTGAAGGCAAAGTGGGTGGAGGCCAGCCTTCCAGGCAAAGGTGTGCAAAGGCTCTGAGGCAGGCAGGGATGTGGCATGTTTGAAGGCCTGAAGGAAGGCTAGAGTGAAACGCCTACTTCCCCCTAAGTGTGGTGTGGGCACTTTGCCTTCACTCCCCCATTAGAGCAGAGACCAATATCAGCTAATAACAAGCATTTATTGGCAACCTGGGGCTAGTTGAGAAGGAAATAATATAGAGAATAATTAGGACTGAACAGGAGCTTCCCAGGTGGTGCAGTGGTAGAGAATCTACCTGCCAATGCAGGAGACGCAAGAGAGTTTCGACCCCCGGGTGGGAAAGATCCCCTAGAGTAGGTAATGGCAACCCACTCCAGTATTCTTGCCTGGAACATTCCATGGACAGAGGAACCCGGCGGCCTAGTCCATGGGGTCACAAAGAGTTGGACACGACTGAGCGACTGAACACACACTCACACACATGAACGCATACAAACGACTAAACTGGTCCAGATGTGTCCTCAGCTTTTCTTGAATGCCTGGCTCTGTATGTCTCTCTCAGCCTGTTTCACCGTAACTGGGCTAGAGTCCCCCCCTTCCCTCACCAGAAATACTCCAGGCATCTCTGCCCTGACTCCAGGCCCAGCTGACGCCCAGTTCACAGAGGAGACCACTTTCCATCCTTCTCATTTAAGATCTGTTTTCAGAATTCTCATTTCCTGCTCCAGGACTGACCACCCTCCAAGAGGTCTGACTGCAGCAGCCTCCCTTTTCAGGGAAAACCCCATCCCCACCCACAGGGCTGTGACCTGTCCCTGCTCACAGACAGAACAATCCCACATCCCATCTTTGAGGTTATTTTATATTAAGTAAAGTTGGAAATGAGGCATGGAGATTCCAGTCCAGGTGAAGCTGTACTTCTCTCAGAGAATTTTCTTTTCAGCCTTTTCTTATCATAGGTTCAAAAATCTTGTGGCCTGATCTCCTTTAGAAACATCTGATATGGCATGTATTAACATATTATTATCTTTGTGTATGGAATTGGGCTTCCCTGGTGGCTCAGATGGTAAAGAATCTGCCTGGAGTGCAAGAGACCTATATCGATTGAATGAGAACCTCTGATTTCTCCTTGGGTCTATGCCATCCAAGGAGATTAAAGATTACAATTTTCAGCCACCCTTGCAGCTGGCTAATGGGAAATGTACAACTATGCTATTCGTAAGTTCACATCCTTAAAGGAAAGGGGCATTCTTTTTCTCCATCTCTCTTTCCAGCTGGCTGGAATAAGCAATGCACCATCTTGGAGAAGGTTAATGAGGGCAATATGTAAAGATAGCAGAGCAACAGGATAAAAGGAACCTGGGATTTCTGGTATCCTGGAGACCCCATACCAACCCTGGGCAGCTTACTCCTTGACTATTACATGAGAGAGAAATAAAATTTAATATTTTTAACCATTGCAATTTGGGGATTTAAGTTATAGTAACCAAAATTATAATTTAAATTATATAATCTAGCATTGTGTAAGAGGCATGGCACATAGTAGGTGCTCATAAGATTGTAGCTGTGATTTATCTTTAGAATTCTCCAGCTGACAATGGGGGTGAAACTGCAGCCACTTAAGGTGCATTCTTATGGGGCTAACCTTTAAAGGAGGTGCCTTAATGGAGATGGAGCAATATTTGATTAAGATAGATCTTTACAAAAAAAAATTAATAAATGCAAAAGACGTTTGGTAAATCTGTGGGAATGCACAAGACATTTTATGTGGTAATGGGGATTTAAATATTAATTTCAGTTAAACGAAGGTGAAAACATTGATTCTCTTGAAGAGGATTAGGGCTAGGAGGGAGAAATTTGTGGAGTCTCTGGAGGCTGTTTCATTTGAAGGTGACCCACATCCTTTGTGCTGCATCTAATACCGTCACTCAGAGCATTTCCTGCTCTCTCCCATCAGTTGCAAATCATGAAGCTACATTTCTACTTGACCTCTGTTTTCAGTCTGGGAAATTGGCATGGTGAGAGTGAAGACTTTTCTTCAGGCTCAATGTTCCTCAGGGAAGGAGAAAGGGAGAGAATTAGGGAGGGACTGAGATTTTAACTGGTTTACCGAAATAGCCAAGCACACCAAGAGGGCATCGAACCTCCTGAATAGCTGAGCCATCACCCCATACTATAGCCTTCTATCCTAGAGGCCTTTCTTAGTGGGGCAGGCAGAACCCCAGACTTCTAGTAGAACCCTTGAACCCAGGCAAAGTTCCTTAACTATACCTGGAATTTGCTCTCAGTAGGTAAGTGCATGGGCTTTGGCTTCAGAGAGATCTGAGTTGAGTGTGCACTCTGCAACTTCCCTACCAGGTGTGAGAACCTAGACAAGTCAATTCAGCTTTTTTGAGGCTAACTGTCCTCATTTGTAACATTTCTTCATACCACTGTTTCAACTGTGTATTATTAATCCCTAACTTTGTTTGAAAGAATAGTTTCAGGGTGAATTGATCAGCTCACTGAAAATAAATATGCAAGCTTGATAGAGGCTATGAAGTTCAACTACACAGCAAAATCTGCCATTGATCTGCCCTGTGAGAAATCAAGTGGAAATGGACACTGGACTTAGCAGAGCGAGTGGCTTCCAGGCCTGACTCTATTGCTATCTCAGTGTCTACATTAACTGTGTTCCTTCTGTCCTCTGGGCCTTCATTTCCTCATCTCTAAAATCCCTTCCAGGAGAAAAGAGGAGCCTCACCGAACTTCTTGGGAGCTAACACTTGATGCTTTGTGCTCATACTGTGTGCTTGGTCATGTCGGACTCCTTGGTAACCCCATGAACTGTAGCCCACCAGGCTCCTCTGTCCTTGGGATTTCCCAGGCAAGAATACTGGAATGGGTTGCTCTGCCCTACTCCATGGGATCTTCCTGACTCCAGGACCAAACCTGAGTCTCTTGCATCTCCTGCACTGGCCAGTGGATTCTTTGCCACTGTGCCACCTGGGGAAGCATCTTTTATTTGGCAGTAAGTGTTGATAAAATGAATAATAAACAGTTTTGGGATGATAAAAAAAATATAGAAAATAAAATCCTTTCCATGATCTCTGTCGGTCCAGCAAAACCTGGACATCAATGGTATGACTTGGCCATAGGCCCGAAGGAAATCAGTAAAGGCCAAGGTGGACCAGAATCCTGGTCTGGAGCTTTTTCCAGTGCTTTTTACATCTTGAAAATGCCAACTTAGCACTCACTGCCTGCCAGGTGTGGTGGTAGATGCTCTGGGAACAAAGAAGAGAAAATAAGATTTCTGCTGTCAAAGGCTTACAGTTCAGATGGTCACACACACACAAATAGGGTTCTTAACTGACCCTCCAGAAATTCCTCTCTTGCTCATCATGACTGTACTTGTGACAAGAAGCCCTGTGAGCCTAGAACAGCCTCAGACCTTGCCTCCTGCGCCTCTGGGCCTTTGCACATGGGAACTTTGTCCTTCTAATCTGCTAGTTTGACTCACTAAGGTTTACAATACCATGTCAAGTGTTTTATTTTAATGATCTAACACTTATAAAATATGGACTATTAGTTTTATTCCCACTTTGCAGTTGAGGAAACTGAGGCACAAAGAAATTTAACTTGCTCAGAACACATAGATAGGAAGTAACAGATCTCGGGTTTGAGTCCAGGGAGTGTGGATGGCTATGCTCTCAGCTGTTAACTATTCAGCAGTCATTTCCTCTATGTCTCTACCAGTCTCTTTGGGGGGTAACCTGGATAGCCCCATGACCCTGAAGCTGAGAGTTGAACAGATCATTACTGACAGTGGGTCACCATTATTTCACTGTTTGACACCCCATCTGTGTAGGCCTTTGGGTTCTCCCCTTCCAGGTGAGGTCTCACCCAGATTTTTCTGTGAGTCCTAAAGGGGTTTCACACTAGCTCTAAAATAATTTGTTCCAACTGTGTTTACCCCAGGCCCCTCTCCAGTGGCTACCTCTCACCAGCTCCTGCTGGAACCACCTTGACAGCATTGATGTATACATTAGGGAGATGTCGCCCAGTGCTTCTCAAAGCTGGAATTCCTTAACAACAGCAGCATCAAAAAACTATCCAGCATTTAGCAAACATTCTCTGTACACCCAGATAAGCACTCTCCATGTGGGAACTTACATATTCCTCACATCAGACTTAGGAGGCTGTCATTATTAATTAATATACCCATTTGACAGATGAGAAAAACAAGACTCAAACAGGAGAAGCAACTTGCCCAAAGTTAGTTAGAAAGAAGCAGAGCCAGAGTTTGAACCCAGGTGGTCAGTCCAGAGCCTGAAGTCTGCCCCACTGGGGAAGACCAAATTTCCAGTCTTTCCTGAGTGGAAGCCACACTGTATTGACATGAGTCAAATGCCACCCTGCCATTGCACCTGCCCCCACCTGGTCCCCTGGTCTCCAAAGCTGTTTGAGCTTGAGACTCAAAGATATTCCCTCAGCATCTCTCTCCTTGGGGCTTGTACACCATCCTTGCAGCCAGTGAGAACCCCACATTTTTATTCCACGTCAATCAACACCTGCACATGGATTATCTTGGGGATGCTGACCTCCCAACTTGTCTGACCTGCAAAATAGCTTGAATCCCCATTTTCTCAGACAGAACCCCTGTTACATTAAGCAACAAAAATTCGTATGAAATCTGCTTCCTTGACTCATCATTTTGTCAGTGTCTTCTCTTCAGGGAGACTGAAACCCATCAGAAAGGTTATTTATTTACCCAAGGCTCTGAGAACTTCTGCTTTTAGTCTGCTATTTTCTTCTTCTTTTGAATGGGCATTGTTCAATCATGAATATCAGAAGCTGGCTTAGAAGCCAAAATTATATCCTAGGACCAACTCTGATTTTATGCTACGAAAGATCACTAATGAGAGGTGAGTGAGCTTTTCATTTTTCTCAACGTTCATTTTTCTCAATGGGACAAGAAGCCCCTGAAGTTTCTACTTGGAGGTCAACTCCCTCCCTGGGTAAAGTCTTTGAAAATGAAGTACAACAGAGCAAAGTGCAGTATCAGTGGCAAGGCAGGAGATGAAAGCCTCAAAGCTCTGTGTAAATGCTACCTGCAGCCTCATTATCATAGTAGATATAGTTTAAAACCCAAAGCAAGGATCTGGCATGATGTATCTGGCAGGGCTTGAGATCTTGGTGCTGGGGACATCTACAGTTGGAAATGGTGACACTCGGAAGGGGCCAAAATCTAATAGGGGACAGAGAAGCTTCCGTATGGTTGTGTTCACCTGTGTTCACTTCACCTCTTATTTGTGCCTTTCAGTGATAAAAAATGTGTGACTTCTTCCCACATCATTGTGCCACAATCAATTTCATCAACTGTTTCTCTCTCAAACCTCTGCCAAGAAGACACTTCTTGAGAATCACTGGGTGAAAAATAAGACTCAGTTGTTAGTGTTGAGGCTGGCAAATTTCACCACCTCCCAACAGACAATACATCAAATGCAGCTACAAATGGGCCTCAAACACAGGCATAATGAATTGGCCACGCACTTAGAACAGCAATTGAGGGCTTGGAGCTGAGCTGGCAGCTCAAACTGAGTTTTACTTGCATTTTTCTCTACCATGTTTGGGTCATTTTCTTACAAGCTTAGGTGGAGACTCCAAAAGTAAGCCATGTTTTAGGGCATCAGAATCTTCTGGACTCACATGCTTTCTGTGTGGCCCAGCAATTTTACTCCTAGGGGTCATTCATCTCAGACATTTGGAAATATATGTCCATTTCAAAACCTGTTCATGAAAATCATGACCACATTCTTCATAAGAGCCTAAAAATGGGAACCCTACAAACATCCATCAACTGGCATGTGTGTTTGTGTGTGTGTGTGCGTGTGCTCAGTCACGTGTGACTCTTTGCAGCCCCATGGACTGTAGCCCACCAGGCTCCTCTCTCCATGGAATTTTCTAATCAAGAATACTGGAGCAGTTTGCTGTTTCCTACTCCAGGGGATCTTCTCGACCCAGGGGTTTGAACCCATGTCTCTTGCCTGGCAGGTGGGTTCTTTACCACTAGTGCCTCCATAACAATGTGACACATCCATGGACTAGAATGCTACTCCAAAATTAAAGGGAACAAACTACTGATGCATGCCTGACATGGCTGAACCTAAAAATAGTTCTGAAACTTTGTGGGGAAAGCCAGACAGAAAAGACTACATAATGTATGATTCCATTTATATGAAATTTCTAGAAAAGGAAAAATTAGAGAGTGAGGAAGCTGATCAGTGGTCGCTTGGGACTGGAGTTCTGAGTAGGGACTGGCAGCAAATGAGCAAGGAGAGTGATAAAAGAATTCTAAAACAGGATTGTGGGGATGGTTTCCTAACTGTGGAAATTTACTAAGACTTACTGAACTGTACACTTGCAATGGGTGATTTTTATGGGATGCAAATTACACCTCACTAAAGAGACAGGGCAACTAAAAGGAATCCTCTGGACTTCTTCCTCTCCTTCCTACTGTGCCTGGCCCAGTACTAGGTACTGAAGTCGTTCATTCATCCACTCACTCTGCAGGTATTTATTGAGTGTCTATTATGTGCCAGGTACTGGCATGGGGAGTGGGGAGACCACCGTGAATAAAGTCAATCCCCTGGCCTTGCAGAACATGCATTCAGTGGGATGGACTGACAAATTTAAACGTCATATTAGGAAGCTGTGATGCTTTGAACAGAGGACTAGAGAGGGGTGGTGATGGTCCTTTTGGGTAGGGTCTGAGAAGATCTGGAAACAGCAACTGGGCAGCAACCTGAATGAAATGACAGATCCAGCTGTGCAGTGCAGTTTCCCATGGAGAAATCAGACCACAGGACCGACCAGCCAGTGCTAAGCTCTTGCTACATGAGACAGAGGAACAAAGAGGCCGGTGTGGCTGGAGAAGGTGGTACAAGGAAGGAGAAGGCAGGGCCAGGTCCCATGGCCCACTTTTGCCACAGTGGATTTTGGATTTTGCACTTTGGATTTTACATTAGTAATGATGAGAAACCACTAGATGGTTCAGAGCAAGATAAGGCCCAATCTGACTTCTATGTTGAAGGATCCCTCTGGCCGCTGTGAAGCACAGTCCGAGGGAGTGGGCACAGTACACAGAGTCTGGTAGGAGGCTAATATCCAGGTGGGAGAAGATGGCTGGCGGTTTGGCAGGTGCTGTGGATGAGTTATGGTGTGCTGAGAAATGAGATCTGTTTTGAAGATAAACCTGACAGGATTCCAAATAGAAAGTTCAGAAGCTCAAAAGAGCTAGTAATATAGTGGGGGAAACAGCTGTAAAAGCAACAGCTATGTATAGGGAACACCGTATCTGCTAAACACATCTTTTAATCCTCACTGTAACAAGGAGGTAGATGTTATGCTTATCACCATCTTACATATGGGAAAACTGAGGCCTCCCATTCTCTGGTGCAGCGCATCAGGCAGCGCTAGTGGTAAAGGACCTGCCTGCTGATGCAGATGGACATAACAGATGCTGCTTTGACCCCTGGGTTGGGAAGATCCCCTGGAGGAGGGCCTGGCAACCCACTCCAGTATTCTTGCCTGGAGAATTCTATGGACAGAGGAGCCTGTTGGGCTACAGTCCATGGGGTTGCAAAGACTGGGACGCAACTGAAGTGACTTAGCACGCATGCACACACATTCCTTGGTGGCTCAGCCAGTAAAGAGTTTGTCTTCAATGCAGGAGACCTGGATTCTTTCCCTGAGTTAGGAGGATCCCCTGGAGAAGAGAATGGCTACCCACTCCAGTATTCTTGCCTGGGGAATTCCATGGACAAAGGAGCCTGGTGGGCTATAGTGCATGGGGTTGCAAAGAGTAGGACATGACTGAGTGACTAACCCTTTCACACTTTTTCGCTTTCATTTCACAACAGATAATAAGTGGTCGATGTGGGATTTGAACCTAGAGCTACCCAATTCAGTCCCTACTTTTTATTATAGTTCTGTGCACTGAGTGCTAGTGGAAGCATGCACAAAATGTGTGGATCCAGGTTTGGGATGAAGAAGGCATCCTGGAGTAGGAGGACTTGGACTGTGACTTGAACAAGGAATGGGATTTCTCCAGGGAACAGGGTACAGATGCTCATCTTGGCTGGGGCTGCATGTACAGTCATGGGCATGATCAAGCTAGGCACAGGCCTGAAAGAACTCATGAGTCCAGAAGGCTGGAGCACAGCATATCTGAGAAGTGAGCTTGGAGGAGGCAGAGATTGGATCACGGCCAAGAAATTTGTAATGTCTGGGGGATCAGTGTTTCCCTAAATAGTGAATGCACGGAACAAGCAAATTATATGTAACACATAGGCCAGCACTTTCATTTAAATGATTATGGGCTTCTTATCTATTTATATCAATGTGAATTTGAAAAATATGTTTGGCCCATCACCTTCCTTCTGAGAAACCTATATGTAGGTCAAGAAGCAACAGTTAGAACCAGACATGGAACAATGGACTGGTTCAAAATTGGGGAAGGAGTACGTCAAGGCTGTATATTGTCACCCTGCTTAGTTAACTTATATGCAGAGTACATCATGCAAAATGCCGGGCTGAAGGAAGCTCAAGCTGCAGTCAGGATTGCTGGGAGAAATATCAGTAACATCAGATAGGCAGATGACACCACCCTTATGGCAGAAAGTGAAGAGGAACTAAAGAGCCTCTTGATGAAGGCAGAAGAGGGGAGTGAAAAAGCTGGCTTAAAATTCAACATTCGAAAAACTAAGATCATGGCATCTGGTCCCATCCCTTCACGGCAAATAGATGGGGAAACAATGGAAACAGTGACAGACTTTATTTTCTTGGGCTCAAAAATCACTGCAGATGGTGACTGCAGTCATGAAAATAAAATGCTCTTGCTCCTTGGAAGAGGAGCATACCTAGACAGCATATTAAAAAGCAGAGACATTACTTTGCCAACAAAAGTGCATATAGTCAAAGCTATGGTTTTTCCAATTGTCATGTATAGATGTGAGAGTTGGACCATAAAGAAGACTGAGCACTGAAGAACTGATGTGTTCAAACTGTGATGTTGGATAAGTCTCTTGAGAGTCCCTTGGACTGCAAGATCAAACCAGTCAATCCTAAAGGAAATCAATCCGGAATATTCTTTGGAAAGACTGATACTGAAGCTGAAGCTCCAGTACTTTGGCCACCTGACTTGAAGAACTGACTCATTAGAAAAGACCCAAATGCTGGGAAAGATTGAAGGCAGGAGGAGAAGGGGATAACACAGGACAAGATATTTGGATGGCATCACTAACAGACATGAGTTTGAGCAAGCTCTGGGAGATGGTGAAGGATAGGGAAGCCTGGCAAGCTGCAATCCATGGGCTCGCAAAGAGTCAGACATGACTAGTGACTGAACAACAACAACAAGCCCACCAAACCTATGATTTCATAGATATTGCTTAGTGTGGGAGCAAAGTTTTAAAAAATAGTTCATTGAGAGAAAGATGTTATATCACTAACAATATAATTGGAGGATTATTCATGTTGCACTGTTTACAATATGAAAATATTAGGAACCACCTAAATGTTCATCAATTGGTCAAAGAATGGGGCAAGTGAATACAAAGTAGCCTTGAAAAATGAAGAAGATTTTTGTATTCTGATCTAGAACAAGCTCTAAGGTGTACTGTTAAGCCATAAAAGCAATTGGCAGAACATTATGTCTGATAGATTTTTTGTGTTAAAAGGAGTGTGTGTGTGTGTGTGTGTGTGTGTGTGTGTGTGCGTTTATTTGCTTATGTATTAGTGGATTTTCTCCAGAAGGACACAAGCAACTAATAACAGTTGTCTTAGCCTGCTCAGGCTGCTATAACAAAATACCATACTCTGGGTGGCTTAAGGGTTTCCCTGGTAAAGAATCTGCCTGCAATGCAGAAAACCCCAGTTTGACTCCTGGGTCGGGAAGGTCTGCTGGAGAAGGGATAGACTACCCACTTCAGTGTTCTTAGGCTTCCTTGTTGGTTCAGCTGGTAAGGAATCTGCTTACAATGTGGGAGACCTGGATTCAATCTCTGGGTAGAAGGGAACAGCTTAAAAACAACAGAAATTTATTTCTCACAGTTCTGGAGATTGAGAAGTCTTGAGAACTCAAGTTCAGTAATTTCAGGCAAAGTAGAAAATGTTAATAGTTCTGGTTAATTGATTTGATTGGTTTATCAGTCTTCATTTTTCCTACGAGTTATTTTCTGAAAAATGGAACTTGAAGCAAACGCTTAAATTCCATGCTCTCTCCCCTTTGCAAACGTTGGCATATCATTGTGTACAAAATGGATTGCATGTCAAATAACCTGAGGAATATTTCTTGTAAAGAATTAGATAGGGTGGTAGAACTGGTGTGGAGATGAAGCTTTGAGAGTCTTTTTCTCTCTGGTTTAGGTGTTGATTCCTCATGTGGATTAACTGGCCAATGTTAGCACCTCCGTTCCGTCTGCTCCAGATAGGTTACCACAGGTAACTGTGTAAAATCTGGTATGTTTCTTTTTTGGAGGAGTGGGGGATACTGAGAAAGGGAAAGGACCTCCATGATGCCAAACAGCAAGATGTTTTAAAATGTTATTTAAATGTGACTAGTGCCAATAAATTTCTGTGATTCCAGCACCATAATTTTTGAAATGCATGGAAATTTTGAATATGGAAAAAATATGGCTTCAATACCAATTAAGTTTTTTGAAAGGCAACTTTGGCTAAATCCAAACCATATCAAAATATCTACAAGGAAAAATGAAAAGTTTCTTCCATTATCTAGTTATTTCATTCAAAATATCAAACATTTAGGGATTTCAGCACAAGCAAGACATATAGCTGATTAATGAAAATTTAAAGTTAAATATTAAATGTTTTGGTAACCTGTGGAAAGTTAAAAATTTTAGGACTGAAGATCCAGTAGGTGTTATTTACTTCCAATAAAGTATTTGTTCACTAACCCAAGATATTCCTGGGGCCATTTAAAATGACTTTCATGTTTGACTCCAAACAAATGTAAATAAAAGTTACATGAGATTCATTTCCTCACATTACGTTGGTCAAGTTTTTAAAAATATTTTTAGTTTGTCAAGAATCATGCATACTGATTTGTTTCTGATGCATGTAAGCCTTTCTGTGGGGGCAATTTGACTCTGATGGCAAAAGAATTTACATAGATCATTTGACTAGGAGATTTTACTCCCAGAGATTCATCTAAGAAAATAATCATGGATATGAATAAAAGTTTTTGGTGCCAGCCTGTTTGTGGTCATGCTAAAAATGCAAAAAAATGGACAGAACCTAGAAATCTGTGAAAATGGCAGGAAGCATTAATAAGAATATCTAGACATCTACTCAATGCCATGGAAAGATGTTCATGACAAATTATGCAATAGTCTATAAGAGTATATTCTGTTTGGTTTCATTACACACTATGTGGACAGTATGGGAAAACAAGTCTGGTAAATGTCTAATCCTCCAAGGTGTTAACATTAGTTATATCTGCCTGTATTATGTTTTGGTTTTTCCATAGTGAATGCATATTGATTTGTAATTTAAAAAATTATTTTACATTAAATGTGTGTAAAAAGTTAAAAAATAAGAAAACAAATTTATTTTTCACAGTTCTGGAGATTGAGAAGTCCAAGTTCACAGTACCAGCATGGGCGCTTTCTGGAGGATAGCCTCTTCAGGGTTCACAGCTGAAGTCTTTTCCATGAGTCCTCACAAGAGGGAAAGGGGACGAGAACTCTCTGAGGTCTGTTTCATAAGGGCACTAATCCATTCACAGGGCCTCCAACCTCATGACCTAATCCCCTTCTGAAGCCCACACCTTCTAACACCATGACATGGGGGTTGGGATTCCAACATACAAATTTTGGGAAGATGTACATTCAGACCATAGCAATGGTGGCCACCTTTGAGAAAGGAACCTAACTGACAGGGTGGGTAGGAGAATTTTTGCTGTATACCCTTTGGTAATTTCTGCATTTGAACCACATAAATGCATTCTAAGCTCAATTACTTAATATTAAGGAGTGCAAGTCATCTCTTTGGTAAAGATCATCATGGCAGTACAAGGCATGTGTCTGAGACCCATGTGTAGGCAGTGGGAAGGCAGAGAAGAGCAGGGTGGCTGAGGAGAGTTAGCCAGTTGTGTGTAGTACTTGGCATCACGTTGTTCCTTTCACCCTCTTACACGTCTGTGTTCTCATTGTATTTTCATAATGATCCGAGGGGAAGGGGCCCCTCCCCCAAAGTGAGACTGCTCATCAGAACATATGCCTGTGAGTCAGGCTTGAATGACCCTGCTGTGTCCGCATGCTCTAGCTGACTGCCATGGCCAGGAGCACTTCGGGCCAGGCCTGGCTCCAGACTGAGCTCTGACTCTTCCTAGATGAACACAATTAAGTCATTTCCTTCTGTCTCTTGAACCTCAGTTTCTTTTCCTCTAAAACTGAAATGACTGTGCGACCTCTGTCCCAGGGTTATTGTGAGAATAAAATGAGGCAATAGATGTAAAGCATTTCACATAGTTCAGGGAAGACATTAAGGACACAACAAATCTCAGCTCTTCTGGGTCATGGCAAGTCAAAAATATTTCCTCTGAATTCAGAAACATTTGAAAACTAACTGCAGGTACTATGGAGAACCCTTATCCTTGAAGATTTCAGTTTTGTTACAGATCCCTAACATCCTCCTAGAAACAAAACACGAAACAACAAACTAACAAAAAATGCAATGCTTGTATCAGTAGTGAGACAGGAAGTTATCTCGGGAGCTATGTGGACAACCAGTGAATCACAGAGCGAGCATATCTTCCCTTTGCATATCTTCATTGGTCTTTCTGATCTGAGGAAGATGTCTCAGTGCCGTGTCTCAGTGCCGATATGTCTTTAACATCCTTCTAAAATTGGCCAGTTTCCCTTCATCACAAAGGAAGTGGCATAGCAGTTACTTTTATTTACCTTTTATTGAAGACAAAATGGATTGATATTACTTGGGTTTAGAGAATATCACGCAGAGAAGGCAATGGCACCCCACTCCAGTGCTCTTGCCTGGGAAATCCCATAGACGGAGGATCCTGGTAGGCTGCAGTCCATGGGGTCACTAAGAGTCTGACACGACTGAGCAACTTCACTTTCACTTTTCACTTTCATGCATTGGAGAAGGAAATGGCAACCCACTCCAGTGTTCTTGCCTGGAGAATCTCAGGGATGGGGGAGCCTGGTGGGCTGCCTTCTGTGGGGTCACACAGAGTCAGACATGACTGAAGCAACTTAGCAGCAGCAGCAGCAGCAGCAGCAGAGAATATCATGAAGGTGGGATCTGAATGACAAAAGAAAATGACAGTAGGTGCTAGAAAAATGGGGCATAGAGATTCAGAGCATGGCCAAAATAGCCAGAATTGGTCCAGGTCAGGCCATGTTTCCTGGAGGGGGCTGGGCTTGATCTAGGGGTTAAATTGATGCAGAAGAAAGACAGTTTCAGGTGGGGAAACCAAAGATTTGGTGTGTTGTTTCTAGACCTGAAACAGGCTTCCCACTCTTGACTCTAGGGTTGGGGTCCAGTGTTACTTTCTGGGAGAAGTCTTTCCTGATCTCCCTGTCACTTTGCTCTCTTATCACATGCTCCCTTTCCTTTTTTCTCCCTTTTTCCCCCCTCAAAACATTTATCACAGATTGTAATTATCTATCTCTTTGTGTGATAATTGGGTTAATGTTGGTGTTTGTCCACCCTTCCCACACTCATTACACATAAGCTTTTGCAAGACAGAAACTCTGCCTATTTTTGCTACTGGTAATTCTCTGTGTCTAGCAGTGAGCTTGGGACAGGGTAGGGGCTCAGCCATTTGTCTAATCAGTCAATCCATTAATTCATTCATTAATGGTTGTCTTCTACTGCAGTTGTCCAAAGGGCCTGAGACTGGGGTCTGAAGCTCCTGAACATAAGTGCAATGTGTTTTGGGGGTCTTTCTTTTATCTTTAAAGTGTATTCTGTGCCATAATATATCTGTTTGCTTTAATCTAATGGTCTTGTTTTCAATTACTCATTGATGAAATAATTTAACTCCCCCCCCTCCACCCCCCGCCACCTAAAACATCTTCTGGTAAATTGACTTTCCAGGAGGAAGATGGTTATCTTCCTTCTGTGGCTTCCACCACCCACACTGCACGTGCTGTTTTCAGAAGCACGTCCTTGGAGGCTTTTAAATTTTTTAACAGATTCCATAGCTGTGATGCCAACACACCCAGGGACAAGGCTGAGGTCACCTCTTGATTCCCTGGGTCTCTTCTCCCATCTCTCTTTGTTTTCCTGATCTCACCCATGCTTTCTCCTACTCTTACACTTCATTTTGCTCCTCTGTTGCACACAACCTGAAAAGTGCAAGATCTTAGGGCTGGGTCCTGTAGCCCAGAGACCCTCAGACTTGGTTTTATAAAAACAGATTGCTGGGCTCCACCTCTGAAGTTTCTGATGCAGTGGGTCCCTGTAGGTCTAAGATTTTGCATTTCTAGCAAGTTCCTCAGTGATGTTGTTGGTTCAGGACTACATTTGAGAAGCACCATTGTCATCTCAGTGCTGGTTATATAGCCACAGCACGGGGTATGTCAGCGTCCAGACCAACTGAATCAGAATCTCTAGAAGACAGGCTAAATTGCTTGTGTGTTTAAAGTTTCCCTGGTAATCCTAATGTCCAGAGAGAGTGGGATTTGCCCAAGGTCATACAACAAGAGGCAGAGGCAAGGCTAGAGCCCAGGACTCCTGGTTCTCAGAACAGTCTTCCCAACACATCTTCATTCACCTGAAATTGCTGGGCTCTTTTAGTAGGTTATCAGAGATAACCCTCACTTTACAGATGAGGAAACTGAGGCTCAGTGAGACGAAGCCCTCTGACTACAGTGGCAGAGGTGAAGCTGGCACCCAGGGCTGCCTGCCTCCAATGCTGCCCTCTCCAGGGACAGTATGAGAAAGGCTTGGGCTTGCCTTCTGTTTCTACCACTCGGTGGAACTTGGTGACCAGATAAACTTTCTCAGCCCCATATTTGTAAAATGGGGCTGATGGTGTCCCACCCAGTGAAAATGAAACATTCTGCTCCTGCGGGACCCCTCGTCAGCCCTGTGACCCACACCTGCTTCCTCACACCCTCAGTGATGTGCCCTCTTCAAGACCTCAGAGTCCATTCCAGCCCTTGCTCTGAACCCTGAATTCCTAGGAGAAATCTCACTTAGCCCCTTTGCACATCTGAAACTGGAAGACAGGGACCCTTTAAGCTCCATTCACACATCATCTCATTTAATCCCTACAGCCACCCTCCAGGCTGGACATCACCAAAGACACTGGTCCTTGGAGGTTGTACGGTTCATCACAGGCTGGACAGGAGCAGAACCCAGTAACGCCTAACAGCAGAGACCATGTTGTTAAGAAGCAAATTGATCACTATGTGCAGAAAAATCTGCTCACTTTCCAAGTTAGAGCAAAACTTACTCCTTAAAAAAAAAAAAAAAAAAAAGCCAGTATCCAAACCAAAACAGATAGCAGAAGGCTGGCATCTGTATGTGGCTGCTAGTTAGCAGAGCTCACTGCCCTCTTCTCAGCTGCTGCTTCCACCTAAGACCCCCACCCCATCCCTCCCTGCAGGGCTGGCTCTCACCCATAGCCTCTGAGCCTCTGGCTCTGGTCTGATTACTGGAGAGCCAGACTGGCATTTGCTGGCTGGGGGTTTCTTGAAATCTCCTGACTGTGCAGGGCACCTGCGGTCATGCTATCCTCCCCTCTCCTCTCTGGGAAAGCCATGCTCTCCGTGTCAACTGCTTGCTTTACTATGAAATGCTCCCCTTCTCTTTGTTGTTGTTCAGTCACTCAGTCATGTCCAACTCTTTGTGACCATATGGACTGCAGCACACCAGGCTTCCCTGTCCTTCACCATCTCCCAGAGTTTGCTCAAACTCATGTCCTTGGAGGCACAGTATGCTGGCATAAGTCCTTTTGGAGGAGGTTGCCATTACCACCATTACGTCTACCACAGTTTGGCCTCAGGACAAACTATAAGGAGGCAACATCCATCAGCAGAAAATTGGATTAAAGATTTACTAAGCATGGTACTAGCGTGTGAGATGAGTGCAATTGTGCGGTAGTTTAAGCATTCTTTGGCATTGCCTTTCTTTGGGATTGGAATGAAAACTGACCTTTTCCAGTCCTGTGGCCAATGCTGAGTTTTCCAAATTTGCTGGCATATTGAGTGTAGCACTTTCACAGCATCATCTTTCAGGATTTGAAATAGCTCAACTGGAATTCCATCACCTCCACTAGCTTTGTTCGTAGTGATGCTTTCTAAGGTCCACTTGACTTCACATTCCAGGATGTCTGGCTCTAGGTGAGTGATCACACCATCATGATTATCTTGGTCATGAAGATCTTTTTTGTATAGTTATGTGTATTCTTGCCACCTCTTCCTAATATCTTCTGCTTCTGTTAGGTCCAGACCATTTCTGTCCTTTATCGAACCCATCTTTGCATGGGATCTTCCCTTGGTATCTCTAATTTTCTTATAGAGATCTTTAGTTTTTCCCATTCTGTTGCTTTCCTCTATTTCTTTGCATTGATTGCTGAGGAAAGCTTTCGTATCTCTCCTTGCTATTCTTTGGAACTCTGCATTCAGATGCTTATGGCTTTCCTTTTCTTCTTTGCTTTTCACTTATCTTCTTTTCACAGCTATTTGTAAGGCCTCTCCAGACAGCCATTTTGCTTTTTTGCATGTCTTTTCCATGGGGATGGTCTTGATCCCTGTCTCCTGTACAATGTCACCAACCTCTGTCCATAGTTCATCAGGCACTCTATCTATCAGATCTAGGCCCTTAAATCTATTTCTCACTTCCACTGTATAATCATAAGGGATTTGATTTAGGTCATACCTGAATGGTCTAGTGGTTTTCCCTACTTTCTTCAATTTAAGTCTGAATTTGGCAATAAGGAGTTCATGGTCTGAGCCACAGTCAGCTCCTGGTCTTGTTTTTGTTGACTATATAGAGCTTCTCCATCTTTGGCTGCAAAGAATATAATCAATCTGATTTTGGTGTTGACCATCTGGTGATGTCCATGTGTAGAGTCTTCTCTTGTGTTGTTGGAAGAGGGTGTTTGCTATGACCAGTGCATTCTCTTGGCAAAACTCTATTAGCCTTTGCCCTGCTTCATTTCATATTCCAAGGCCAAATTTGCCTGTTACTCCAGGTGTTTCTTGACTTCCTACTTTTGCATTCCAGTACCCTATAATGTAAAGGACATCTCTTTTGGGTGTTAGTTATAAAAGGTCTTGTAGGTCTTCATAGAACCATTCAACTTCAGCTTCTTCAGTGTTACTGGTTGGAGCATAGGCTTGGATAACTGTGATACTGAATGGTTTGCCTTGGAAATGAACAGAGATCATTCTGTTATTTTTGAGATTGCATCCAAGTACTGCATTTCAGACTGTTTTACTGACCATGACAGCTACTCCATTTCTTCTAAGGGATTCTTGCCCACAGTAGTAGATATAGTGGTCATCTGATTTAAATTCACCCATTCCAGTCCATTTTAGTTTGCTGATTCCTAGAATGTCGACGTTCACTCTTGCCATCTTCTGTTTGACCACTTCCAATTTGCCTTTATTCATGGACCTGACATTCCAGGTTCCTATGCAATATTGCTCTTTACAGCATCAGACCTTGCTTCTATCACCAGTCTCATCCACAACTGGGTATTGTTTTTGGTTTGACTCCATCCCTTCATTCTTTCTGGAGTTATTTCTCCACTGATCGCCTGTAGCATATTGGGCACTTACAGACCTGGGGAGTTCCTCTTTTAGTATCCTATCATTTTGCCTTTTCATACTGTTCATGGGGTTCTCAAGGCAACAGTACTGAAGTAGTTTGCCATTCCCTTCTCCAGGCTTCAGCAGTACATCAACCATGAACTTCCAGATGTTCAAGGTGGTTTTAGAAAAGGCAGAGGAATGAGAGATCAAATTGCCAACAACCGCTGCATCATCGAAAAAGCAAGAGAGTTCCAGGAAAACATCTATTTATGCTTTATTGACTATGCCAAAGCCTTTGACTGTGTGAATCACAATAAACTGTGGAAAATTCTGAAAGAGATGGGAATACCAGACCACCTGACCTGCCTCTTGAGAAACCTGTATGCAGGTCAGGAAGCAACAGTCAGAAGTGGGCATGGAACAACAGGCTGGTTCCAAATAGGAAAAGGAGTACTTCAAGGCAGTATATTGTCACCCTGCTTATTTAACTTCTATGCAGAGTACATCATGAGAAATGCTGGGCTGGAAGAAGCACAAACTGGAATCAAGATTGCTGGGAGAAATATCAATAACCTCAGATATGCAGATGATACCACCCTTATGGCAAAAAGTGAAAAGGAGCTAAAAAGCCTGTTGATGAAAGTGAAAGAGGAGAGTGAAAAAGTTGGCTGCAAGCTCAACATTCAGAAAACGAAGATCATGGCATCTGGTCCCATCACTTCATGGGAAATAGATGGGGAAACAGTGGAAATGGTGTCAGACTTTATTTTTTTGGGCTCCAAAGTCATTGCAAATGGTGACTGCAGTCAAAGTAGAAAAAATAATAGTTAATAAATAATAAAAACAAACAAACAAACAAAAAAAGATACTTACTCCTTGGAAAGAAAGTTATGACCAACCCAGATAGCATATTCAAAAGCAGAGACATTACTTTGCCAACAAAGGTCCATCTAGTCAAGGCTATGGTTTTTCCACTGGTCATGTATGGATGTGAGAGATGGACTGCGAAGAAAGCTGAGCACCAAAGAATTGATGCTTTTGAACTGCGGTGTTGGAGAAGACTCTTGAGAGTCCCTTGGTCTGTAAGGAGATTCAACCAGTCCATTCTAAAGGAGATCAGTCCTAGGTATTCATTGGAAGGACTGATGCTAAAGCTGAAACTCCAATACTTTGTCCACCTCATGCGAAGAGTTGACTCATTGGAAAAGACCCTGATGCTGGTAGGGATTGGGGGCAGGAGGAGAAGGGGACGACAGAGGATGAGATGGCTGGATGGCATCACTGACTCAATGGACATGAGTTTGAGTGAACTCCGGGAGTTGGTGATGGACAGGGAGGCCTGGTGTGCTACACTTCTTGGGGCCGCAAAGAGTCAGACATGACTGAGCGACTGAACTGAACTCAACTGAAGCATGGTACTGCTCACTAGGGCAAGACCCAGTTTTTCCCAAGCCAGGTCCTCCCATCAGGAAAGTGAAAGTCAAGTTGCTCAGTTGTGTCCGACTCTTTGTGTCCCCATGGACTGTAGCCCACCAGTCTCCTCCATCAGTGGGATTCTCCAGGCAAGAATACTGGAGTAGGTTGCCATTTCAACTTGCAGAAATCTCTCATCCTCATCCACCAGAGGGTAGACCAAATGAAACACACAATCACAGAAAACTAACCAAAATGATCACATGGACCACAGTTTTGTGTAATTAATAAAACTACGCCATGTAGGTCCACGCAAGGTGGACAGATCATGGTGGAGAGTTCTGACAAAACATGATCCAGTGGAGAAGGGAATGGCAAACGACTTAGGCATTCTTACCTTGAGAACCCCAAAAAAGTATGAGAAAGGAAAAAGATATGACATTGACAGATGAAACTCCCAGGTTGATTCAGTTCAGTTCAGTTCATTTCAGTTGCTCAGTCGTGTCTGACTCTTTGCAACCCCATGGACTGCAGCACACCAGGCCTCCCTGTCCATCACCAACTCCCGGAGTTTACCCAAACTCATGTCCATTGAGCCAGTGATGCCATCCAACTATCTCATCCTCTGTCACCCCCTTCTCCTCCTGCCTTTGATCCTTCCCAGCATCAGGGTCTTAGATGTCCAATATGCTACTGGAGAATAGTGGAGTAATAGCTCCAGAAGGAATTAAGAGGTTGAGCTAAAGCAGATATGACACCCAGCTGTGGAGGTGTCTGGTGGTGAAAATAAAGTCCGATCCTGTAAAGAACAATATTGCATAGGAACCTTGACTGTTAGCTCTATGAATCAAGGCAAATTTTGAGTGGTTAAACAGGCGATGGCAAGAGTGAACATCGATATTTTAGGAATCAGTGAACTAAAATGGCCTGGAATGGGTGATTTTAATTCAGGTGACCATTATATCTACTACTGTGAGCAAGATTCCCTCAGAAGAAATGAAATAGCCCCTACAGTCAATGAAAGAGTTCGAAATTCAGTACTGAGTACTTGGGTGCAATCTCAAAAACAACAGAATGATCTCGGTTTGTTTCCAAGGCAAACCTTCAACATCACAGTAATCCAAGTCTATGCCCCCACCACTAAAGCTAAAGAAGTTGAAGTTTAAGAGTTCTATGAAGACCTACAAGACCTTCTGGAACTAACACCAAAAAAAGATGTCCTTTATCATCAGAGGTGACTGGAATGCAAAAGTAGGGATTCAAGAGATAGCTGGAGTAACAGGCAAGTTTGGCCTTGGAGTACGAAATGAAGTAGGGCAGGAGCTAACAGAGTCAAGAGAATATGCTGGTCATAGTAAACACCCTTTTCATCAAAATCAATGACACACTGCTCTTTCTTGATTATATTCTTTGCAGCTGAAGATGGAGAAGTTCTATACAGTCAGCATAATCCAGACCTGGAGCTGACTGTGGCTAAGATAATGAACTCCTTATAGCAAAATTCAGACTTAAGTTGAAGAAAGTAGGGAAAACCATTAGGCCATTCAGGTATGATCTAAATCAAATC